>NW_012267317.1:3571872-3584060 GCF_000151885.1 Dipodomys ordii | reverse complement strand
GGGGGGGGCATGGGACGGCCGGGCAGGCAGGGGGCGCACGCGAGCGCTCTGGCTCCTCTTCCTATTCTTGTCTTCTTTGTTTTTTTCCTACCAGTTTTGGGACTTGAACTCAGAGCTTTGCACACTCTGCTTTCTTGTGCAAAGCTAGCACTCTACCACTTGAGCACAGCTCCACTTACGGACTTTCCTGCCCAGGCTGGCTTCAATCCTGGATCCTCAGCGCTTAGCCTCCCGAGTAGCTAAGGTTAAAGGCGTGAGCCACCGCGCCCAGCCTCTTTTCTATTTTCATGCCATTGGCATGTTTGATAAAACTTGGATTACCTTTTAGCTGAAATTTCAAGTTATTCTACATTTTAATAAAGAAATTCACACACACATGTATGCCTTGCTAGGCAGATGCTCTACCACTTGAGCCATAGTTCCTGCCCTTTCAGTAAAGGTTTGTGGCATGAACTTAAACGCACGTCCTGCCTCTTCTAGTAGAGTAGCAGTTGCTGCGGGCAGAAGTAGGGTGAGAGCTCGGGAGGCATCAACTCTCCACATCCCTAAGTGGAGAGTTAGGCCCACAATGGAACAGGGGTCTCAGACCTGAAGGCAAAATCACTAGCACCACATTCACATCTAGGGTGCCTTCTACTCCGTGTGTGCTGAGATGGACTCTCACTGTATGTAGCCAAGACTGTCCTAGAATTTGGGATTATTTCACTTCAGCTTCTCTACAGCTGGGATTAGAGGCATGTACCACTATGTCTGACCAGGGTTCCTCTTTTATTGTTGTTGATGATGATGATAATTTTTGCAGAAGAGACACTGACAACTCCCACCAGTGGCCGACAGCCTATCTGCAGAGCAGCAGCCTGGAACAAAGCAGCTGCTTAGTAAACATTGTTCAGACTAATGAATGGTGAGTAGGGATCTGGCTTTGGGAGGGGTGCTGTCCTGTTGTCTGCTGGGGGGCAGTGATGGTCCCCAATGCACAGCTTTAATCTTAGGAAGAGCTTTCTGAAGGGTAACTGAACTCACTGTGTGTGTGGTGGGGGCAGTCCTGGGGCTTGAAATCCAGGCATGGGCGCTGTCCCTGAGCTTTTTTGCTCAAAGCTAGCACTCTACCACTTGAGCCACAGCTCCATTTCTGGCTTTTTAGTGGTGCCCTGGAGACGAGACTCACCGACTTTCCTGCCTGGGCTGGCTTTGAACCACGATCCTCAGATTTCAACCTCCTGAGTAGCTAGATTACAGGGGTGGCACTAATTTTAATTCTTACCACAGTGCTTCCTTCTTGGGCTGTGATTCCACAGTTCTAAATATTGCCACCAGAGGGCGAGCTAACCCCTGGTGACTGCAGTTGAACTATTGCACCTCCCAGCTGTTTCTGATTTCCATGGTATCACTTTTTCCTCACAAGTTTAAATACCCACAGGAGAGGCAATATCCCACTTATTGAAAGTATTAGCATTTAAAACAAGCTACTTTTTTTTGTCAGTCGTGGGGCTTGAACTCTGGGTCTGGGCGCTGTCCCTGAGCTCTTCAGCTCAAGTCGAACGCTCTATCACTTGATCACAGCGCCACTTCCGGTTTTCTGATGGTTCATTGGAGATGAGTCTCACAGATCTTCTTGCCTGGGTTGGCTTTGAACCACGGTCCTCAGATCTCAGCCTCCTGAGTAGCTAGGATGACAGGTGTGAGCCACTGGCACCCAGCCTAAAATAAACTATTATGTCACCCATGATTATATGTTCAGGGATGTCTAGATAGCACAAGTTGATACCCACAATTTAGGAATACACAGTAAGTTTCTCCTCCTCCTCCTCCTTCTTTTACAGTACTGGGGATCTAATTCAGGGCCTTGCACTTGCAAGACAGATGCTCTACCATTTGAACCACACCTCCAGCTTCCTTTTTGTGAGTCTTGGGGCTTGAACTCTGGGTCTGGGCACTATCCCTGAGCCTTTCTGTGCTCAAAACTAGTGCTCTACCACTTGAGCCACAGCACCATTTTTGGCTTTTTCTGAGTAGTTTATTGGAGATAAGAATCTCATGGACTTTCCTTCCCGGGCTAGCTTTGAACCGAGATCCTCAGATAGGGTTACATGCATGAGCCACAGGCACCTGGCTCAGCTGCTGCTGCTTTCTGTCGCCTCCGCCTCCGCCTCCTCCTCCTCCTCCACCTCCTCTTCTTCTTCTGTGTCCACCCTGGGGGTTGAACTCTGGTGCTATCCCTGAGCTTCTCTTTGCTCTACCACTCGATCCACAGGTCCACTTCTGCCTTTTTATTTTAATAGTTTATTGTAGATGAGAGTCTCATGGACTTACTTGCCTGGAATTTTTTTTTTTTTTTTTGCCAGTTCTGGGGCTTGAACTGTCTTTGAGCTGGGCACTGTCTTTGAGCTTCTTTTGCTCAAGGCTAGCACTCTACCACTTGAGCCACAGTGCCACTTCTCACTTTTTTTGTTTATGTGGTGCAAAGGAATTGAACCCAGAACTTCATGCATGCTAGGCAAGCACTCTGCCACTAAGCCACATTCCCAGCCCTGCCTGGGCTGTCTTTGAATCTCAGTCCTCAGATCTCAGCCTCCAGAGTAGCCAGGATTCACTCTTAAATGTAAAATCAGAATGAAGTAGACAAAGTTACCCTTCCTGGCAAAGAGATTTCCAGCATCCAGTTGCCAGAATGAGGCCCCTATCCACTGCTGGAACAGGGCCTGGTCGGCTATTCCTGGAGCATGAGCTGGGGGCAAACTAGGCGGGGCTATCTAATCCATAACAGAAAGCCCACACGCGTGCCTGGAGTTGACTGATGTCTTCCCCACCTGACCTCTGCCTTTCTGATGAATGACTTGATTTTTCTGTGTGTAGCCAGCTTGTGTAAAACTCAGGATTTTGCTTTCTTCAGGGTCTCAACTATCTCTGGCGCCAGCCTGGTTTGGGTTGCTGGGAATAAACTCCTCCTCTCCAGAAAGTGGTCCTGATTTTTGCTGGTCTGCATGGCTGTAACAAGGAGACAATATTAATAGTGTCTCAAGTGGTAGAGTGCCCACCATGAGTGAGAGACCCTGAGTTCAAGTCCCAGTCTGGACACACACAGAAAAAAAGGGAAGGGAAAGAGGGAAGGAAGGAAAAGAGAAGAGAAAGGGTGGTAAGATCCCAAGGCGGTGGCTTTTCTTCAGGATCCTTGGTTAAGCTACAGTTTACAGGGACAAGAAAGCAGCCGAAGAGCGGCTTACGTTCAGAAAGGACTCAGGTGGGGAGTTCCAGTTCTGGTTAAAGAAAGGATTTTTGGGGGTTAATCATTACTAGCAAAACTGAAAACCACCAGAGTGAAACTGAAAACCACCAGAGTGAATGTGTGTGTCATCACTCAAAACCCCCCAAAATTCCAGCTCATAATCACTCCTGGAAATTCCCATTTATAAATAGGCAAGTCAAGAACAAATTTGTTTTCTTAAGCACATTTCTTCTTCTATGGAGAACTAGTTTCCCACACAGCTGAACTTAGTATCCGTGTGCACATGTGCACGAGGGGGGGGGGCGGGGAACAACACGACCTGGGTGGGGTTGAAAGTTCTGATCAGAGCAGCTGTCTGTCCGTGCGTGACAAAGAGCTACCACAGCTCAGCTCCTACCACTGTGCATTGTGTATGTGTGTGTCTGTCTGTCGTGGGGCCTGAACTCTGGGCCTGGGCACTGTCTCTCACTCAGCTCTTCAGCTCAAGGCTAGCGCTCTACCACTTGAGCCACAGTGCCACTTCTAGCTTTTTCTGCTTATGTGGTGCTGAAAAATGGAACCCAGGGCCTCATGCATGCCAGGCAAGCACTCTGTCACTGAGCCACCTTCCCAGCCCCCACTGTGCATTTCTGCAGCACAAACTGGTAACTCAGCACTCAGCACTAAGTTTCACTGTCATTTAGAGGGTGATTAAAGACTTCCTGAATTTAGACACAAGAAAAAGAAATCAGATACACTCTTCACCACAAAACCCATAGCAACTACATGAACCGAAGTTACAGTGACTTCCCCACCGCATGAAACTGTAGTTGGAGCCATTAAATGTCAGCTTTAGAAAGACAGCAGGAGGCTGGAAGCAGTGGCGGGAGTGGTAGAGCATCTGCCTAGCAAGCATGAGACTCTGGGTTCAAATCCCAGTACCCACAACAAAAAAAAGGGGGTGGGAGGAAAAGCAAGCTAATAAAATAAAACCAAAATAATAGGAGACAGGCTCAACACTGATGCTCAAGCCTGCAATCCCAGCTATTCAGGAGGGTAAGAGCTGAGGATCAAGATTCCAAGGTTTGAAGACACCCTTGGCAGGAGTCTATGAGACTCTTATCTCTAATTAACCACCAAAAAGTTGGGTGTGGAACTTTGGCTCAAGTTGGACACACACACACACACACACACACACACACACACACACACACGTGTGCCGGCATGCACAGGCACAAGCCTTTAGTTAAAGGATTAAGCTGTACTTCACAAAGTAACTTAGTCACAGAGACAAGTAGCAAATGACCTTGGTTTTTGTTTCTTTGTTTGCCACTGTGAAGCTGACATATGGGGATGACAGATATGGATGTCGGGTAATGAGTACATTGCTTTTTGAACTGTGTCAGCCCTCACTCATTTTATCCCAGTTTTTCCTTCCCAATCCTGTTTCTTTCTTTAACCTTCTTTTGGTGGTGGTGGGGGTAATCCTGGGGCTTGAACTCAGGCCTAGGCACTGTCCCTGAGCCTCTTTGTGTTCCAGGCAAGCATTCTACCTGTGAGCCATAGCACCCTTCTGACTTTTTCTGAGTAGCGTTTTGGAGATGACTTAGGTTGGCCTTGAACCACAATCTTCATAGTTCAGCCTCCTGAACAGCTAGGGTTACCAGCATGAGCCACCAGCACCCAACGTATTTACTGTTTTCTTGAGCCAGTTGTTTCAGTGTGCAATAAGTCAGTGTAGCTTATGTTTCCTTGATAATGAATGCTTTATCGCCTTTTGCTGCTTAGCATAAAGATTCCAAAACCTAATGCTTAAAGTGACAACCATTGCTTTAGCTCATGAGTCACGTGGCAGCTGGACAGTTCTAGTCTGGGTTGGCTCAGGTGTCTGCGTGTGTCTGTGGGCAGCTGGCAGTGGGAAAGATCTGGCACAGCTTTCCTGGCCGCTGGCACACTCATCTGGGGCTCCTGGCTTTTCCTCTGGGTGGCTGCTCAAGCTCCAGCAGGGAGCAGCTCAGATATTTGACACAGTGTCTGAAGTAAGAGAAAGCCAGCCACAATCCCAAACCTTTGCTTCTGTCACACTGACTAAATCCCTATTGGCCAATACAAATCAGAAAAGGCCCACCCAAGGGGAAAAACAAATCGTTTAAATAGGGATACAGGTGGACCCAGTGCAACAATGAGACGTACAAGTCCTTATGTCGAAAAGGAACTTTACAACTTTGGTGGGGGGGTGATGGGTTGGGAGGGGGGTCTGGGGGAGGATGGGAAGGGATAACAAAGGAGGAGGCTACAATGCTTGATAAGAAATGTACTCATGGGCTGGGATGTAGCTCAGTGGCAAATCGCTTGCCTAGCAAGTGCAACGTCCTGGGTTCGATCCCCAGTACCAAAAAAGAAAAGACAAAAAAAAATACAGTTTAAAAAAAAAAAGAAATGTACTCATTATCTTGCCCATGTAATTGTAACCCCTCTGTACAGTATCTTCACAATAAAAATAAATAAATAAAAAGAAAAGGCCAACCGAGATTTGAAAGGTCAACAAAGCAAGTTCACCTTTTAACTTATTACTGATACTACTGCACGAGTTATCGTTATTACTATTGGAAAGAGGGTCTGACTAGTGGAGGTTGGCCTCAAGATCAGCTTTCTCTCACCTGAGCCGCCCAGTGCTGCGGCTCCACGCTCGCATTACCTATCCCTGCCTAGAACTTCACCTCCTGGTAGTGTGTGCTGCTGGTGCAGTGAACACCGCCCTGGGATTCTGGGTAATAAATAATACTCTGTACTGCTCCTTGAGTTTCTACAACCTACTTTGGATCATCTTGGAATGCTTTCTGCGCAATGCCCTTGTGGTTGGTAGACAGGCTCAGTGACTCACGTGTGAGACTCAGCCCTCTGCACGCAGTGGCAATGTGACACACCATTGTAGCCTCTGCTCACCGCCATCATCGCTCACTGCATTGCTCCGAGCTCTCTCTCCTCCTCACGGTGAAGGGACTGGGACCTAAACATCAGGCACTTCACACCTTCCTCGTGAGACTGCACACCTCGACGTGTGACTTCACTCATACTTACCTTCCTGGACCCAACCTTGCATGCCTGGGCCTCTGACAGCCCCCATCCCACCGTCACAGTCTTCCCATGCGCACGAGAAGAAAGCACCACCAGCCTTAGTGGAGCTACCCTAAGAAAAGGCGGCCTTCCCTGAAGGTTCAGTGTGCGCCATCTCCCCAAGGGCCACGGCGGGGCACCAGGCCCCTGAGACAGAGCATCGGTGCTGTGCGCAGATGTTCCCAGAGCCTCACCCCAGCCGTCCACCGTCACCGCTCGGTGCCCAACCACGCAGGAGCGGCCCTTTAAAGAACGCTCCCCCCCGCCCCCCTCCCGCCGCCCACGTGCCCTGCGGTTTCCCGGCGCTCGGCGGAGCGCCTCGGCCGACGTCAGGCCGCCCGGCTCCTGGGCTGACGCCCCGGCTCCTGGGCTGACCACAGGGGTGGGCGGGGCCGAGGCCCACACACCCCGGGCCTCTTCGCCGAGATGGGATGGACGGCACCGGGGGTCGAGGTGCGGGGCCAGGATCTCGGGGAAGCAGCCGGGCTTCATCCCGGGGCGGGCCCGGTGGGCCGGCGCCGGGCCACGTCCGTCGGTGTTTAGACCCAGGGATCGGGGCCCGGGCCCCTCCTCGGGGGAAGCGGGTCTCACGGCGATCGGCCCGGCCCTCCTTGGCCTTCGGACGCTCAGCCCTGCTCAGGTCCCTCCGGCGTCGGGTGAACCGGGCTCGGCGTGTCGGGGGGGCGGGGTGCTAGGCCCGAACCCGAGAAGCCGCCACGACCCCGCCGCGCCCCGCCCCGCCCTCTCAGTGCGCCCCGCCCACCACGCCACACCCCTCCAGCAGCCCCACTCACACCCGCCACCCCTGGTCCCCGCGTCCCCCTGGCCGGGCCGCCCCACGAGTCCCGCTCCCTCCAAGTAACAGCTCCGCCGCGGCCCCCACGCCGTCCACCCCGGTTTTCCGCCCTACGCCTAGCTCCGTCCAGGACCCCGCCCCCCGATACTTCCCCCCAATTGGTCCACCCCGGAAAGCCCGCCCACGTCAATCACCTTAGCACCGCCCAGTCCCCCTCCTTCCGGCCCGCGTGGGGGCGGAGGGTCGGGGGCGGAGCCAGCCTTACCCGGAATGAAAACAAACGGCGGCCCCAGCATCCGGGCGCTCGGCCGGGCGTAGCTGGCGCAGCTGTTGCGCAGGTGAGGTGGCGGCGACCGGCGTCTGCGACTCCGGTCCGTTCCGCGTCACTTCCCGACGACTCCGGTCCGCTTCGCGACCCCGGTCTCCTCAGCGTCGCCTCCTGACGACTCGGACCCGGGCGCGACCCGACACGTCCTTCGTCCGGGCGGCGAGGTGAGAGGCGGGGCCTGGGGCGCCGGGCCGGGACCTGGGATGGGGGAGGGGGCCGGGCCGGGCCGGGCCGGGCCGGACGGGACCAGGGAGGGGGGAGGGAGAGGGGAGGGGGCCGGGCCGGGCCGGACCGGGCCGGACGGGACCTGGGGAGGGGGGAAGGGAAGGAGGAGAGGTCCGGCCGAGTCGGGTGGGACGGGATCTAGGATAGGGGGAGGGAAGGGTGGAAGGGGCCCAGGCCGGGCCGGGCCGGACGGGACCTGGGGAGGGGGGGAGAGCGGACCGGGCTGGGCCGGGAGGGCTGGGATCTGGGAAGGGGGGAGAGCGGGCGGGCGGAGCCGGGCCGTAGGGGATCTGGGAAGGGGAAAAGCGGGCGGGCCGGGCCGGGCCGGACGGGACCTGGGGAGGGGGGGCGGGCGGGCCGGGAGGGCTGGGACCGGGCATTTACGCAAGGCCGAGCGCGTGATTGTGGGGGACCCGCGGGGGTACATGTGCGCTTGTGTAATGCCAAGTGACACCGCAGATACCTAAACACCATTCGGGGCTTCTTGTCAAAACCAGAGAACCTTGAGGATCTGAGCCTCGTGTCTCAGCTTCTTCTCTTGCTCTTATCTTTAGTACAAGAATCTGTTTGTTTGTTTTTAGTCCGTTGTGGGGCTTGAGCTCAGAGCCTGAGCCCTTAGCATCTTCTGCCGGAGGCCGACATCCTAGCACTTGAGCCAGACATCTACTTCCAGCTTGGTGTTTGCTATTTGGAGATAAGAATCTCCTGGGATTTTCTGTCTGAACTGGCTTTAAATCTCAGTCCTGAGATCTTCTCAGCCTCCTGCGTCCCCAAGATGATAGGAATATGCACCAGGGGATGGCATGAAAAGCTAGTGCTCTTAAGAGCTGTTCTGCTTTGCTGTGAGAAGTTAAGCTCAAAAGCTGGGATTCTTTCATGGGTTCAGAGATAGTGTCCTCCTGTGTGCTTATACTCTCCTCCTCCTTCCCATTCTGATCACCTCTTTCTTATCCTAAACTAGCATAAAACAGATTTTAACTTATTAATTGCCAGTCCTGGGGCTTGAACTCAGGGCCTTGGGCACGTCCCTGATCTGCTTTTATTCAAGGCTAGCACTCTACCACTTGAGCCACAGCACCACTTCCAGATTTTTCTGTGTCTGTGGTACTGAGGAATTGAACCCAGGGCTTCATGCATGCTAGGCAAGCACTTTACCATTAAACCACATTCCCATCCCAACTTCCTTTTTAAAAATACACATTTGTGGAGTACATTTAAGCCACCAATTTGATTTACAAATCAAGTGAATTGGATTTGGGAAGAGTACTGGCCCTCAATAGGGAAAAAAATGTCCTGGGTATGGTGGCTCATGCATGTAATCCTAGCTACTCAAGAGGCTGAAATCTGAGGATTGAGGTTTGAAGCCAGCCTGGCCAGGAAATGTCTATGAGACTCTTGTCTCCAATAAACCACCAAAAAGCTAGAAGTGGAGCTGTGGCTCAACTGGTAGAGCACTAACCTTGAGCAAAAAACTGAGGGACAGTGCCCAGGCCCTAAAATCAAGTCGTAGGACTACCCCCACAGGGAGAGGGGGTGAAGGAAAGAGGGAGGGAGAGAAGTGGGACTCATCTGATACTGACACTCATAGTCCTAGCTACTCCTTATCCCCACTCATCAGCAAAAGCCAGAGTTGAGGCTCAAGTGGTAGGTAGAACATCTGCCAGGAGCTCAAGGCCCTGAGATCAAGCTTCAGTACCTACAAAAAAGAAAAAAAAAAGTAAGCCAGGTGCTTGTGGCTCATTCCTGTAATCCTAGTGACTCAGGAAGCTGATATCTGAGGGTCGTGGTTCAAAGCCAGTCTTGTCAGGAAACTCCCTAAGACTTTTATTTCCAAAAAAATGTGCAGGTGGCAGTGTCTCAAGTGGTAGAGTGCTAGCCTTGAGCAGAAAGAAGCTCAGGGATCGCCTAGGGTTCAAGCCCTAGGAATGGAAAAAAAAAAAACAACAACTTGGGGTACTGTTCAGTGGTAGAGCACTTGCTTAGCATGTATAAAGCCCTAGGTTCTATCCCCAACACCAAACTTTTAAAAAATGGGGTAGAATAATATTTTACTGCATAGCAGCAACTTTAAAGAATACTATATAATTGGATACATGATAAATATTTCTTTTTTTAATTTTTTGGTTGTGGGACTTGAACTCTTGGCCTGGGTGCTGTCCCTCAGCTCTTCAGCTTAAGGCTAGCACTCTACAACTTTGAGCTACAGCACCACTTCTGGTTTTCTGGAGTTAATTGGAGATAAGAGTCTCAGAGCCAGTGGCTCACACCTGTAATCCTAGCTACTCAGGAGGCTGAGATCTGAGGATTGTGGTTCAAAGCCAGCTTGGGCAGGAAAGTCCGTGAGACTCTTATCTCCAATAAACCACTAGAAAACTGGAAGTGGTGCTGTAGCTCAAGTGGTAGAGTGCTTACCTTGAGCTGAAGAGCGGTAGAGTGCTCACCTTGAGCTGAAGAGCGCAGGGACAGTGCCCAAGCCCAGAGTTCAAGTCCCATGACCGACCAAAAGAAAGAAAAAGAAAAGAAAAAAAGTCTCATGGACTTTCCTGCCTGGGCTGGCTTTTGAACATGATTCTCAGATCTCAGCCTCCTGAGTAGCTAAGATTATAGGTGTGAGCCGCTGGCACCCAGCCTCATAATAAATATTTCTATGTATATCCTTTTCTAACTGGTTAAAACCTTATCTTAAACAGTGTGTGTGTGTGTGTGTGTGTGTGTGTGTGTGTGTGTGTGTGTGTAAAGTTTTGGTTATTCTACAAAAGACTTCAACGTGTTAGGTAAGTGCTACAACATTTTTAAATGAATGTGGGATTTTATTGATACATGATTTTACTTTCAAGAATGGCACAGAAGAAATATCTTCAAGCAAAATTGACCCAGTTTTTAAGGGAAGACAGGATTCAACTTTGGAAACCTCCTTATACAGATGAGAATAAGGAAGTTGGCTTGGCATTAAAGGTATTTTCCTTTAAAGACATAAAATATTTGTTTATGTTATAAGTCTCCTTGATAAATAAGATTCTGAAATCACCAGAAAATTTCAGGCATGTCCTTGTAGGTAGCACCAAAAAGCACTGGTACTGAGATAGGACAAACTGAGTTTTACTTGTTCTGTGTATTTACCTTTTTCTTTCTGGCTGTTCTGGGGATTGAAGTCAGGGCTTTATGTGAGGCCCTGAATTGCACCCCTAGCCCTTTGACAGTTTCATTCCTAGGAATGTTATCTGATTTCTTGGGACTTTTATCAAAGTTTTCCTTCACCAGGTCCCAGTAATACCTATGTGTCTTCTTCTAAGGCCTCACCTCCAGTGGTGCCACCCAGAGACCATGCCTTTATCATATGAACCTTTGAAGCTCACTGCTTCTATTCAAACCCTCCCATAAAATGGTCTGGGATCTGATTTTGTGTTGCCCTGCAGCAGGAAGAGCAGCATGGCAGAGCTGCGTTTCGAGATGGGATACTGTTGGGTGCCTTTCAGTCCTTGCTGTCTTCACTGTGGAACTGTTGCTCTTCTCCCCCAGGCTTTTTGCACTGTGTCCCATCAATATTCATTTTTCCAGCATACAACCTGATAACAGTGTGTCTTATGTATTGATAAAAATACTGTTCTATATGATATTTCAAGGAACTGAAATTTTCCTCTGTGTGTGTGTGTACGCGCGCGTGTGGTCCTGAAACTTGAACTCAGGGCCTGGGCAATGTCCCTGAGATTTTTTTTTTTTTGCTCAAGACTAGTTCTCTACTACTTGAGCCACAGCTGCACTTCTGGGGGGTTTTTTTGGTGGTTAATTGGGGATAAAAGTCTCAAGGACTTTCATACCTTGGCTGGCTTTGAACCAGAATTCTCAGATCTCAGCTTCTGGAGTAGTTAGGATTATAGGCGTGTCTATAGGCGCCCTGCCTTTCTAAAAAAAGAAATTTTACATGTTCTTGACAGAGCTCTTCTCGATTAGAACATCCCAGTACATTCTTTGCTTTCTCAGTCTGTGTTTCCTGAACATGAGGCAATGTTTTACCAGCACAGTAAATTTTTTTTTTATTGTGAAAATACTGTACAGAGGGGTTACAATTACATGGGCAAGTAGCACAGTAAATTGTAAATAGGGCATTAACTTGTTTTGAAGGTGACATAAATCAGGAGGTGACTTGTGTGTCTCTCCTGCCACTAGAAACAGGTTTCACTTTTTTTTTTTTTTTTTTGGAACCCACTTTCTGAACTTCCATGTTCGGTTTCTTGTCTCAGAAGGTGGTTATAGAATTAAAAAGACCTAATTTTCTCCCCTCACCCAGTTCCTGGAAGAGTGGTAAGGATGAAGAAGCATCTTTTTTCTAGTAAGACTTAGTGGTCCATTCACAGCTCCAGAGCAGGGCTGCTTGCCTTCATTAGAAGCCAGCAGCTAAGCCAGGCGCTGGTGGCTCACACCTGTATTCCTAGGTACTCAGGAGGCTGACATCTGAGGATCACAGTTCAAAGCCAGCCCGGGAAGGAAAACCCATAAGACTCTTTTTTTTTTTTTTT
>NW_012267317.1:3571311-3571822 GCF_000151885.1 Dipodomys ordii | reverse complement strand
GGGGGACAGGGGTCAGGGGGACAGGGAGGCAGGGGCAGGGGCCCCCACCTTGGCACTCTGGGCCCCGCATCCTAGCCCTGACCCCGGACCCAGGGCCGTCCGTGGCGTCTGCCACAAATGACGATCCCAGCCGCAGCCTCCCTCGCCTCCCCGACTTGACTTCCCGTCCGCAGGCGCAGGGTGGGACAGACGGACGAGGTTCTGGCCTCTCCATCCGGGCCGCCAGAAGCGGCCTGACTGGCCTCCGATCTCCGACCTCCGACCTCCGACCCCCATCCGCGGTCAGGGTCCTGGGCTGCTGGACGGGCCGAGGGTGAGCCGCGCCTGCTCGGGGAAGGCCGGTTCGCGTGTGTGAGCACGAGCGTGCGTGCGCGTGTGCGTGTGAGAGTGCGGGAGCGTGAGCACGCGTGAGCCAACGTGAGAGCGTGAGACCACGGATGTGCTGTGGGCGCGTGTGCGCACGCCAGTGAGAGTGTGCGCGCGTGTCCGGAGCTTCGCTTCCCGCACAGAA
>NW_012267317.1:3540058-3569167 GCF_000151885.1 Dipodomys ordii | reverse complement strand
CTGTAGCTCAAGTGGTAGAGCGCTAGCCTTGAGCTGAAGAGCTGAGGGACAGCGCTCAGGCCCAGAGTTCAAGCCCCATGACTGACAAAAAAAAAAAAAAGACACAGCTCAATATTTGACTTTTTGGTGGCTAACTGGAGATAAGAGTCTCATGGACTTCCTGCAGGGCTGACTTTGAACTACGATCTCCATCTCCTTAGTAGCTAGGATTATAGGCTTAGTAGCTAGGATTATAGGCGTGAGCCACCAGTGCCTGACTTAATCTCTTCTGCTTTACTTTGGTGGATCACGCCTGTAATCCTAGTTACTCATGAAGCTGAGATCTAAAGATGATCAGAGTTTGAAGCCAGCCTGGGCAGACAAATCTGGAAACTTATCTCTAGCCAGCAAAAAACTGGAAATGGAGATAGGACTCAAGCGGTAGAGCACCAGCCATAAGTGGGAAAAGCCAGGCAGTGGCCCTAAGGTGAAGCTCCAGTACAAAAATGAATAGTCGTTTCTTACTGTTTTCTGGTCACAAAGATCATAAACTACTCTTCCTGTCCTCAGAATAGTCCCAATTGTTTTCACATTTTCTGCTGAGCCTGTTCTACTGTCTGTCTGTGGAATTTCTCTTTCCTGGGATCATAAGAGCCATGACTGGATTTCCATATGCCATACATAAACTCCTCAGTTTCTGCCCCACAGGCCCTTGTGCCCTTTCCTGGCTTGCCTGTGCTCATTTCTCATTGGCATTGCATTGAGCTCTCCTTGCTGCTGCTTCTTCCTAGGACCTTGCCAAGAAGTACTCTGACAAGCTAGACTGCTGTGAAAATGAAGTTGAGAATATAATAGAAGAAATACGTTGCAAAGCAATCGAGCGTGGAACAGGAAATGAAAATTACAAGACAACAGGAATTGCAACAATTGAGGTGTTTTTACCTGCAAGGCTACGAAAAGTGAGTAATTCCTTCAAATTAACTTTGGAACCAATACTTAGTGATGTGATCCCAGGAATTGTTTTTGTTCAACTATAGTCCTAAATTAAAATTTCTTTAGGCCACTTTCCATTGGCTGTTGAGGTTCTGGAGCCCAGTCCCAAGGTTTGTTCTTTTTGGCTGCTCAGAGCTTCCCCCCCGTCAGTCATGGAGCTTGAACTCTGGGTCTGGGCAGTGTCCCTCAGGTCTCCGGATCAAGGCTAGCACTCTACCATTTGAGCCTCAGTGCTACTTCCAGTGTTGTGGTGGTTCATTGGAGATGAGAGTTTCAGGGACTTTCCCTCCTGGGCTGGCTTTGAACCTCCATCCTCAGACCTCAGCCTCCTGACTGGGACAGGCAGGCACCGCTGGCACAATGATTCAGAGCTCAGGATTAGTGGTCAGGATTTGCTGTGAGCTAAAGTGGCCACCAGGCTTTTTAGAGAACACTCTCAAGCCACAGTTCCCTTTCCCTGCTCTGCTGCTTGCTCAGGCAGGGCCTCAGCGGCTCCGTAATGCTACTGTGGCCAGACAAGTGCCTTAGCACCGGCCATGTGACCATTTCCAGAGCTGGGAGTATATGTATGTAAAATGTATGTGAGGATTCATGATCACGCCACTCATACAGGCAAACCTGGAGGAAATTCCAAACGTCCAGGAGTATATGAATGGACAAACAAGTGGCATTGTCATATAATAGAAAACTACTTACTAGTGAATAATGAAATACGAGTACGTACACAACACTGGTGAACCTCAAATCATGTGGAATCAAAGGCCACACTGTACAATCTATTACAAAATGTTCAGAACAAGCAAATCTGTAGAGAGAGGGGCTGGGGAAAGAAGGGAAGAAATGGTAGGGCAAGGCATGGTATTTGAGGGAAAGTGAATGAAAGTGTTGTGAAATTTGGTTCTAAGGTTGGCTGCCCCTGTGACTGGTGCTTGGCAGCCTACTGCGGCCCCTTGGAGGACGTTCACGGCACCTTGTCAGCTCCAGCCCCCTTGGTTTTTCCAGACATTTTAGTCCTGGACCAGGGACGAGGTTTATATCCTCAGATGTCAGTTTTTCTGTTCTCATAGCTCGATAGCTCCAAGTAACATTTTATTTTGTTTCTCATTTTTAAACAGGACAGGAAGAGCTTGCTAGAGACCCGACTGCACGTCACTGGCAGAGATCTGAGGTCTAAGTAAGTACCTGACGCTGTTCGGGTGCTGTGCTCCTCTGTACACTGGTTCATTTGATCCTTCTGGTCTTCCTGCAAGTAGGTAGCATGGGTCCTATCCTCACTTTATAGCAGAGAAAGCTGAGACTGGTCAGGGAGGGCTTTTGGGACTCACACTGACATGTGAGAGGCCCAGAACCACTGGACAAACTGCTTGCTCCTCTCTGTCCAGGGCAGCTTCAGGTGGAGCTGGGAAGTGCTGACCTACCATCACAGGTGCTCAGCCCACACAGAAAGGAGTAGATGAGGAACAGACATGGGAGAGAGTCTGGTTCAGCAGATTGTGAGAGGTTTTGGTGCTGGTACTGAGACTTGAACTCAGGGCCTTACACTTTACTTGACTCTACTCACAGCTGGTACTCTACTACTTAAACCATGCCTCCAATTCTGACTTTTTAGTGGTTAACTGGATATGAGTATCCTAGATTTGTCTGTCTAGGCTGGCTTCAAATTTTGATCCTCAGCTCTCTGCCTCCTGAGTAGATAGAGTTCCAGACATGAGCCACCAAGGCCTGTCAGATCACATGTTTTTTTTGTTGTTGTTGTTTTGTTTTTCTGTTCTCAGTGCAATAATAATTTGATGTGATTTCAGGCTGTGTTCTCATCTGTAAAAATACCACATCCTAACTTTGAGATCTGGCAAGTTGTTTCACTGATGGTTTGGGCACCTGCCAGGCTAGCCTATCACTTTCTCCACCTGACTCTGATTATCACCTTTGGTCACTTCAGGCTGTCTAGGGGTGGACTGAAGAAGCTTCCTTCAGTCTGGAGTAGACAGTGGTATGGATGACCTTTGATCTCAGCTTCTCCAAAAAGACCACCCTGGAAGGGAGAGGATTTGCTTCTGACAAACAGAATTCACTTGGCTGTTTTTAAGCCTCCTAATGAAATGGGTAGATAGCACGGCTCATGAGGAAACAAATAGGGAGCAGTTTAAGAAAGGACTTTCCTCCTCCTGTTTCTAGTAGTCCCAAGTGAACCTGCTTGGTTTGAAGAAAAGGTACAAAATGGCAATGATTTAAAAGAAATTTCTTTCTGTTGTTCATGGAGCTTAAACTCAGGGCCTGAGCACTGTCCTTGAGCTCTTTTGCTCAAGGCTGGTGCCCTTCCACTTAGAGCCACAGCTCTACTTCCACTTCGAGTGGCTAATGGGAGATAAGCATCTCAGGGGACGTCTCTGTCAGGCTTCCAACCGCAGTCTTCAGATCTCAGCTTCTTAAGTAGCTAGGATTACAGGTCTGAGCTGCTGACACCTGGCAACTAATTTTTATTTTATTTATTTACTTATTTATTGCCAGTCCTGGGGCTTGAACTCAGGCAGGGCCTGGACACTGTCCTTGAGCCTCTCTGCATACAAGGCTAGTGCTCTACCACTTGAATCACAGTATCACTACTGGCTTTTTCTGTTCATGTAGTACTGAGAAATTGAATCCAGGACTTCATGCATACTAGGCAAGCACTCTACCACATTCCTAGCTCCTAAAATATTTTTAATAGATAATAAACACTTGGTGTTTCTACAGTTCTCACTGGGTTTTTTTCTTTTTTTTTTCCAGAATAGCTGAAACCTTTGGATTTCAAGAAAATTACATCAAGATTGTCATAAATAAGAAACAGCTCCAGCTAGGTATGTTACAGCAAAGAATGCACATCTGTCTAATGCAGAAATAATGGCCTAGATGACAGCCACTGCAGCCGGTATGCGGTGGCTCTGCCATTGGGCACACAACCCTTTACCTGGTGCTTCTGCAGAGGGGAAGTGCTGAGCACTCCGAGCAGCACTTCGCTAGCAAGAACCCCAAGGAACCCAGCCTGCATACCAGCAGCTTGGTGGCTCCTCCTTCTATGAAATACAACAGGGGTGGGGCTTTTTTTGCTTTGTTTTTGTTTTTGTTTAGTACTCTGTTTGAACTCAGGGTCCTGTGCTGGCTAGATAGCCTTTTTTGCTTTTATTTTTCAAAGTGGGTCTCCCTTTTGCCCAGCCTAGCCTAGGCTGTGACCTTGAATTTTTACTTTCTACCTAGCTGAGATTACAGGGTATGTACCACCATGCCAGTTTTTATTGGTTAAAAATGGACGTCTTAAACTAAGAGCTGATAGTTGATGCCTGTAATCCTAGCTACTCAGAAGGCTGAGATCTGAGGACTGCAGTTTGAAGCCAGCCTGGATAGGAAAGGCAATGAGACTCTTTATTGCCAACAAACTACTTAGAAAAAGCTGAAGCTCAAGTGGTAGAGTGCTAGCCTTGAGCAAAACAAGCTCAGGGACAGAGCCTTGGCCCTGAGTTCAAGCCCCAGGACCAGCACCAAAAAAAAAAGAAAGAAAGAAAAAGAATGGAGTCTTAGACTTTTTGCCCAGTTAGTTTCAAAGTATGTTCTTTCCAATCTAAGCCTTCCAGAAATCAAAACAGTTTTTGAGTGTGCCCAGACTGGATGATGTTAATTTCTGTGAGGGCTTTAATGGGGTGCGAAAACTGTAAAATTCAACGCTGGATTAATCTCATCAAAAAGTTCAGGGCTGGGGGCTGGGAAGGTGGCTCAGTGGTAGAGCGCTTGCCTTGTATGCGTGAGGCCCTGGGTTGAATTCCTCAGCACACATAAGTAGAAATAGCCGGATGTGGTGCTATAGCTCAAGTGGTAGAGAGCTCACCTTGAGCTGAAAAGCTGAGGGACAGCGCCCAGGCCCAGAGTTCAGGCCCCATGACTGGCAAAAAAAAAAAAAAAAAGTTCAGGCTGGGAACTGATGGCTCATTCCTGAAATCCTAGCTACTCAGGAAGTTGAGATCTAAGAACCGTGGTTTGAAACCAGCCTGGGCAGACAAATCTGAGGGACGCAGTGATCCCTCACCTATCACAGGAGTTACATTCTAGAGATCCCCACCATAGGTGAAAAATCTATGAAGTCACATAATATATTTTTTTTTGTCGGTCGTGGGACTTGAACTCTGGGCCTGGGCGCTGTCCCTCAGCTCTTCAGCTCAAGGCGAGCACTCTACCACTTGAGCTACAGCGCCACTTCAGGTTTTCTGGTGGTTTATTGGAGATAGGAGTCACGGTCTCTCCTGCCCGGGCTGGCTTTGAACCGTGATCCTCAGATCTCAGCCTCCTGAGTAGCTAGGATTACAGGTGTGAGCCACCAGCGCCCTGCTAAGCCCATGTAATTTTAACAACATATAAAATCCCATATGGGCGCTCACCAGTGACCTCTGATGGAGATGGCGACTTAGGTGGCTGTGAGTGCTGCCGGGATGAAGGCGAGGAGGAGGAGGAGGCAAATGCACTGCACAGCCACGCAGAGCATCGCAGCTCTTCCAAAGGCTCCGCCTCCTCAGGCTCCATCAGGTGGTGTGGGATCTTCGCCCCGGGCCGTAACTTCTACGTTCCTATTAGAGGGGAGGAAAGCTGTGTGTTCATTGCATTTTCTCATTTTCCTTCTATACTGCCTATCACACTGCTCTGCCTGTGGTAGATTCTCAAATACTTGCGCCTTTGATTTGGTCTTAGAGTAGAAAAAAGAAAACTGGGAGGGATGAATTTAGTTGGTTTTGGTTTCAAGTGCCTGAGTTCAGGGCTGCTTAACAGGTACAAAGTTCCACAACTACATTTAAACACATCCTTACCAATGAGAACCTGGTGTTTGCAAGTGTGAATGCAGGCTTTGCAATTCCATTCACACTGGAAATGAATGGTTGTTCAGTGAGCTTACAAGACAGCCATTTTGATGTTTGTAGGAAAAAGCCTTGAAGAACAAGGAGTGACTCACAATGTCAAGGCCATGGTGCTTGAACTAAAACAATCTGAAGAGGATGTGAGGAAAAACTTCCAAGTAGAGGAAGAGGAGCAAAATGAAGCCGAACTCAAAGAGAAACGAATTCAGAGGATGAAAAGAGGACTAGAGATACTGGCAGAGAGAGGTACATGTGGCTTTCGGACAGCACCTTACTTCCACATACAGAGGACCATGAATCATACTGTTGCTGCTGTTTAACCCAAATTAATGGAGTTCTTTGTTCCAGCTGAGATGGTGGATCCAGAAACCATGCCGTACTTGGACATTGCAAACCAGACAGGCAGATCAATCAGAATTCCCCCATCAGAGAGAAAGGTAAGTGCTGGGCCAGTGGGGGCTAGAGTGAGGGGCTGGTGCCTTGTTTACCATCCCTGAGCCAGGCCCAGGTGTACTGACTAGGGTCAGCCTAAATTTAGTGTAAATCACACTTAACGATTTGAGTTATTTCATTTAAAGTTAGTAATATTTATTTTCCTTAATTATTTTCTGCTGGTGTTGGGGCTTGGTGTCAGGGCCTCACACTTTTGGCTTTCTGGTGATTAAGTGTTACAGGCCTTCCTGTTCAGGCTGGCTTTGAACCATGATCCTCACAACTCAGCCTCCTGAGTAGCAAGGATACAGGTGTGAGCCACCGGCACTACTAAGTGATGGTATCTAGATCTTTTGGAACATGTTTATAAGACTGAATTATGTAAAAATTCAAACTTAAAAAATTAACAAACTTCAAAAAGTTCTGGATCACGCTTACCTTTGCTATTAGTATAACAAAATGTCTGCAATAATTAGATTACAAAGCTGGGTATCAGTGGCTCACTCAACGTCTGTAATCCTAGCTACTCGGGAGGCTTGAGATCTGAGGATTGCTGTCTGAAGCCAGCCTGGGCAGGGAAGTCTGTGAGACTCTTATCTCCAACTAAGCACAATTGGAGATATGGTTCAAGTAATAGAGCACCAGCCTTGAGTGAAAAACCTCAGGGACAGCACCCAGTCCCTGAATTCAAGTCCCAGGACTGGCTTGTACACACACAAAAAAAACAGTGTCATCTGGCAAAAATACTTAAAAAAAAAACCTGGCTATTTTTTAATGCATTGAATCTTACAGAGCATTAAGAGTAGATCTAGATCAGCAGATACTAAAAGTGAACAGATAAAAACCTGGCCTGGTCTACTGTAGACCCATAAAACTGAGAGTTCTGCTCCAGTGTTTATATTTTTCTTCCTGCCTGTTAGATTGAGTTGTGGTCTTTCTTACTTTATTTGCTGTTCTTTGTAACTAATATGCTTTTAGTATAACTTGTTTTATATCTTTTTTTTTTTCTCCAGTCATGGGGCTTGAACTCTAGGCCTGGGTGCTGTCCCTGTGCCCTTTAGCTCAAGGCGAGCACTTTACCATTTGAGGTACAGCGCCACTTCTGGTTTTCTGGTGGTTTATTGGAAATAAGAGTCTCAGGGACTTTTCTGCCCAGGCTGGCTTTGAACTGCGATCCTCAGATCTCAGCCTCCTGAGTAGCTAGGATTATAGGCCTGAGCCACCTATGCCCGGCTCCTTGTTTTATATCTTAAAGTGATGTTTTTAGGAATATCTGTTCTTTTCTAGGCACTTATGTTAGCAATGGGCTATCATGAGAAGGGTAGAGCTTTCCTGAAAAGAAAGGAATATGGAATAGCCTTGCCATGTCTTTTGGATGCTGACAGATATTTCTGGTAAGCACTTTCATGCTTGGTGGATCCATTATTAAGGGAAATGATCCAGCTTTCACACGGCCCCTCCCACTCTCATCACTTCAAGTGCTTTGTTCTTGCTTTTGTTTTTCTACCTTCTACTTGAGCCAGGCAGGAAGCACCACTGCAATATGCCATGTTATCTATTTGTGCCAGTCCTGGGGCTTGAACCTGGGGTTCTAGATGCTGTCCTTTTGCTTTTTCACTCAAGGCTAGTGCTTTACCACTTAAGCCACAGCTCCAGTTCTATTTGTTTGGGATTTTTTTGTTTTCTGTCAGAGTGTCTTGGATTTGTCTGTGTGGGCTGGCTTTGAACCACAGTCCTCCATTCTCAGCCTCAGTAGCTAAGATTACAAGCAAGAGCCACCAGCACCCAGCTTATACCATCCTTTTTAAAGCCTTGATTTTCCTAATTAACATGATCAGATTCAAGTTTAGGCCTAATCATTTCAAAGTTATAATATGTAGTGATTTCTTGAAATAGAATATAATGTACCTCAGTAATAGGAGACCTGTGCTTTGCTATCTTTTTGTTTTCATTCTGCCTATAAGATTCTAGGTCAGGTCACACTTAGGCACACATTGGTTTTATTCTTCTTGCTCTTGATATTTATTAATCATGAAAAAGCCTGTTGAGGCTTGTAAGAAATGAGAATGAGTGTGGCAGATAGCCATTGCATTCCTGTGGTTGTCAGGAACTCTCCTGAGTATAGGTCACACCTTAGTCCTCTTCTCCAAAGGAGCAAGTTCTCTGATTAAGCAGCAGAGTGGGAGAGTGCTTGACCTGGTTCTGTGTGTGTGTGTGTGTGTGTGTAAAATGTGATGTGTATTAAAGACTAGACTGTTAAGAGACAATAAATGAAAAAAGAGAGAAACAGTAAATGCAAAAATACTTCTTTAATACATTAGTTTTTTTTGCTCTCCCCAATGGACTCTAAGCCTGCCCTGGAGGAGAGCACTGTGTTAAAGGATAAAGACGAGCAATTCTAAGCCGGGCGCTGGTGGCTCACGCCTGTAATCCTAGCTACTCAGGAGGCTGAGATCTGAGGATCACGGTTCAAAGCCAGCCCGGGCAGGAGAGACCATGAGACTCCTATCTCCAATAAAAACCACCAGAAAACCGGAAGTGGCGCTGTAGCTCAAGTGGTAGAGCGCTCGCCTTGAGCTGAAGAGCTGAGGGACAGCGCCCAGGCCCAGAGTTCAGGCCCCACAACCGACAAAAAAAAAAAAAAAAAAGACGAGCAATTCTGTGTGATTTGGGGCTGCTGAGCGCGTAGCCATAGCCAGGGTGGAAACTTGAGGATGTGCACCCCACTCCCATCACCCCTCCCAACCTCCCCACCCCCGCCTTGGTTTGGGGTCTTGAAGTCAGGGCCTCAGTGCTGTTCCTGAGCCTCTTTGTGCTCAAGGCTAAAGCTCTACCGCTTGAGCCACAGTGTCACTTCCGGTTTTCAGTGGTTAATTGGAGATGAGTCTCATGGCACTTTTCTGCCTGGGCTGGCTTTAAACAACAATCCTCAGATTTCAGCCTCCTGAGTAGCTAGGATTACAGGTGTGAGCCACCAGCGCCCGAGGAGGATGTGCGGTCTTATTTTAAACAGATGGCCTTCCTTATTAAAGAATTGGGATCTAGACTTGCATCATACAGTTTAACAGGCTGGCCTGGAACTATCTCTGTTGTCTAGTCTGGCCTTGATCTCACAGTCCTCCTGCCTCTACTTCTCAAATGCTGGGATTACAGACATGCACCAATAAGTAATGGCCAAACAAGTCGTCATGGTAACTGTCTCTGTCTGCATTCTTCCTAAACCAAACTGCCTTCTACTTATTGTCTTGTCTTTCTTTCCCTGTACTGTGTCCAGCCAGTGGTAAAGTGGCCTTTACTCTGTCCACAGGCCCTCAGAAGTTGAGTGAGGCTCTAGCAGGCATGTGCTAGATTGTTTCCCCCTCTGGAGTGTGATTGAGCACGGGTGCCTTGTCAGAGCCACCACCTGCTAGCCACCGTCCTAGCGAGGGCAAGAGGGGACAATGCCTGGAAAGCAGAGATCACAACCTGTCCCATACCTTGGAGTCACCCAAGGACATCTTAGAAATACAACATCTAGCACGTCTCAGCAGCAGTATTTCTTGCAAAAAGAGGATCAGCTCCTGTGTCTTGGTGGTTCTAGTTGGTAGTTTGGGCCAGCACCACTGTGTTCAAGCTTGGCTTCCTCATGTCCTGGGTCAGGAGTGTTAGGCTGCTATTCCTACGCCTTTTTTTTTCTCTTTTCCACTGGAGGGACTCAGGTTATGTGGTTGACTTTAATCAGCCTATGCAAGACCTGAAGAGAAGTCCAGTAAGTCCCACGAGGCTTCCCGTGGGGCCAGCCGGTCAGTGATGCCTCCTTCTCCTTGCAGTGAGTGCTGCAGGGAGCTGTTGGACACGGTGGATAACTACGCCGTGCTCCAGCTGGACATAGTCTGGTGCTACTTCCGCCTGGAGCAGCTGGAGTGCCTTGATGATGCCGAGAAAAAGTTAAACTTGGCCCAGAACTGCTTTAAAAATTGTTACGGAGAAAATCATCAGAGGCTGGTCCACATCAAAGTATGTCACTGTCCTTTGTTTCATGTCACACATCTTTGGAATCTGTTTATCCCTGTTCCACTAGATCGCTGCCGGGGGTGAGTTGGTCTGGATGTGGCTGTGCAGTGTGTTCTTTGTAAGATTGCAGCATGTGTTACATGTTTCTGAATCTAGCTGTGTCAAACACAGCTTGCTAGTCATAGACCCCCGACAGTCCCCTACCCTGGAGACAGTCAGTGACCTACCTATGTGCTGTAGTGTCCTAGATGGCCGGAGACAGGCATCCCAGCCCCAGTTTCCTCCCATGTGGAGGAGTCTTCACTACTGCATCAGCAGTAGTGAGTCTGTGGACATTATGCCCTGTGAGACAAAGGGAATTGGAAATGTGAACACTGTACACCTGTAATTGCAAACAAGAATGCTTTATCCCCTTAACTTTATCTGATAACTAGGGAAATTGCGGGAAGGAGAAGGTGTTGTTTTTAAGACTCTACCTGCTTCAGGGGATACGAAATTATCACAGTGGGAATGGAGAAGAGGCTCGGGAGTATCTCAGCAAGGTAAGACGACTTCCGGGTAGCCATTTTCATCAGCTCTTCCTAATCCTGGAAGTGAAGAGTACTCTATCAAGCCAGCAGTTTGTGACTTTTGAGAGAAGTGCATCCTCTCCTGTGGTATTCTGTAAACATACTTGTTTGCCTGCAGGCCAGAGGCCTTAATAAGGACAACTCAAAAACAGATGCTGCACCCCAGCATTGTGGGTCGCTCCTGCAGCTGCCTCTGCTACCTGCAGAGGGAGCCAGAGAGTCATCTGACCTCTAAATGAAGAGAGGACCTGGAAGTGGCTATAGGTCATTGACCTTGCCCTAGACTTTACCACCTTGCCAGGCCTTACTGTAAGGGAGAGTAGTGCCCAAACTCAGAGACTTTCGTTAACAAAAATGAAGGGGATCCTGTATAGCAGTTACTTCCACAATACCTCACCCAGTCACCATGCTATATTACAGATAAGTTACATAGACAGTTGTCTGTTTCCATCCTACTGGTTGATAATAGATTGGTTAAAGTTTCCATCTAAAAATCCAACACGGTATTCATGCAGAGAACGGTCGAGTTTCTTTCAGTTTTGCTAAGCTTTTGGGGTTGCTATGGTTACATGACTTGTATTTCTCCCTGTTTGTAGGCAAGTCAGCTCTTTAAAGAGCTGTATATTGATCCGTCGAAAGTTCACAACTTGTTGCAGTTGGGTTTCACGGCCCAGGAAGCCCGGCTTGGCCTGCGAGCCTGTGATGGGAACGTGGATCATGCAGCTACTCACATCTCCAACCGCAGAGAGGTAGCTGGCCACTGCTTCCACAGCCCACGCTCCTGAGGGGCTGTGATGTGTGAGGCAGAGCAGGATTGTTTTAGAAATGCCTGAGCTCCCTAGGGTAGGAAAGAGCAAAGCAGCCCAGCCTGCACGAGGCGTTAATAACAAAGGCATGATTTTTTCACTCCAGATCCAAAAGAAAAGGAGTAACTTGTCTTTTCAGTGAATTGATTTCCAGATGGTATAGCCTCTTACCATGGTGGAGGTTACACAAGCAGTCTTTTTCTTTCAGTCTCTTTCTGGTTCTCAATACCAAAATATGTTTCTGAACACCTTTGTAAAGGGTTTTCCAGCGGGGCAGTTAGGATAATTTAGGCTTAAGTATGTTAAGTAATCTTAAAACCAGGTTCCATGATTCATGCCCATAAATCCCAGCTACTCAGGAGGTGGTAGTGGCAGGATTGCAAGTTCAAGGCCACTCGTGCTGCTGGTAATACCCCATTTCAAAAATAAAATCCAAGCTGGGTGCCAGTGGCTTACGTATGTAATCCAGACTTAGGAGGCTAAGTTAGGGAGGATTTTGATTTGAAGCCAGCAGGAAGAAAATTCCATGTGGTCTTGTCACCAAAATAACCAGCAAAGGCCAGGAGCTGGTGATTCACACCGGTAGTCCTAGGAGACTGAAACATGAGAATAACAGTTAAAAGTGAGTCTGGTTAGAGAAGTCCATTGGGCTCATCTCCAATTAATCAGCAGAAAGCCACAAGTGGAGTTGTGGCTCAAGTGGTAGAGCACTAGCCTTGAGGGATGGGATTGGATTGAATGAATGGTTTGCAAACCTCTTTACATTTTTACTTATTTATTGTTGTGCGGGGCATCAAACCCAGGGCGTTGCACAAGCTAGACAGGTGCTGTGTCACTGATCTGCATTCCCAGCCCTAGTTTTTTTTTTTTTTTCCTCATCCTGAGGCTTGAACTGAGCCTGGGCACTGTCTCTGAGCTCTTTTGCTCAAGGCTAGAACTCTGTGACTTGAGCCACAGCTCCTTTCCCAGCTTTTTTGGTAGTTTAGTGGAGAAAAGAGTCTCACAGACTTTCTTGTTGGAACTGGCTTTGAACTGTAATCCATGGAGCTCAGCCTTCTCAGTAGCAGGCATGAGCCACCGTACTTGACTTTATTTTATTTTTTGTCTTAGCATTAAAATCTCCTTTTTTTAGTCACACTTTTATGTGTGTCTCCATTGTTAGGTGCTTCCAGTTAGGGCCTAGTGGGGCAGAAGGAAGGGACTATAGCTGTTTGCACCCAGCTCAGGCCCCTCCAAGGAGCAGGTTGCACAGCTGTGGGTTGAGCTGTCCTTTGTCCCCCTTGAGCATTCTGTGGGTTCCAAGTATGGCCAGCGGGGGGGGGGGCTCAGCAGCACTCTCGTCACCCAGGAGCCCCCACCATGTGCTGAACCCTGGGCACTTCACCGCAGGGGGGTCCCCACAGAGCAAAGCTCTTCTCCAGGGCTTGACGGGGTGAGAGCAGGTAGCGGAGGTCCCTGTGGCAGCTTTGAGAACCTGCAGGGCACAGGGACACGCGGAGGCCATGCCTGGTCTCTGACTCGGTGGGACTGCTGTCTTCCTAAGGAGCTGGCCCAGATAAGGAGGGAGGAGAAGGAGAAGAAGCGCCGCCGGCTGGAGAGCATCGACTCCCTGAGACGAATGGGCTACTCGGCGCACGCGGCCAAGCGGGCCCTGCACCAGACCAGCGGGAACCTGGAGGAGGCCCTGAAGGTAAGGGCGCCGCCGCCAGGCTCCCAGACCCGCTTCTGCGGCGCCAGCTTGCTTATTAGCTCGTGGGTGCTCTTCCCTGGGTCACAGACCCTCCTTGTAATCTCCGGTCTGATGTGACGGTCAGCTCTGCTGCTCTCCAGCTGAGTGACAGAACACGGGGATGGAGCCTTGCTCCCTCATCAGACCTCCCGACCTGCAGTACACCGCAGGCTTCCATGTAGAACTTGATCTGCAGCAAGAGTTTGATATGAATGCGCGTAATTTCCAAAGTGGTGGAAGAAGAGAATAGTAAAACTTTTGTGTTTTTTCGCCCCTCCCATCGTGGGACTCAAACTCGGGGCCTGGGCTTTGTCCCTAAGATTTTTTGTCAAGGCTAGCTAGCTCTTTATCGCTTGAGTCACAGTTCCACTTCGGTTTTCTGATAAGTCTCCCAGATTTAACTGCCAGGCTGGCTTTGAACTGTGATCCTCAAATCTCAGCCTCCTGAGTAGTAGGATTTCTTTTTTTGACAGTGTCATACCTTCCCTCCCTCTGTACAGTTTTTTTCATAAAATTGTTATTTTAGTATCTAGTTTTATTTAGTATCTCTTGGCAAAGGAGCTTTTTGAAGAAATTCCTGGAAACTACAGATTAATAGTACCTTCACAGAAGACCTGTTTCCTCTTCCATTCTTGTTTTCTTTTTTTTTCCCGTGAGTGTTTTCTTTTTTTTTTTTTCCCGTGAGTGATGTTCCTTAATTGTTTCACTCAGGGCTGGCACTCTCCCATTTGAGCCACAGCTCTGGCTTTTTGCTGGTTAATTGAAGAGTATTATAGACTTTCCTGCCCAGGCTGGCTTTGAACCGTGATCTTCAGCTCTCAGTCTCCTGAGTAGCTAAGATTCTAGGTGTGAGCAGCCGTGCCCAGCAATGAAGTTGTGGCGGGCTCAGGACCTGCGCTGCGTGGCAGCTAGTTGGCATGGAAGACCTTGTCACCAAACACCAGTGGAGACAAACACTGAGCTAAATCCCACAGGCCTGATTCTCTGCTTTCCTCCTCTGCTCTGTGTGTGGGGTTCATGGCAGGCAGCGGGCAGGAGGGGAAGTGAGGAGCAGCTTGCCCCGCACGCCTTTTATCCCATCCCATATTTCAGAAGGCCCCATGGGTTTATTTGAGGCAGGTGCACTACATTTGAGCCACAGTCTCAGCCATGTTGCTTAGTTATTTTTCCAGACAGGGTCTTATGTGTTTGCTTGAGCTTTTGGGCCATGATCCTTTAGAACTCTGTCTTCCACTAGCTAGGGTTGTGGCTTGTGGGTTGAGATGAGATCTCATTAACTTTTTGCAGTCTGGCCTGATGTGCACCTTTGGTGTAGCTGGTATTACAGGTGCATACCACCATGCTTGGCCACCACTCTGCTTGGTTGGTATCCTTGGGGAGCTCTGAGCTGCCTGAGCCTCTGCTGTGGCACTCGCCTCCAGAGCTGAGCTCTGAGCCAGCGGTCTCCACCGTGGCCCCTGCTAGCCTCCATGAGCCTTGACAAGCCTGGCTGCTCTCACCCCACTCTTATCTTGTCCTCAGAATCCCTTCGGTGGGCTTCCCTGATCACAGCCTGGGGTGGGACCCTTTCCCTGCTTCCCTGCCCCTTGCACAGTGCTCCTCACCTGCTGGTCCCCGAGTCCATGGCGCTGGGGCTGTGCCCCCCACGTGTGTGGGGGCTGTGGCTTCACTGGGGATGAGTGATGGTCCCGTGTGTCCAGTTCCTCCTCAGCAATCCTCACCTGTGGTGGCTGCACGGCTCAGAGTCTGACACTAATGGCCACCAAGGAAGCCCTGCCCAGGAGAGCATCGACCAAGTGAGTGAGGGACCCTGGCGCCTGCGTGGGCGGGCGGTTCCGGGCCACAGGTGCCTGCCCGGGAGCCCCTGAGCGAGCCGGCCAGGCAGGGTGCCTGCAGGGCCAGGAGCCGGGGAGGCGTTGACACGATCTGGCCACTTCTCTCATGGATCTAGCTGTAGTGGATTCCTGTCCCATGTGCCGGCTCCATGCACCTTATGTGCCTTGAGCGTGGTGGCCGCTTCACTTGCAGTACTTGTGGCTGGGTGTGAGCAGCACGGTGCTGCCTGGCCTGGCCTGGCCTGGCCGACTCCAGGATCTGTGAACCCAAGTCTTCCAAGACCCCTTCCTGAGGGCTTGAGGCCCACTGGCCAAAGAGCGCCTGCAGGAAGGGCGGTTGTGTGCGTGCTGGGCAGCCTGAGGCGAGGTGGGTCCCGTAGGCCTCAGCCTTGCTCATGAACACGCCTGTCGCTGTGTCCTCCCCAGCTGGTGTACATGGGTTTTGACACAGTTGTGGCCGAAGCCGCGCTGCGGGTGTTTGGGGGCAACGTCCAGCTGGCAGCTCAGACCCTGGCACACCACGGAGGGACCCTTCCTCCCGACCTGCAGTTCTCGGGGGAGGACGACTCCTCTACGCCATCCACGTCTCCTTCGGACTCCGCAGGTAGGCTGCGGCCCCAGCGAGCCCTGTGAACAGAGACCGGGCGCTGGCTGCCACTGGGGCGAACCAACTGCAGCCGGCCCAGGCCACTGTCCTCACACCCCCTCCCCCCAACCTGCTGTGCCCTGCAGGAACCTCAAGCGCCTCCACTGATGAAGACATGGAGACAGAGGCCGTCAACGAGATCTTGGAGGACATCCCCGAGCACGAGGAGGACTACCTGGACTCCACGCTGGAGGATGAAGAGATGATTATCGCAGAGTACTTATCCTACGTAGAACACATAAAGTCAGCCCCTAAGAAAAACTAGAGAATGAACAGAAATAAGTGCTAAGTTTCTGCTTATAAATCCCGTCATTGTGAAAATTCTAATGCAGGCCTTCCTTGTGTTCCATTTGCTGTTGATGGGTTTTGTTCTTTGGTGTAGGAGGGGCCGCAGGGGACCCCCGCAGAGGACAGAGATAAGGGGGACTTGGGAAGGAGCACGCTCTGGCCTGACTCTGCTGTTCCTTCTGGCTCCCGACTCCGCCTCCCTGCCTGCCCATCTACAACCAAAGAGCAGGCTCACCACAGGAGCAAGGGGCCGTGCTCCCTGGGGTCTCGGGGCACAGGGGACAGTTGGGTGTGCTGGGCCCGGCTTGTTTCCTGTGTAGCTCTCAAACCGCTTTTGGAGAGGCCCCTCTGCTCATGCCGGCCAGCCCCGCGCTCGCAGCTGCCATGCTACTCCGGCCTTCCGGCCAAGGGCCGTGTGCTGACAAGGCTCAGTCCCTCCCGGCAAATGCTTTATCTTGAAACAGTGGTTCCTATGAGTTCAGCAAAACACCCACTTAAAATTCAAGGTTGCGATCGCTCCCTATGTGTCAGTCCTTGTTCAAAGTGAAAATCTTGTATTAAATAACATATTAATCAAAGCACCTATTCTAATTAATATTTTGAGACTGCTATCATAAAGTCACGGCTAGCTGTCAGAGACTTAGATGTATTTTTTCCAAGTTTCTGCTGGGGATTTGTCATAGCTGGGTGACAGAAGACTATGCCTTGGGCGTGCGGTCAGCCTTCAATTGACTGAAGTAACTCCTCCCCATGTCCAGCATCCCTCTTGATGTGGCCTGGACAGCAGCCTTCCACTACTCAGCCTGGGGGCGGCAGCTGTGACCGATGGAGCAGCAGATGTGCACAGCGTGGACTGCAGGCTACATGGGCTGTGCCGCCGCCAGGGCTGACTGTGGTGCTTGAGCTGTGCAGCAGGTGCACACAGCACTAGTGTGGCTGAGTGGAAACGGTCTCTCGTCTTTCTTTTACAGTGGAGGGTACTGATGGAAATAAAAGGTGGAAAAGCCCTTTGAAACGTGTTGGCCTAGCTGCAGTAAGTAGCTAAAATGCTCTGTGGTTTGATGTGGGGTTTTTTGGTATCAATACGAGGGCTTGAACTCAGGACCAGAGTGCTATCCCTTAGCCTTTTTTGTTCAAGGCTGGTGCTCTGCCACTTGCACCACAGTTCCACTTGTTTTTGGTGGTTAATTAGAGATGGGTCTCATGGACTGTCTGACTCAGATCTTAGTCTCCTGAGTAGCTGGGATGATAGATAGGAGCCACCAGTACCTGACTGTGGTTTGCCATCTTGAAAACCTCTGTAGTCATGGGCTGTATATATAGATCGCTTGCCTGGCACACATGCCACCCTGGGTTCCACTCCCAGTGATGGTAGTTGCTGCTTTGGAAAGGGCATGGATGGAAAATAGGGCTTGGGGAGGAGCAGGTCTCCATGAAGCAGGCCACCCAGTGGAGAGCCTGGGCTTCACTGGTGAAAATGTGCCTGGATTCGGGTCTGACCTGAAGAGCCCCTGACCTGGGCCTCCTGCACATGTGGTGCCGGTGTCCCAGCAGCTGGAAGGAAGGCTGATTGGTTTAAAGCGTGGGCAGCACCATTGTACCAGCGGACAGGAAGTGCTGCTGTCCTGAAAGAGCTGCGACCTGCTGGGCCTGGCTGAGACTGCTGTGGGGGGACTGAGGCTGAGAGTCCGGCCGGGCCCAGGAGGGTCTCCGAGAGCCAGAGGAGAAAGAATATTCCATACCTGGGGCAAATGACAGGGGCAGAGCTGAGGCTGGGAGGCGCGCTATGGCCCAGTGCCCTGGCTGTCCCGGCTCGCCTGCAGACCTGTGCAGGTGTGTTGGGCAGAGCTGAGGCTGGGAGGCGTGCTATGGCCCAGTGCCCTGGCTGTCCCGGCTCACCTGCAGACCTGCGCAGGTGTGAGGGGGACACACAACTGAGCTTTGCCTAAGGCAGTGGAGGATGGACTCAGCTGGGTCTGACGTTGGCCATGCTTACACTGCCCTCCCGGCCGCCAGCCTCCTGTCCTCCCCCGGCCGGCTGAGACCCGTCACAGGCGCATGCGCATTTTCTCATCTTCTGGATTGACCACACACATACACCTGGTGTCTTATTCTCCCTCCCTTTTTGGGGTGCTGCTGGAGACTGAACCCAGGGTTTTGTTTGCTCCACTAGTCCTGGGGCTTAAACTCAGGGCCTGGGTGCTGTCCCTGAGCTATTTTTTGTTCAAGGTTCTACCACTTGAGCCATAGCTCCTCTTGTGGTATTTTTTGTTGGTTTTGTGTGTGTGTGTGTGGTTAATTAGAGATGAGTCTCATGGGCGTTCTTGTCCAGGCTGGCTTTGAACTTTGATCCTCAGCCTCCTGAATGGCTTGCATTACAGCAGTGAGCAACTGGCACCCAGCTTGCCCAGATACTAACAGAGAGCTCTACTACTGAGCTACAAGCCCTACTCTGGTTCTTTTGGTGATGGGAGGGGCCGGGCCTGTCTGAGGCCGCGCAACAGCACCACAGCTACCCATCTTAGGCTCGTGGGGGCCAGGAGGGGACGGGCCACCTTCATGGTCTAGCATCAAGCCAGTCTCTTGGTGGAATGTGTTGTGCTAAATCAGTACACAATGGCGGCTTCCTGACTGACTGAATGGGCGGCACAGACTCGGCGTGCAGGGGCGTTACCCTGGCTGGGTAGATGGCAGTGTGTTTACTGTGGCCACGTGAGTGTCACCAGGCGGTGTCAGCCTCTGGGAGAAGGGACGGGAGGACCAGCAGGCAGCTCAGTGTGCCTGCACTCACTACAACCCCGCTCCACCTGGCCCCGCGGGGAGTTGCAGAGCCTGCCGGATCTGGTCCCCTCGCCTGTGAACACCCAAGTAAGTCCCACCCTAAGGATGTTAGGTTCCACTTCCCGGATTCTGTCTGCCACCAAACAGCCACTTCCTGTGGCTGCAGCTTTATTGCAAAGGTGTGAGTCCCTCCTTCCCTTAATGCCATTCTTTCATGGGGCCTGAGATCTCAAGAGCGTAGGTATGGCCCATGGAGCCTGAGACTCAAGGGCACTGGACCTTACCAAAGAAACACCTCTCTCCACAAGTCAGAGGCACAGTGCCCGCCTCAGGGGCTGATCTGCAAGCCAGCTCCTGAGCTGTGTGTGCACATGTGCACGCACGTGTGCATTGGGGCTTGAACTCAAAAGAGTCTGGGCACTGTCCCTGAGCTGCTTTTGCTCAAGACTAGCACCACTTGAGTCACAATTTCACTTCTACATTTTCAGTAGTTTTTATTGGAGCAAGAGTTATGGACTTTGCTGCTTGGGCTGGCTTTGAACCATGATCCTCAGAAGTCATCCTCCCGAGCTAGGATTACAGTGTGAACTTTAAATGTCAGCTGCCGTCTGTCACCTCTTTCTGTGCTCGAGGTCACCAGAGCCTGGCCTGCAGGACCACAGCATCCCTTCAGGTGAGTCCGGCTCCCACACACCACCTGCCGAGCCCCCCTCCCCCCACCCAGTGCGTCTGGTGTGCTGTGTGTCTCCTCCACGCTTGTCCCACAATGGCCCTCAGCGCAAAGCCAGGGACCGTGCATGCCCTCCTAGTCACACCTCCGTGCAGAGGCCCTGGGACTCAGCAGGCAGAGACCCCACTGCCCACGGGATGGCCACAGAACCCCATGCTTAGCCGTCACCTCCACAAGGAAGCCAGGCTCAGTTGCCAAACAAGCCACACTCGAGCGCTTGGAAGGAAGTGTATTTGATGAGGGGCAGGAGGAGGAGGCCGGCTTCCGGGGCTTCCGTGCCGAGGCTCCACAGCCCCTGGCTCTAAGAGTGGAGCCTTCAGGCTGAGGTGCCTGAGCTGGGCGGCTGCAGGCCGGGGGAACAACAGGCCTTGGCTGCCGTGGGGGAAGACGGGCCTCGCTGTGGGCAAGGGCCAGGTCTGCAGGGCCTGAGCTTCCCTGGGCTCAGGCGGGCTGCAGAGGCGCGGAGGCCGCACAGGCCACCTTGTTGCTGAAGAGCCGGGACAGGCTGCGCGTGGCTGCAGGCCTGCGTGCAGGGGGTGGAGGGCCCAGGAGCCCGCGCACGTCCCACAGGCGCAGAGCCCCATCGTGCGATGCTGTGTACAGCACCTGGCCGTGCACCTGTGGGTGGGCAGGGTGGGTGTCAGCCGGGCAGGGCCCTCTCCCGGGTGGAGGGCTGTACTCCCCCGGGGCACAGGGGCGGGGGAGGCTACCTGGAGACAGTTGATGACCAGCGCGTGGCCCCGGAACACCCTCTGCAGGACTCCAGACTGGGCATCGAAGGCCCGGGCGCAGGCGTCCCCGCTGCCCGTGAACACTGCAGACACAAGCCGCACGCTGGGCCCGCCCGGCTGTCTCCCTCCTCCCCTCCCCAGGGCGCTGCGGGAACACACTGCAAAGCCGTGTCCTGAGGTGAGAGATGTGTTTTGGTTTTGTTTGGACCAGTACTGGGGCTTGAACTCAGGGCCTGGGTGCTGTCTCTTTAGTTATTTTGCTCAAGGCTGGTGGTCTCCCACATGAACCATACTCTATTTCTAACTTTTTTGCTAGGTAACTAGAGAGAGTGTCACAGAAGCCAGACACTGGTGACTCAGGCCTGTAATGCTACCTACTCAGCAGGCTGAGAGCTGAGGATCATGGTTCAAAGCCAGCCCTAACAGGAAAGAAAGTCTGTGAAACTCTTTTATCTCCAATTAACTACTGAAAAAGCCAGAAGTAGACCTGTGGCTCAAGTATCAAAAGTGCTAGCTTTGAATAAAAAAAGCTGGCCAGTACCCAGGCCCTGAGTTCAACACCTGGGACCGGCACCAACAAAGACTCTCCTGCCCGGGCTGGCTTTGAACTAGGGTCCTCAGATCTCAGCCCCCGAGTAGCTATGATAACAGGAGCGAGCTACCGGCAGTGGGTAGCATCCAGCGTCTTGTCTGCCCTTTTTGTTGTTGGTGGTGGTGGTTGTGAGGTTTAAACGTGTCCCCGAGCTCTTCAGCTCAAGGCGGGCGCTTTACTGCTTGAGCCACAGCACCACTTCCGGTTTTCTAGTGGTTCATTGGAGATAAGAGTCTCACAGACTTTCCTGCCTGGGCTGGCTTTGAACTGGGATCCTCAGATCTCAGCCTCCTGAGTAGCTAGGATTATAGGCGTGAGCCACCAGGGCCCGACTTTACCCTTTCTATATAGAATAATCCCAGCTCATTGCTAAAATAAGGTTCCAGACATCTAGTCTGCGCTGGGCACGGCAGCCTCAGGGAAGGTCTGCAGGTGGCCTTAAAGGGGCTGGTTATCTAGCAGAAGCAATCCTTTGTTCTTCCCTCCCTGCTCTTCCTGCCTGGCTAAAATGTGGCATGCCGCGTGAAGGCTGGTATTCCCGCAGCTATCAGAAACTGTGAGGTTCCATGAGGCAGAAGAGAGCGAAGGAGGAAGGAGCGCTGGAAGGAACTGGGGTCTGTGGGGTCCTCGCTTCCAGGCTTGACAGCCTCTTAAAGTCATCTGCCTGACAAGGAAATTCACCATGACCTCGTTCTCAAATTACTATTATTTGGATTTTCCCTTCTAGTCCAACCTAAAGTCAAAGCAGGCCAAATCCCATGAGCCTGAGGTCTGGCTGGCTCCTGTGTGAACCTTCTTTGCCAAAAGCAAGACCACCTTTACCATAACAAAAAACTTAAACTATAAAAGAATCTGATGTATATTCCTACAAAATTAAGAGTGAGAGAAGGGCTGGGTAGGGGACAGATGGGTGGGAATGTTGAAAAGGGTGACAAATATATTCCTAAACCGTTAAGTGGTAACTCCTCTGTACAACTACTTAAAGGAAAAAAAAAAAAAGCAAGATTAACAGCTCCCGGGAGAGCCTGGGACCTGTGTTCAGAGCAGCCACGGTTCAGTGAAGGAAAACCACACAGGCAGGAAAAAGGCAGGGCAAACCTAGGGAGAGGACAGGGTGGGGCCTAGTGCACTACTCACAGGTGCCTGCGTGGTACTTGACGGCGCTCACGCTGTGCCCGTGCGCCGGGAAGGTGCGCACTGGCTCCCCCGTGTCAGCCAGCCAGCACTTGACGGTCCGGTCGGCACTACCTGAGTACAGGAGCTGGTCCGTGAGCTGGAGGAGGAAGGGGGAGGGTTGGCCCACAAGGCACCAAGTCTCTGCGGTCCTGGCTGCCCCTGATCTCCCTATGATGGGAGGGGAATATGGGCCTCAGGGCTGACAGGCTTGGATGAGTGTAGAAGGCCCTGGAGCAGGCTCCCAGGGAGAGCCCACTTCACACCGAGGGCCCGGTCTCCGCCTTCAAAGGTGGTGGTTTCTTGTCCTCTCGGTCGCGGGGATTGAACCCAGGACCCTGAACTTGCCAGGCAAGTGCTTTGCCTCTGAGCTGCATCCCAAGCCCTGCTTCCTTCCTTTAAAGTGCTCACATCCACATGTGGTCTCAAGCGTGGCTTCAGCCATGTGTCTGTTTCCCGTTACATCTGAAATGGTCCACGTCTGAGGGGCTTGGGAGTTTGTGCCGGTACCGAGGCTTGAACTTGGAGCGTGGCACTCCTGCCTAACTTTTTCTTTCAAGGCTGCCACTCTACCACCTGAGCGACGCCTCCACTTCCAGCTTTTTGGTGCTTCACTGGAATGAGTCTTACAGGCTTTTCTGTCCAGGCTGACTTCAAACTGAAAGCTCCAGCTTCCAGCCTCCCGTGCCCAGTCCTAGCTGAAGTTTTTAAACCACACACCTAAAACCATGAAGGAAGCTGGCTGCTGGGGCTCCCGCCTGTCATCCTAGCTACTCAGGAGGCTGAGATCTGAGGGTCACCGTTCAAAGCCAGCCGGGGCAGGAAAGTTGTGAGATTCTTTAGTTTTAAGACAAGATCGTTCTGTGCTGTAGCCCAAGCTAGCCCAAAATGCAGCCATCTTCCCGCCTCTGCCTTCCTCATGCTGGAATTATGTTTTACGCCACGGCACTCAGCCCTCGGCTCCAAAAGGACTCATTAAACCCACCTGGCCTGCCGTGGCCTCTGCAGGACCTGCCCTAATCCACTCATTTTTACTACTTCATCCTTTTCATTCACTTAGTGTCCATTTTTCCGGAAGGTTCCCATTGCTGGGATCTGAATGTGTCCCCCAAAGGTCACTGGTGGTGCAGTGGCTCACGTCTGTAATCCTAGCAACTCAGGAGGCTGAGATCTGAGGATCACAGTTCAAAGCCAGCCCAGGCAGGAAAGTCTTTGAAACTCTTATCTCCAATGAACCACCAGAAAACCAGAAGTGGCGCTGTGGCTGAAGTGGTAGAGGGCTAGCCCTGAGCTGCTGAGGGACAGCGCCCAGGCTCAGAAAAGCCCTAGGATCAGAAAACAAATGAAGCAAAGATGGCAAACGTAGGCCCCAAGGAAGTCAGGACCGGCACACGGGGAGGGGCTTGGATGGTGACAGCGGCCTTCCATTGGTGCCTGGGCCCCTGGGGCTCCTCCCTCGGGCCCAGCTTCCCAGGGCCGTGGCCGGTGGGCCCTTCTCACCTCCAGACAGATGACGGAGCCCTGGTGCTCCCGGAACACCCGCAGCTGCTGGCCGCTCAGGATGTCCCAGGCACGGACGGTGGCGTCGGTGCTGCCCGTGAAGGCCGTGTGGCCCGGCGCGTCCAGCACGAGGCACAGCACGGCCCCGGTGTGGCCCCGCAGGGTCTGGTGGCAGCAGCCACTAGCCACCTGCCACACCTTGGCCGTACCGTCTGTGCTGCCGGTCACCAGCAGCCCCCCGGCCACGGGGGCCTCCATGCGGGGCGAGGCCACGGGGGCGTCCCGGCGGGCAGCGTAGGCCAGGGTCAGCACACAGTTATGGTGGCCCCGGAACTCCCGGGTCACCTGCCCCTGCTCCACCGTCCAGGCACGGGCCGTGCGGTCATAGGAGCTGCTGAACAGCTGGTTATCTGCCACCAGGATCCTGCAGGCAAAGGGTGGGGTGCTCACGGGGTGCGGACCCACAGGGGGGTCCCGGGGGCTAGCCTTGGCACTGGAACAGCCCCTTGGTCTGCAGTCGCCACCCACAACATTCGAGGCCCAGGCCAGAGCGCCTGCCTCCAGGAGGCCGGCTGGCGCCCTCCAACGACCCCCTCCTCAATCCGGGTGAGCCGCCCGCTGGCCTGGCTCCCACCACCAGTGCAGACCAAGCCTCCACACGCGAGCCACACGTTGGGCCCACTCAGAGACAGACCCTCTACATGGGCATGGGAGGACAGGGCCCTGGGCACTGCGGCTCACGCCTAGAATCCTGACTACTCAGGAGGCTGAGACCTGAGGAGCCAGCCTGGGCAGGAACGTCTGAGGGCCTCATCACCAACGAACCACCAGAACACCAGGCGTGGTGCTGTGGTTCAAAGGGTAGAGCACTAGCCTAGAGTAGGCCCACCATCTTGGAGTGCTAGGCTGGGTTAGCCCAGCCCCAAAGCCTCTCAGTGGCCAGTGGCTGGTCCCGTGTCTGCCTGCCCCAGCCCGGGGCCCACCCAGGCCGCTGTGACCGAGAGCCCTGCGTGACCATCACAGATGGCAAAAGGTATCAAACTGGTCTGACCAGCAACGGAAGTGGCATCACGGCACAAGCCCAGGTTCAAAAGGGAAACAAGCCAGCAAGCCCCTAAGAAGTGCACTCAAAGGCTATGAGGAAAGGAGTTTTCATTTGTTGGTGGTAGTTGCTGTTTTTCTTTTTCCAGTCCTGGGACTTGAACTCAGGGCCTTGTGGCTTTTACCATTCAAGGATGGTGCTTTTACCACTTGAGCCGCGCCTCCACTCCTGGCTTTTCATTGGTTAGTTGAAGATAATCCCATGGACCTTTCTACCTAGGCTGGCTTCTAACCGGTATCCTCAGATGTGAGCCTCTTAGAGCCACAGTGCCTGGCTCTGCAAAGGAGCTTGAAAAATGCCTCTTCCCAGCAATCCCCTTTCTCCTCCCAGCCCTGGGCCTGCCCTTGTACCAACTGTGCCTTCAACTTGAGCGTCCTCATCCCGACGCAGCGCAGCCCCCGCCTCCCCCGGCACCCAGGATGCCCAGGCGCACTGAGTCCAAGCACCCACCTCCTCTCCTGCTCCTCCCCCAGCTCCCTGTGGCCAGGCAGTCGGCTCCAGTTCTGAAGTCAGGGTCCCCCAGCCAAGCGCCCTCACAGCTCCACGCGGGGCTAACCTGTTCCCTGTGGAAGTGTGCCCCCTGGGCGGGCTAACCTGTTCACAATGGAGGTGTGGCCACGGTACACCTGCACGCAGCGCCCGCTGGCCACGTCCCACCGGCGGATGGTGCAGTCTGCGCTGCACGTGAAGGCAGATGCCTCCTCCAGCTGGCAGAAGGTCACGTAGCTCTCGTGTCCTGCTGGGGGCAGCGGGGAAGACCGGGACACAGGAGACAAGGAGGGAAAGGACTGGAAAGCCTGGACGTGCTGGGCTCCTTTTCATTTTCTTTCTCTTTTTTGGAGCTTGTTTTTCTCCTGGCTAGTGCTCTGCTTGAGCCATGGCTCCGTGTCCAGTTTTTTCAGTGGCTGATTGGCGATGATTACAGGTGTGCATGCGCCCCTCCCCCCTGGCTTAATCACACTATGTGGAGAGGCGCGGCGGAGGTTTGTGATCTTATTTTAGCATTGTGTTTCCCTGGCTGGTGTCAGATAAAGAGGTTTTAGAATCTCCTGGGTATCCGGCTAATTGTTTTTTTTTGCGGGGGAGGGGGTCAGGGTTTAGTTACTCGGAAGAACTCAACTTTCTGGGTTCTAAGAAACAGAATTTTAAGCTGCAAAGTTTCCCCCTTTTGGAGACTACAGCAGCACCAGGGAGCTTGGAGAAGAATGCAGGGCCGGAGCAAACACTTTGAGGAGACGACCGAGGGCTGGGTTTCCCTTAAAATATATCAGCCCCCCCCCCAAAAAAAAAGAGGGAAAAATGTGTTTGTCAAAACACAGCCCAGATTTTGCCAACTCCAAAAGCGTTAATAAAACATTCTAACGAGCGGTTCCTGAGACCAGAGCTGTGCCTTTCTCCCCACTGCCACCGGTGGTGGGAAAAGGGGGGCACAGAATCCTCAGGAAAGCCTCTTCAGGGTCCCCAGGGGCTGGGGACCCCAGCAGGACGGGCGAAGTGTGTCAGGGCAGCCGGGCCTGGGCTCGTACGAGCAGCACCTGGCATCAGCAAGGACGTGGTGCCAAGGCTAGCAGAGCCAGGCTGCAGTGACCCACAAATCAGCAAGGCTGCCCGAGACCTGGGGGAGCCACTTGTAGGTGGCGGGGTGGGGTGGGGGCAATGGGGTGGAAGGGAGCCCGTGGCTCATGCCTGTCATCCTAGCTACTCAGGAGGCTGAGATCTGAGGACTGCAGTTCCAAGTCAGCCCAGGCAGAAAAGTCAGCGAGACTCTCATCTCCGCTTCACCACCAAAAGCAAAACAAAAAACAAATGAAGCCGTGGCTCCAGCTGTACAGCGCTAGCCTTGAGCCGAAAAACCAGGGACAGCGAGCGCCCAGGCCCTGAATTCAAGGCCCCGGCCTGGCCCAAACCAAACTACACCACAGACTGGAAGCAAAGTAACAGTGAAGTCAGCTGAGCCCCAGCCCAGACCCTCTGGTTTTCCCATGTAAAAAAGCAAACAAGAAACCCCTCAAATTTCTGACCCAGAGCTGGGCCGCGCAGCTCTGCCTGGCTGGCGGAGCTCCTGCTGTGGGATGGCTGGAGGCCAAGGGAGATGGCAGGGTCAGACAGAGAGGGGCTGAGGGCGAGAACCACCATGCGGGGCGCCCTATGACCCAGATTCACACAGCCGCAGACAGGCCCGGGCCAGCCCCAGGGCAGCAGGGGCCCTGCCCCACCTCCCCCTCCCCCATCAAGACCCACCGGGACTCCAGCTGTTGGAATTGTGCAGAACAAGCCAAGAATGCCAAACTGAAACGGATTTTTAAAGGGATGAAGAATGCAGATAAGATGTGGTTACTATTTTCAAAAGCAAATGCCACAGCCCCAGGGTTTCCTCCTCCGGGGTACCCGGCTCGCCAGGTCTGAGGCCCCAGGGCTGGCAGCGCCGAAGGCCCCATCGGGACGAGCCCTGAAGGTGGCGTGAGACTCGGCTTCCTTTGCCTCCCGGAGTCCCAGAGCTCCTCCACAGCCACCTGGGGACAGCTGACAGCACAGACGCACCTGGCGCGCACCTGGCCCGCTCCGCTCGGGGACACGGCCCGCACCTGTGCAGTTCTCCCCAGCACAGCAGGGTCCCCGCAGCGGGCTCTGTGTCCCCAAGGAGAAACGGGGACAGCCTTATTTGTGCACTGGTTCTCTCTCCCCCTACCCTCTCTCTTGTCAGTCATGGGGCCTGAACTCTGGGCCTGGGCGCTGTCCCTCAGCTCTTCAGCTCAAGGCAAGTGCTCTACCACTTGAGCCACGGTGCCACTTCTGGTTTTCTGGTTCATCAGAGTCTCTCGGACTTTCCTGCCCAGGCTGGCTTTGAACCAAGACGATCTCAGCCTCCTGAGTGGCTGGCATTACAGGGGTGAGGCACCGCCTGTCAGACTAGTTCTCTCCTATAGAAACGATACTCTTGCCGGGCACTGGTGGCTCACGCCTGTATCCTAGCTGGGCGCTGGCGGCTCACGCCTGTATCCTAGCTGGGCGCTGGCGGCTCACGCCTGTATCCTTGCTGGGCGCTGGCGGCTCGCGCCTGTATCCTAGCTGGGCGCTGGCGGCTCGCGCCTGTATCCTAGCTACTCAGGAGGCTGAAATCTGAGGATTGCCATTAAAAGCCAGCCAGGTAGGAAAGTCCGTGAGACTTTTTTTTTGGGGGGGGGCTGGTCGTGGGGCCTGGGCACTGTCCCTCAGCTCTTCAGCTCAAGGCTAGCGCTCTACCACTTGAGCCACAGCGCCACGTCCGGCTTTTTTCTTTTTGCTTATGTGGTGCTGAGGAATCAAACCCAGGGCCTCAGGCATGCAAGGCAAGCGCTCTGCTGCTGAGCCACCTTCCCAGCCCTCCATGAGACTCATCTCCAATAAACCACTAGAAAGCCGGAAGTGGCGCCGTAGCTCAAGTGATAGAGCACTCGCCTTGAGCTGGAGAGCGAAGGGACAGCGCTCAAGCCCAGAGTTCAAGCCCCACAACCGACCAAAAAAAGAACAGCTACTCTGCTGACACTTGGCAGTGCCTTTCCTAGACTATTTCCTTCCTTCTTCATGCAGTGCTGGGATTTGAACTGGAGAACCTGAGCCTGCAAGGCTGAACCTGAGCCTGCGCCAGCTGAGCCATGCCTTAAGACTGTTGGCCTTCTTAGGCTGCTGTGTGTCAGGTTTTCGGTGGTCCCAGTGCTCCTGGGGTGGGAGGCACTCAGCCACGGAAGCCACGCTGTGGCCCTCAGCTGCCCCTGCGGTGTCCTACTGGAGGGGGGGGGCAGGGGAGGTGCTGGTGTGGCCTCACGCTCCCCAGCAGGCCTCCGTGGAAGCGGGCTGCACCCTCGGCGCCTGCCCACTGGATTTCTGCTGGGGGAGTGGGGCACAAGTCTGTCACTGGTGCCTAGTTCTTCCAGAACCATCTCTCACATGGCCCTGACCCTTCCCACGACCCCCCTCCATGCCTCCTCCCCGGCACCCACAACGTGTCCTCCAACCCAAAGTGCTTTGCGACTCGCGGAAGAATGACCCACGTTCACCACAAGCTCCTGAACTTACACAAAGGTGATTCCCGTGAGAGCTCTCCCCGCGAGCCCTGCGCCCTTCACACAAACAGATGCAGCCACGTGCTGGGCTAGCCAGCGAAAACCAGTGGAGCCAGAAAGCCAGCCTTGAGGGAAGCCCAGGTGAGCACAAGGCCCTAGGTTCAAGCCCTGGTACTTGCACACGCGCGCGCACACGCACGCACAATCACACGCGCACACGCACGCGTGCACACACACACACACCTCTATCTCATCTCGCCTCCTGTTGTGCACCTCCAGAGTGGGCCTAAAGCCGGCACCCTCATCCGCT
>NW_012267317.1:3536145-3538703 GCF_000151885.1 Dipodomys ordii | reverse complement strand
CGCGCACGCACACGCACACACGCACACACACACACACGCGCGCGCGCACACACACACATACACACACACACACAGGGAAACCCGAGGCGGCGCTGTGGCTCAGGGGGTAGAGCGCTCGCCTCGAGCTGAAGAGCGCAGGGCAGCGCTCAGGACCAGAGTTCAGGCCCCACCACCGACCAAAAACAAGAAGAGGAAACCCAGAATCTGTCTACCTGGAAACTGGGACGGGGAGGTGTCAGAGGGGCCTGGCCGGGCCTCCGCCAGCCCCGCAGACCCCACCCAGCTCCGGCCGGCGGCAGACCACGCTGCCGCACCCTCCCGGGCGTGGAGGGTGAAGGCTTTCCTTTCCCTTCTCTGTGGTGGTCTAGGCTTCAGCTCGGTCTGGTGTTCTACCACTTGAACCATGCCTCCAGACCTGTATTTTTTGCTGCAGATGGGCTTTTCTCCTGAGCTGGTGGGATCTCAGCCTCCAGAGTAGCTAGGATTACAGGTATAAGCCACTGGACATCCAGCGTTCTGTTGTTTGTCAAGAAAATGACACTGAGAGTCATTGTGGGGGGGGTGTGGGGGGTCCCCGCAGGAATTCCAGAAGGAAATAGGCAGCTCAGGAGGCTGTGCAGAAGCAGAGGGCGTGAACCCCGGCGTGTCTGTTTCAGGGAGACAGGGCTGTGTGTTCAGGGAGAAAGGGCTGCTGCTGCTACCAGCCCGCAGGCTGGACAAAGGCAGGTGCTGAGAAAGGGAATGGAAAGAGAGCTGCAGGTTTGGTTTGGCTGGCTCCAGGATCTCCCTACCTAGCTCATGCTGGCCTCGAGCTCATGATCCTCAAGCTTCTGCCTCCCAAGTTCTGAGATGACAGGTGTGCACCACCATGTGCAGCAACAACTGAAGAGCTTTTGAAGAGGCTTGGTTAGGTTTAATGATTGCTAAGGAGGGCAGCAGACCGACAGAGACCCCTGAGGAGCAAGAAAAGGAGTCTGGAGTGGGAGAGAGGCCTTAAATGCGTAGAAAAGACACTTTCTCCTGTGCTGAGCACAGAGCGCGGTCCTCGCCACCTCATGGAGACACCCTGCCTCAGTTACTGAAATCTGGGGCCGCCATGGGTGGTACAAGCCCTGGCCAGCAAGCTCCCCCTTCCGTGCATGGCACCTCCTGCTCTACACTTGAAACAACTAGAAACGCAAAGTTTAAAAGCTGTATGAAGAGACCATGGGAAGTAGATACACTGAGCTTCGTGCTGGTGAGCTTTCAGTTACCATGACAGAACACCCGAGGTCCATGTTCGAAGGAAAAAGATGGAAGGCGAGGAAGGAGGCTCAGTGGTAGAGCCCTGGGTTCCATTCCTCAGCACCACATATACAGAAAAGGCCAGAAGTGGCGCTGTGGTTCAGAGTGCCAGCCTTGAGCAAAAAGCGTCTCAGGAACAGCGCCTGGGCCTTGAGTTCAAGCCCCAGGACTGGCCAAAAAGAAAAAAAAAAAAGTGGGGCTGGGAAGGTGGCTCAGTGGTAGAGTGTTTGCCTTGCATGCCTGAGGCCCTGGGTTCGATTCCTCAGCACCACATAAGCAAAAAAAAAAAAGGAAAAAAGCCAGAAGTGATACTGTGGCTCAAGTGGTAGAGCGCTAGCCTTGAGCTGAAGAGCTGAGGGACAGCGCCCAGGCCCAGAGTTCAGGCCCCACGACCGGACCCCAAAAAAAAAAAAGTATTTGGACCCAGTGTTTGGGAGATTTCTGGCCATGATCATTTCACCAGGTTGCTGCGGGCCTGGGTTGAGACAGAAGGAGAGAGCTGAAGTCATCCCTGTCCTCAGGAGCCAGGCCCAACCCCTGCAACAGCTCCCACCTCCCAGTACAACCACCCCTGGGACGGGGCCTTTCATCTGGGAGGGAGGGAGAGTTCATATTCCATGCTCTGTAAACTTCATTAAATCTGATAGACCTCTTGACCAGCAAAGCTCAGGGACCTGTGTTCAAATCCCAGCACCACCAAACCAAACACAAAAGCAACTCTCCTTCCTCTTTTTTTTTGGGGGGGGGGGGTCTGGTCGTGGGGCCTGAACTCTGGGCCTGGGCGCTGTCCCTCAGCTCTTCAGCTCAAGGCTAGCGCTCTACCACTTGAGCCACAGTGCCACTTCCAGCTTTTGTCATTTTGCTTATGTGGTGCTGAGGAATCAAACCCAGGGCCTCAGGCATGCAAGGCAAGCACTCTAGCACTGAGCCACCTTCCCAGCCCCTCTCCTTCCTCTTGAGAGCAATGCGCCTTTGTACTGCCTGGAAGCCTGGTGGCAGGACCCCACCCCCACCCCCACCCCCGCCCAGCAGGGGTGGGCCAAGGCAGGTTCCACAGTGCGCATGCTCAGGTGGCTCTTTGGCCACCCCGCATCTGACCCTGGCATGTGAGGCATTTCCCGGGTCTCTGACCAGCACAGGTGCCTGCAGAAGGACGGGCGCTCTGTAGAGAGCAAGCAGCTGGCACCATGCTCTCCCAAGGCCTGCTGCATCTCCCTCCCGCCGCCTCCTGGCAGCGGGGTGCCCGGCTGGCAGGGGGTAGAGTGCCTGGCTGG
>NW_012267317.1:3526645-3534669 GCF_000151885.1 Dipodomys ordii | reverse complement strand
AGGGGGTAGAGTGCCCGGCTGGAAGGGGGGTAGGGTGCCCGGCTGGAAGGGGGTAGAGTGCCCGGCTGGAAGGGGGGTAGGGTGCCCGGCTGGAAGGGGGTAGAGTGCCCGGCTGGAAGGGGGTAGGGTGCCCGGCTGGAAGGGGGTAGGGTGCCCGGCTGGAAGGTGGGTAAGGTGCCCGGCTGGAAGGGGGTAGAGTGCCCGGCTGGAAGGGGGGTAAGGTGCCCGGCTGGCCAGATGCAGGCAGGCAGCACTCACACAGCGTCCATACACTGGCATTGTCTTTTTTTGGTTGTGGGGCCTGAACTCTGGGCCTGGGTGCTTTTCCTCAGCTCTTCAGCTCAAGGTGAGCGCTCTACCACTTGAGCCACAGTGCCACTTCTGGTTTTCTGGTGGTTCATTGGAGATAAGAGTCTCACAGACTTTTCCTGCCTGGGCTGGCTTTGAACTGCGATCATCAGATCTCAGCCTCCTAAGTGGCTAAGATACAGGCGTGAGCCACCAGCACCCGGCTTGTCTGTTTTTGTCTTTTTGTTGTTGTTGCTGCCAGACTGGGACTCGAACTCGATACCCGATGCTTGCTCCTTGGCTGGTGCTCTACCACCTGAGCCAAGCACCCCCCAGTCACTGGTTTGACTCCCGTCACTGGCCAAGATAGACCAACAAGGACCAACTGCTCTTCTGCCCCTCGTTAGAGACAACCGAAAACAAACCCACAAAGAGCGTGAAACAACTGTGGGCAAGACCCGGACATCACGCAGCAGGGGCCCGGCCGGCCTCCTGAGAGGCTGGGGAAAGGAGGCCGAGTCTCCAGCCTGCCCAGCCCATGGCAGAGGACCCCACAGAGCCCAGCACACTTCCTGAACTGTGTGCAGGGCCGGGTGCCATAAGCCAGAACCCGGGACCCCTCAGCGCTCGGCTGAACACCGGTGAGCTCATGCACAGCAGGAAAACATCTCAACGGGGAAATGGAGCCAGGGCACTGCCACACGGCCGGAGACAAGGTACCAACTACATTCCACGGGGTTCGCAGTTATTGGGAGCCGGGCGCCGGCAGCTCATGCCTGTCATCCTAGCTACTCAGGAGGCTGAAATCTGGAGATCACAGCTCAAAACCAGCCTGGGCAGGAGAGTCCTGAGACTCTTATCTCCAGGTAACTACCAGACAAAGCTGAAGCGGCGCTGAGGTTCATGTGGTAGAGTGTTAGCCTTATGCAGAAAAAGCTCAGGGACAGTGCCCAGACTTCAGGAACCAGGACTGGCAAAAAGAAAGGAAGGAGGAAGTAAAGGAGGAAGAGGAGGAGGAGGAAGAAAAAGAGGAGGAGGAGGAAGAAGAAGTTGTTGTTATGTTGGGGCTGGGGTCAGTATACACAGTCTCTAGGTCCAGCCCCCAGACACCCTCCCAAAACACACCCCATATGTAGAAACATAGAAGATATCAAGAGTCCTGAAGTGAACTTCTAGAGAAGAAAATAACATCTGAAATGAAACAGCACTGAACAGAGCTAGCAGCAGATTAGACACAACAGAAGAAAATATTAGCAGCCTCGAAGACAGCCGCGCGAAATGAAAAACCAAAAAGAATGCAAAACGCGAGGAGGGCTTGGGGCCGGAGGCGCTCCACCAGCCTCAGCGGGGAGAGGAGCGGGGGCGGGCAAGGGTCGCAAGAAACAAGGCTTGAAATGTTGCCAGATGGTAAACCACAGATCTAAGAAGTTCCCGGAACCTCAAACACGAGAGACAAGAAACACAAACAACCGAAGCTGCGTCCAGAGGCACAGACAGCCTGCTACCTCATTGAAAGCCTGAATGTCTATTACTGTGCCGTGAAGAAGAGGGCAAGGCCCAGGCCTCGCTGGGGAATAGAAGCGGCAGTCTGCACTGAAATGATAGCTTCTCCACAAATCAAAGAAGTAGGCAGACCTCTCAGTTCACTTCATGAAACGAGTATTCCCTCAGCACCAGAGTAAATATGTACAAAAGAGAATGCCATACAAGTCTAGGTGCTAGTGGATCCCACCTATAAACCTTAGCTACACAGGATCCTATAACCAACCTTAGCTACTCAGGAGGCAGCGATTTAGAGGATCGGGGTTCCAGGCTGGCCCCGGAAAAAGCAGGGTGCAGTGGCACGTGCTTCTCATCCCAGGGAGGAGGAGGGGGTATAATTAGGAGGATTAAGGTCCAGGCTGGCTTGTGCAAAAAAAGAGAGAGACCCCTTCTCAAAAATCACCAGATGAGCTGGGCGCCGGTGGCTCACGCCTGTAATCCTAGCTACTCAGGAGGCTGAGATCTGAGGATTGTGGTTCAAAGCCAACCAGGGCAGGAAAGTCTGTGAGACTCTTATCTCCAATAAACCACTAGAAAACCGGAAGTGGTGCTGCGGCTCAAACAGTAGAGCACTCTCCTTGAGCTGAAGAGCACAAGGATAGCACCCAGGCCCAGAGTTCAAGCCCCACAACCGACCAAAAACAAAAAGTCATCAGATGGGCTGGGAATGTGTCTTAGTAGTAGAGTGCTTGCCTAGTATGCATGAAGCCCTGGGCTCAATTCCTCAGTATCACATAAACAGAAAAAGTCAGAAGTGGTGTTATGGCTTAAGTGGTAGAGTGCTAACCTTGAGCACAGAGCAGCACAGGGACAGTGCCCAGGTCCTGAGTTCAAGCCTCAGGACTGGCAAAAATAATAACTAGGGCAGGGAAGGTGGCTCAGTGTTAGAGTGCTTGCCTCGCATGCATGAGGTCTTGGGTTCGATTCCTCAGCACCATATAAGCAGAAAAAAGCCAGAAGTGGTGCTGTGGCTCAAATGGTAGGGCGCTAGCCTTGAGCTGAAGAGCTGAGGGACAGTGCCCAGGCCCAGAGTTCAGGCCCCATGACCGACAAAAAAAATTTTTTTTAAATAAAATAATAACCAGAACGAAAAGGATGGAGGTGGGGTTCAAATGGTAGAGCATCTGCCTAGTAAGCACAAAGTTGAGTTCAAAACCCAGTATCATAAAAAAGAGAAAGAAAATCACACACCAGTGTTTGTCATGAACACAGATGAAAATGTTAACTAAAATATTCAACAATGTATGAAAACAATAACATAGCAAGTGAGGCTTATCATGGGAATTCAAGGTTGTTTTAGCTTTTTAAAAAAGTCACTTAATGCAGCCGGGCGCTGGTGGCTCACGCCTGTAATCCTAGCTACTCAGGAGGCTGAGATCTGAGGATCGCAGTTCAAAGCCAGCCCGGGCAGGAAAGACTGTGAGACTCCTATCTCTAATAAACCACTAGAAAACCGGAAGTGGCGCTGTAGCTCAAGTGGTAGAGCGCTCGCCTTGAGCTGAAGAGCTGAGGGACAGCGCCCAGACCCAGAGTTCAAGCCCCACGGCCGACAAAAAAAAAAAAAAGTCACTTAATGCATGCCACATGCATGATAGATATACAAATCAAAGGAATAGAATTGAGAGTCCAACTGGTCACTGGTGGCTCATGCCTGTATTTCTAGCTACTCAGGAGGCTGAGATCTGAGGATCACGGTCTGAAGCCAGCCTGGGCTGAACAGTCCCCAGGAAGGAGACTCTTATCTCCAACTCATATCCAATTAACCACTAGAAAACCAGAATTGGTGTTAAGGCTCAGGTGGTAGTGTGCCAGCCTCGAGCAAAAAAAGCCAAGTGAGAATGCAAGGACTGCGTTTGAGTTCCAGTGCCGACACCGCAAAAGAGGCGAAAACCCACAGACTGGGAAACACTCGCAAATCACATGCCTGATAGAGGCTTAGTATCCAAAATAGAATTTTTTGGGGGGTCCGGTCATGGGCCTGAACTCTGGGCACTGTCCCTCACCTCTTCAGCTCAAGTCTAGCACTCTACCACTTGAGCCACAGCGCCACTTCCGGCTTTTTTTTTTCTTCTGCTTATGTGGTGCTGAGGAATCGAACCCAGGGCCTCATGCATGCAAGGCAAGCGCTCTACCACTGAGCCACCTTCCCAGCCCCTCCAAAATATAATTTCATAGCTCTCATAACTCAAGCATAGAATGACAAATAACCTAATTTAAAAACTGGCGATGGAGTTGAATAGACATTTCTCCAAACAAGAGATGGGAAGAGCTGGCGAGCAGGGAGCTGCTGGTGGCGGAGCGCTGTGTGCCGCTCGGCCTTTCCAAGGCGCGGCTGCCCGAGAGGATTCTCGCTGGCAGAAGCAGAGATCAACTGGAACCTGCATGCGCCTCCCAGGCGGGCATGCAGCGGTCTGAGCACTTGGCAAAGCAAGCTGGCCATGTCTTGGCACCCCCCCCCCGGCCCTGTTCACCCCTTCCTCTCTGTCCAGGAGAAGTGCAGGTGTGCACCTGTGCGGCACTTACCTGTGGATTTGCACACCAGTTTGACTGCTGACAGCCACACGCTGTCTCGGCAGGTGATTGGGCGAAGGCACTCGTCACATGGATGGAGGGGATGCACATACTCAGCCATGCAGAGCCGCGCGGCCACGCCACGGCCCTGGAGCACTGCGAGGAGTGGCAGAATGACACAACATGTCATCTGTAGTGAAAGGAAGTGGATCTGTGGCTTCCCAGGGAGGAGCCAGGGCCGGGAGGACAAAGAAGCGAGAGGACCTGGGGGCCCGCTGGACATCCTGGTCCTGGCGATGGTGTCACAGGCATGCACACGCCAAACTGTATCCAGATCCCGCCCCAGGAAAGGAGCTCAGGCCCACGGGGCACGGGGCACAGCCCACCTCCTCCTGGGGGTGGGGGGGGTGTTCTCATGTGTGACAGGGAAATTTCCTGTGAGAGTGTGCAGAGTATACATGGTGAGTGTGTGCACACACTTATGAGAGTGTATTTAGTTAATTCAGAGCCAGGCACTGGTGGCTTAGGCCTGTAATCCCAGCTACTCAGGAGGCTGAGATCTGAGGAGCAGTTTGAATCCAGCCCAAGGAGAGTCTATAAGACTCTTATCTCCAATTAACCACCAAAAAACTGCAACTGGAGGGGCTGGATCAATGCCCAGGCTGTGCGTTCAAGCCCCAGGGCCTGCACAAAAAGTAAATAAACAAATGCTTCTGAGTCTTTCACTTTCATCCCTTTGGCCAGATGGTGGAGGAGGAGGAGGAGGAGGAGGAGGAGGAGGAGGGTGCAGAAAGGGTTTTCATGAAAGAATGAAGGATGAGGGGAGTGGGTTGGGCCCCATCTCCTCCAATCTTTGTTAAACAGGGAAGGGTTGTGTTTTTCAAACTGGAGAACGCGATCCACAGGGGTTGAGAACTCTGCTTAGCTGGCCTTTGACCAACATGGCTCTAAAGTAAATAAAGTAAAAAACTATCATTGTTCCACTCAATAGTGAAGGTAAAGTCTCTTGGTGATGACTTGTGCCCATTTTACAGACTGTGGCCCACACCTGAGTCTTAATGGGAAATACCTGGAAGCCTCTGGATGCCTGGGGCACCTAGAATCATTCATAGTATCAATTTGGACAAAACCAATGTCTACTTATTATAAGAGAAAAATATCACACACCCCATCCTACATACAAACAGTTCTCCACAATGGAGGCACAGTACTTGCTCAGTAAATCCATTGCTGCTATTGCTATTGATAACTAATGATTCCAGACCCCATTATGGGCTTACCCCAAATTAGCTAAATGTCCACATGTAAAGAAGTGATGTCAGAACCCTCTCTCCAGGAGCTGGGAAGGTGGCTCAGTGGTAGAGCGCTTGCCTTGCATGCATGAGGCCCTGGGTTCGATTCCTCAGCACCACATAAGCAGAAAAATCCAGAAGTGGTGCTGTGGCTCAAGTGGTAGAGGGCTCACCTTGAGCTGAAGAGCTGAGGGACAGCGCCCAGGCCCAGAGTTCAGGCCCCAAAACCAACCAACAAAACAACAACAAAACAAAACAAAACAAAAAACCCTCTCTCCCAATAAAACTTTACTTTGGCATTATGCCATCCACCTACTGGAGTGGGATGCGATCAGCGAGAAGTCCTGGAGAGCTTGTTCCCGTGTCTGCAGGAGGATGTGGCTCGGGAATCACCAGCCAGGGTTCAGGGGACCTACAGAGAAATCTCTCTTTGGCTGAAGTCCCAGGAATTTCTGTGCTTCTTCTTTTACGATTTGGACTCTGTGAGTGATGGCGCGGATCCCGTTTCCCTGCTTGTGTTGGACCAGTCCAGACCCCCCCTCTGGTAAAGAGCGCAGGACCCGTGGCATGTGCTCAGCCTGGCTGTGGCTCACTTTTTTCTACTCCCTCCCCTGGCCTTGGGGAGACCAGCGCCCAGGGTTACGAGGCTGCTGGCGCTCTGCTGGTGGGGCTTCCCCCTACCCGCTGAAGAGGCCCCGGGCTCAGGGCTGTGAAGGCTCCACCGAGCGGCCAGGCGGCCCTGCAGGGCTCAGGTGTTCAGCTGTGGCTCAGGCCCTCCAGGCCCAGGGCAGGGCAGGACACACATGCGAGGCAGACGTGCTGTTCCTGGGCCTGGCCTCAGGCGCCGCTGCTCTGTTGGCAAGGGGGCCCCAGGGACAGCCCCCTGTCCAGGGCCAACTGAGGAAAGGAAAAGGGAACTGTTCGGGCCACAGTGGTGACACAACACTTGGCCATCTGGTTGCTTCTTCTTCCCACAGTGCCTTGGGCTCCTGCTTCTTCCCACAATGCCCTAGGATCCCACCCAACCAATGAAAGGAGCCGGGGCGGGGCCTGGGCCTGAGTCAGGGCGAGGACCCACCCTGGGAAGACCCCAAGAGGACCCCTGGGACTCCAGCTTGGGGGCTCGTTTCTGTCTGCTTGAAGCATTTTCCTGCCTTCCAATCATTCCATCTGAACTCTAGACGCAAGGGTCTGTTCCAGGTGGGGGCTCTTCCAGCCCTGAGTGCTGGGGCTGAGTTCTACGCAACTCACAAGGGCGACCCATCCTACCCCTGCCCCAGACCCCTCCCACCCCTGCACCACCCCTGGGCGTGCAGACATGGGGACGTACAGGCCAGAAGTGGGGTCACTAGAGCAGGGTGAGCATTACTGGGGCAGGATGGCTAGGGAAGTCCCCCCAAAACGAAGCCGGGTTCAGGAGCTGAGCTAGAACCGGGAAAGCAGGCTGGAAAATGCCATCAGAATGGCAAGACGGGAACCAACTGCTCAGAATGGAGCAGGCATCGCCCTCCCTCCTCTTTTAGATGTTACATGAGATATACGATTCTGAAGGTGTAATTAGGTCCAGGAATTTTTTTTAAAGGCCTGTTTTTTTTGTAAATCTCAACTGAGAAGAATTATTTAAAAGGATCCTAAAACCAAACAGTCCCATGCCACAAGACCCTTTGATTCAAGGCCAGCCCAGACTGTTTGTCTCCAGACTTGCGTTGATAGCATCAAAACGGATCATTGGGAAGTTGCTAGGCAGCCATACACACAGGTGACTCAGGGGAGCTGGAAACCCTGGCCCAGCCGGGGGACACAAACGCCCCAGATGGAAACTGGCCACTCAGCCTCTGCCGCACAGCTGGCGGCCCTCCCTGCCTTCTCCCTCCCTTGTCTTCCGATGCTAGATGAAGCTCTGCTGGCTGCTACTTGTGTGCATTACTCAGAAATTTCTTTCCTTGTTATTCTAACTTCCTGGAGAGTCATTGGTGAGCTTGGGAAATAGCTGAGAGTTCCTCTTCTCTTTTTCTCCCTCCCTCCCTCCCTCCCTCCCTTCCTTCCTTCCTTCCTTCCTTCCTTCCTTCCTTCCTTCCTTCCTTCCTTCCTTCCTTCCATGCTGATATTGGAGCTTGAACTCAGGGCCTTGTGCTCTTTCTGTTCAATGCTGGCACTCTACCACAGGATCCATACTTCCACTCTAGATTTTGGCTAGTTAAGTGGAGATAAAGAGTCTCATGGATTTTCCCACCCAGGCTGGCTTTGACCCACAATCCTCAGATCTCACCCTCCTGAAAAGTTAGGATTACAGGCATGAGCCACGGTGCCCGTTGAGTTCCTCTTTCTACAAGGAAATCTCCCCTTTCCCACGTATCTTCCTGATGACATAGCAACGTCTGGGCCTGCTGC
>NW_012267317.1:3523720-3525553 GCF_000151885.1 Dipodomys ordii | reverse complement strand
CACACACACACACACACACACACACACTCCCTATCGAGGAGCGCACACCTGCAGGCTGGTTCTGGGGTGACACCACCCCACCACGTGGAGTCACAGGGACAGGCTGCCCCTGGCCCCGAGGATTGTTTTCCAGCACAGGCTGCAGCTGGCCTCGCTGCGGGCAGCTGCAAAGCCCAGCGCCTGTTTACAGAAGCTCCTCCCACAGGGCACAGGCCGCCGCACAGTCACCGTGAGAGTCTCTCCCGTGTCTCTGGGGACCGCAGCCTCATTGGGAGGTGGGTTGGGACCAGGCACTCAGCTCCCCGGCCCTGCAGTGGCCTTGCCCGGTCTCCCGGGAGCTTCCCCTCCGGCCCCTGCCCCCTAGACTCAGCAGACAACACAGATGAGTAACCAGGGGACGGGCGGCATAGCACAGAGCAAACCTGGGCGGTACCTCACCCCAGGGACCTGCCTACAGCCCTGCGCCCCTCAGCAAGAGCTGCTAAACATGCCAGTACCGGGCAACAGCCACAGACCCAGGAACCGCCCCCCCCCCCCCCCCGTCACTGAGGTTCAGGGTGCAGATCTCCACAGCGGGTCCTGAGGCTATGGTTCCCACCTGATCCACAACTCATTCTTCAAATGAGACTCCGGAGCTCGCTCGGGTGCTGACTGGTTTTATTTAGTGACACTGCCGTGCAATCTGGTGCTTTGTACACAGTCAGGTGAACACAAGACAAAAACACAACGACCGCAAACTGTGTTTTCCATCCCTGGGCGACAGGGCGGGGAGGGGGGCCGCGGGGGTTGCTCAGGACCAGGGACACGAGGGGATGGCTCTAAAAGACCCCAGCTTTCCAAACCATAGCGTGGAGACGGAACTATGTGAAGCATTTGGGCTCCGAGCCACTCTGACCCCCTGGACAGACTTCAGATAAACTACAGGCCTGCCCACAAGCTGCGGTGGGAATTTTGTTTTCCTTCGTTCCTACGGAAAAGCAGATTTGCTGACAGATTAGGATGAGGGGGCCGGGTGACAGGGAGGTCACTGCGGAGCACAAAGCCTTGGGAGAAGCCCTAAATCACTGCTAATGAGGTGCTGCTGCCAGAAAAGCAAGCTGGGCAGAAGCCTCTGGAATGGACAGAGCTCATGGGCGGGGCTCTCCAATTCCCTTGGGGGTAGTTATACCCCCCACCCCCACCCCCAACCCCCCAGGACACTGAGGCTTTTACAAGAATATATGATTGCCACGTAGGAAAACAGAACAAACATTGTTTTGTGTGTGTCTAAAGTAAAGGAAGGGCTGGGAAGGTGGCTCCGAGGCAGAGCGCTTGCCGAGCACGCATGAGGTTCTGGGTTCGATTCCTCAGTACCACATACACAGAAAAAGCCAGATGTGGAGCTGTGGTTCAAGTGGTAGAGTGCTGGTCTTGAGCAAAAGAAGCTCAGGGACAGTGCCCAGACCCTGAGTTCAAGCCGCAGGACTGGAAAAAAATAAAGGGATACTAGCAGGCACTATAGTTCACCCCTGCAATCCTGTCTACCCAGGAGGCTAAGGTTTGGACAGAAATGTGAGGCTCATTTCCAATTAACCTGCAAAAGAGTGAAAGCAGAATTATTCAAATGGTATAGCACCAGCCTTGAATGGAAAAAGTCAAGCTTGAGGTCCTGAGTTCAAGCTCCAGTACTGGCACAAAATAAGAGACGAGAAGAGAAAGAAAGAAGGAAGGAAGGAAGGAGGGAAGGAAAGAAAGAAAGAAAGGGGACTGGGAAGGTGGCTCAGTGGTAGAGCGCTTGCCTTGCATGCCTGAGGCCCTGGGTTCGATTCCTCAGCACCACATAAGAAAAAAGAA
>NW_012267317.1:3514225-3523618 GCF_000151885.1 Dipodomys ordii | reverse complement strand
CCCCCCCCCCAAAAAAAAAGAGAAAGAAAGAAAGGAAAGAAGGAAAGACCCTCCTCCCTTTCCTATCAGATCTGAATGCTGGTCTTGGTGGTCGTAAAGGAGGGAAAGTGATAGTGAAGCTCGCTCATAGACTGCATTGCAGTCTGGCATAGCACTCGAGCTTGTTCCAAACAGGATTGAATAAAAGAATAAAAAATAAATAAATAAAAAAGGGGGGAGGAGGATTAGGGGGTGGGGAGGGGGGGAGGATGGGAAGGGATGGGAAGGGGAAACAAAGGAGGAGGCTACAATGCTTGATAAGAAATGTACGCATTATCTTGTCCATATAATTGTAACTCCTCTGTACAGTATTTTCACACAAAAAAAAGAGAAAGAAAGAAAGAAGAGAGAGAGAAAGGGAGGGAGAGAGAGAGAGAAAGGAAGGAGGAAAGGGAAGGAAGAAGTACATTGTCTGTGTGATAGAAATATTGCAATGAACTCGGTGCGGGCAGCTCACAGTAATCCTAGCTACTCAGGAAGCTGAGATCTGAGAATCACGATGCAGAAAAGTCTGTGAGACTCTTATCTCCAATGAACTATTCAGAAAAAGCCAGAAGTGGCTCTGTGGCTCAAGTGGTAGAGCGCTAGCCTTGAACCAAAGCAGCTCAGGGACAGAGTGCCCAGGCCCTGAGTTCAAGTCCCAGGACCAGCAAAAATAAAAAAGGAATGTTGCAAAGAAGCCTCTTTGCACAACGAACGTGCTACCAGCACAGAGCAGGCCCGGGGCTGGCGGAGGTTTCCGGTGGCTTTGTTCTCCAACTGTGCGTGTCAGCGATGGAAGGCGTGGGCCCAGCTGCCACGTCTGCCAGGCCTGGGTGTGAACCTGCTGTGTGCTCTCAGCACACACACTTAACCAGCCTGTGCCCATCACACCTCCTGTGAACGGGGTGATGATGATGACGTCACAGCCTTGGAGTTACTATCAGCAAAATTACACGGGTTCTGTCGATTACAGAGCCTGCCGTAAAGTCAGTGCTCCAGGAAATGGTATTACGAGCACGTGATCCTGTGTGAGCTCCAGACTGCCCAGGATGGCGCCAGCCTTAGGAGTAGGAGTGGAGGTGTGCTGCGCAGCTGTGGCAGACTAGGCTGGCATGCAAGGGTCAGGCCCCGTCGGCAGACACACCCCTGTACGCAGCCGGCCGGCTCATGCCCAGGCTGGTAGTGAAATGAAAGGCTGAGGATGACTTTATTTTTGTTGGTCATGGAGCTGGAACTCTGGGCCTGGGCGCTGTCCCTCAGCTCTAAGGCTCTACCTTGTGAGCCACAGCGCGACTTCCGGTTTTCTGGTGGTTAATTGGAGATAAGAGTCTCACAGACTTTCTTGTCCAGGCTGGCTTTGAACTGCCATCCTCAGATCCTAGCCTCCTGAGTAGCTAAGATTAAAGGAATGATCCACCGTGTTCACTGAGGGTGACTTTAAACAAACACCTTTGGTGGCATGCTGGACAGTCTGGTCTAGGAATCTGAACTCAGGTAGGTGGATGACTTTCTTTTCCCTCAGTTGTGGGGCCTGAACTCCGGGCCTGGGCGCTGTCCCTCAGCTCTTCAGCTCAAGGCGAGCGCTCTACCACTTGAGCCAAAGTGCCACTTCTGGCTTTTTCTGATTATGTGGTGCAGAGGAATTGAACCCAGGGCCTCATGCATGCAAGGCAAGCGCTCTACCACTGAGCCACCTTCCCAGCCCTGTGGTTGACTTTTATTAACTTTTGTCTTGTTTTGGTTTTTGTTGGTCATGGGGCCCAGAGTTCAAGCCCACAACCAACTAAAAAAAAAAAAAAAAATCTCATGAACTTTCCTGCCCAGACTGGCTTTGAACTGAGATCCTCAGCTGTCAGCATCCTGAGTACTAGGATTATTAGTGCAAGTCACTGGCATCAGGCTTTTTTTAGTTTTTCTATAGTGTGTGTGTGTGTGTACGTGTGTTTGTGTGTGTGCGCACGCGCACGCATGCTCGCATGCGCATATGTCGGGTGTCTATGTTGGAGGGTGTCCGGCTGGGGTGTCCTCAGCTCACTTCTGGTCAGCGGCTTCTCTGTGGTTGCCAGGCGGGAAGGGCAGGTGCGGGACCCCACGAGCCCTCTGAGTGTCTGTGAGCCCAGCTACCAGGTAGCAGGAGGCTGCCCTGCCCTTCCCGGAGGCCTGGCGCCATGTCGAGGCTCGGCCTGGGCCGTCCTGGGACACCCCAGGAGGCCTCCCCCACTCCCAGGGGAGCTGAGCTGAGCAGGGGTGGGGGGGCGGGGCGAGGCGTGTGCGGCAGGGCCAGCCGGCTGAGCTGGGCCAGCCCTGGGACTGGCTGTCCACCCCCTCCCTCTCCCCGGCTCCCGCCAGCCCTGCGCCTCCAACCCAGCAGGATGTCCCGGTGTGGAACCGGGGCCGGTGGGGCGCGTCTCCCCCGGGAGGTGCACGCATGGGCCAGGGTGGACAAACCCCGAGAGGCCGGGTGCAGACGCTGGCAGCGGCAACGCTGAGTCAGGAGAGGCTGGCAGCGGGATCTGGGCACTGGGCCCCGCCAGGCACAGCCCCCGACCTGGCCTGCACCCCCCGCCCCCTGCTGACTGAGCAGGGGTCCCCCAGGAGGAGAGGGCGCCTGGGGGGGCATCCTGGCGGCACCTGGCCCTCCCTGGCCCTGGGTCCATCACCTCCTGCCGCTGGGCAAAGCCGCTCAGGGGTGAGGTGAGGTGTGTGCCCCCCCTGTCCTGCAAGAACCCCAGGATCCATCGGGGCCTCCCAGTTCTCCCTCCAGGGCCAGGGGCGCCTCCCCCCGGGGGGCCCAGGAGGCACTGGGCGGGCGCAGTGGGCATTCAGGACCTTTATTGCCGGGGTCGCTAGAAGAAGTTGACCACCCTGCGCAGAGACTGCACGCGGGCGCTCGGCGCCTCCCACTCGGAGCAGCTGCGGAAGTCGCCCCTCTCCACCACGTACAGGCGCCCGCGGTAGTTGGGCTCCTCGTACAGCACCCACCTGGGGGCCAGAAGGGTGGTCAGGGGCGCCAGGGTAGCCCGGGGACCCTTGCCCGTCCCTGCCCCGCTGGACAGCTGTGTGGAACCACTCAAAAACTGGAAGTGACACTAGGGCTCAAAGTGGTAGAGCACTAGCCTTGAGCTAAAAGAGCTCAGGGACAGCGCCAGGCCCTGAGTCCAAACCCTATGACTGACAAAGGCAGGAAGGCAGGAAGGAAGGGAGGAAAGGAGGGAGGGAGGAAGGGAGGAAGGGAGGGAGGGAGGGAGGGAACGAGGCAGGCAGGCAGGAAGGAAGCCCTCCCAAGCTGCACACAGCTCTGATCTCTAAGGCTGCCTGTGGCCCAGACCAAGGGAGGGCTCTGGCCTTCACTTGGTTCAAACAGTTCCTGCTTTTCAGCCCCAGCGCCCCAGGGCTATTGAAGGCTTTTTCTTCCTCTGGGACACAGACCCCAATTTGTGAGTCTTTTAGCTCAAGGCCCTGTGCACAGAGGAGCTCAGGCAAGGAGAGTGAGCACCAGCAACAGAGCCCAGGCCGGCCCTGCTCCCGCTGCTGCGGCTTCTCCCTCCCCAGCCCCCCAAAACCCAGTGCCATCGCTACCCAATGCAGAGTGCGCCCCCCCCCCCCGCGTCAGGACGGAGGAGCGGCCACAGGGAGTCTTGGGGACCCCGTGTCTCCCTCTGAAGCCTTGCTGGGCTACTTGTCTGGGAGCAGAGGAGGCAGCAGGCGGGGGCAGGGGTCTGTGAGGCTTGGGGCACGGTGCCCGCCCCTCCCGCCTTGGGCAGCCACCCCCCCGCACTTATGCCCGCACTCACGCGCCGTCTCCGTACACCTTGACAGCGTTGACGCAGCTCTTGGGCCAGCCGTGGCTCTGCAGGAAGGGACAGTCTTCCACGAACTCCAGACACTGCCCCGTGAAGTTGCAGCCCTCGAAGATTTCTAGGCGGAAGTGCTCCCCGTGCTCCAAGACACAGCCGAGTAGAGGAAGGAAAGAAGGGGATTGTGGCGTGCCCCTCCCTCTCCCCCTTCCCTATCAATCCTGTGTACCAGGGTTCTGGACGCCGAGGGTCTCCGGGCTGAGCGGAGGGGCTGGCAAGCGCCCCGGCCCCCCGCCCCAGGACATACAGTGCTGTTCTTTCACATGAGACATTATGGGACAAAAAGCGTTTTTTTGCCAGTCCTGGGGCTTGAACTCAGGGCCTGGGCACCGTCCCTGAGCTGCTTTTGCTCAGAGCTAGCACTCTACCACTATACCACGAGGCCACCTTCCCAGCTGGCTTTATTACTCTATAAAGCTGCTGGGAATGGTAGCTTTCTTCTGGAATTCTAGCTACTCTAGAGGCTGAGATCAGATATAGAGCAACCCGGTCAAAAATTTCTGAAGACCCGATCTCAACCAATAAAAGCTGGATGTAAGCTGGGCTCTGTGGCTCATGCCTGTAATCCTAGCTACTCGGGAGACTGAGATCTCAGGATCACTGTTCAAAGCCAGCTTCAGCATGAAAGGCCATGAGACTCTTATTCCCAATTAGCCACCAGGAAACCAGAAGTGGAGCTGTGGCTCAAGGTAGTAGAGTGCTAACCTGGGCTCTAGTGGCTCATAGCTATAATCCTAGCTACTTAGGAGGCTAAGATTTGAGGATCGCAGTTTGAAACCAGCTCAGGCAGACAAATCCAAAAGACTCTAATAGCCAATTAGCCAGCAAAAAGCTGGCATGGTGGGTGTGGCTTAAGGGGTAAGGCACCATGCGAGAGTGGGAAAAAGCTGAGCAAAAAAGAGAGAAAGGCCCTAAATACCAGCACACAGACACACACAGACACACACACACACACACACACACACACACACACACACACACACACTGGGGGAGGTAGCAAATACCTATCACCCTAGTGATGCGGGAAGCATAAATAGGAGGATCAAGGTTCAGGCTGACCCAGACCAAAACACAAGACAATAGCCAAAGCAAGGCTAGAGGTATGGCTTAGAGATAGGGAACTAGCCGAGCCAGTTCCACACTAAGCTTAAACCTCAATGCCACGAAGAAAAAGAAAAATCTTCAGAGCCACTGAATGGATGCACTTCTCTGATTTCTACTTTCCTATAACCAAGAAATCCATGCAGGACCAGGTGGCTGAGAGGCTGCTGGAGCAGGGCTTCGAGTCAGGTGCTGAGCCCGGGCTCCAGCCCCCGCCAGACTAACACACTCCCCAGCCTTGACAACTTCGCCCAGGGCGAAGAAGGGAAACCACGGACAGGCCTTCAGATAACAACGCTTTAGAAAAGGCAATAGAGCCTTTTCTCAAAACCTGAAAGCGTTGATCTAAAACAAATAACGGACGGGGTTGGCTGAAGTCCCTCTGGACGCAGTCTCCTCCTTCCGCACACAGGAGGCTGCACCCACGTCCCCACCCCAGATGGCACCAGGGATGGTTCCTATGGGAACAGCATTCACAAGCTGCCCACTCTAGGTAGCCATACAAATAGCATTATCCGAGAGCCAGGCCAGCCGCGTTCATTCATTTCCCCAAGTCCATGGCCTGGCATTCATACGAGGCCGGCTGATTCTGTAAGACACACGGACAAGAGAGGGGCCCACGCAGAGAGGGGCCTGACCTGACTCTCCTCATGTCTCCCAGAGCCCCAGATCACAGGGCCACAGAGGACTGACAGACAGGAGGACAGGCAGACAGGCTCTCTCAGTGTGTGGAAGAGGCCATTCCTCACCCAAACCACTAGCACACAGGAAAGCTGGGGTGAGCGGCAGGCCATGCTGGGGCCGGCGGCCACCTGTGCGTGTCTGAGGGCCTGGCCCGCGGCCTTGGATTCCTCCTGCTCCCTCCCTTGGGAGGGGCCACTGGGCCCCATTCCACGCAGTGTTCACACCAGCCTTCCTTTTGCTGATGATCCTCCATCCAGTTGAAAATCCAAACTTAGATTAGTGTGTGTGTGTGTGTGTGTGTGTGTGTGTGTGTGTGTGTCTACCAGTCCTGGGGCTTGAACTCAGGGCCTGGGTGCTGTCCTTGAGCTTCTTTTGCTTCAGGCTAGCCCTCTATCACTTGAGCCACAGCACCACTTCCCGTTTCCTGAATGGTTCATTGGAGATAAGATTCTTATGGGGGGGCTGGGAAGGTGGCTCAGTGGTAGAGCGCTTGCCTTGCATGCCTGAGGCCCTGGGTTCGATTCCTCAGCACCACATAAGCAAAAAGAAAAAAGCCCGAAGTGGCACTGTGGATCAAGTGGTAGAGCGCTAGTCTTGAGCTGAAGAGCTGAGGGACAGTGCCCAGGCCCAGAGTTCAGGCCCCACGACTGGACCTCATCCCCCCCCCCCCAAAAAAAAAGAGTCTCATGGACTTTTCTGCCCAGGTTGGCTTTGAACTGTGATCCTCAGATCTCAGCCTCCCGAGTAGCTAGGATGACAGGCGTGAACCACTGGTGCCTGGCTACATGTTTAGATATAAATTGGCTCCCTGGAAACTCATAGGGGCTCCCCAACTTGGTCCCCACATGGTGCGCTTGTGCCAGGGATTAGGTCTGGGCAGGACTCTCTGGGTGTGGAAGATGTTGGGGTCAGGAGGGCCTGACCTGTCCGTCCCAGCCTGTGGCCACTCACCATGCCGACAGGCCGGCAGGAGCCCATGTGGTCGTTGTGACCATTCCAGCGGTAGAAGTCGGGGTAGTCGCCGTGCTCCAGGATGAACTGCTGGCCCCGGAAGTCAGGGTGGTCGAAGCAGACCCACGCTCCGCTCTCCACACGGATGGAGTTCACTCTGTTCATAAAGCCTCGGTCCTGGAAGTTGTCACAGTCCCCAAAAACCTCCAGCTTCCTGCCAGTGAAGTGCTTGCCCTCGTAGAGCGTGATCTAGGCAGGCCACGCGCAGTGACTCAGACAGAGGCCGTGGAACCCAAACTCCCCAGCCCCAAACCTGGCCTCGCTCATCCCCCCTGCTGATCGGGCAGAGGACCGAGGCCCCAGCGCTGCCCCGCCCCGCCCCGCCCCGGGGGCCAACACTGCACTCACTCTCGCAGGGACTTGCCCTGCATTCGCGCACACCAACCCTGGCTCATTGGTAAGGCATAAAGCGCCAAGAGGAAATGCTGGCAGAAGAATAAACTTCATCCACAACGCATCGCCCCCAACCCCACATTTATTTTTCCAAACTTTCCAGTTCCCAGTGCGGAAGCTCTCCCTGGAAGACCAGAACCTGTGAGAGCCAGGCCCCCGCGGCTAGCATGTGTGTTGCCTCGGGTCTCTGTTTCTAAGAAGGCCAGGCATTCCTCTTGGTGACAGGCCAGTGCCAGATCTGGAATTTTACCAACCCACAGGATGGCCCCTTGCTTCTGGCCAAAGCCACACCGGTGAGCAAACGCTCGGAAGGCCGGGCACCTTTAGCCTTTGGCTCTTTCCCTCCACCTGCTGCTGTGGGCCTGGCCCTGTTAGTTACTGACGAGCAGCCTTGCCCGTGCAGACAGATCGGTGAAGCTTCACCACTGATGACTGAGCCATCAAACAGCACAGGCCTCATCAGACCAGAGGACTGCGAAGGTAGAGAAGAGAAGAGAGGACAGAGGAGAAGAGAGGACACATGGCTACTCTTCCTGCCTGAGACCTGAGCACCCAGGGTTTGGAGATCCCTTAGATCTCAGCATTCAGCCAAGAAAAGGACAGGAGGGTCCCTGAAGAGACCGTGGGGAAGAAAAGCTCCCAGGGACACCTCGGCCGAGAAGGGGTGCTGCAGGGCTCCCCTGCCCTGAGCTAGAACCCTTCCTGCTCCTGACCCAGTAGGTGGGGGTATTAGGGTGAGGGTTAGGAAGACTGACAGGGGGGTTAGTTGGGGGAGAACAACAGAAGGGGTGCATTGCACTCAGCCAGACACGGGCGGCTCCCACCTGTCATCGCAGCTACTCAGGAGGCTGCGATCTGAGGATCCAGGTTCAAAGCCAGCTTGGGGAAGAAAGTCCATGAGACTCTTATTTTCAAGGAATCACACACACACACACACACACACACACACACACACACACACACGAAAAGCCCAAAATGGAGCTGTGGCTCAAGTGGTAGAGTGCTAGCCTTGAGTACAAAAGCTCAGGGACAGTGCCCAGGCCCTGAATTACAATTCCAAGACCACACACACACACACACACACACGCACGCACGTACACACACACGCATGCATGCACACACGCAAAGTAAGAGAAAGGGGATGCAAAAGGTGCACACTGAGGCCCTCAGTCAATGGAGATTGCCCACTTAGCTCAAAAGACAAGCCAGCGCTTCAGGCCATCCTACCTAAAAAGTGCACAAGGCAGCTCTCCCCCTCTCCACCCCCTGGACAAGAGAGGCTGCGGGCCGGCGGCCACTCACCTTCCCTGAGCGCTGCGCCATGGCGAGTCTCTGGCCGCCCAGGGACCCGGTTATTATACCCCGGGGCGCCTGCTGGCTCAGCGCCGCCACACACAAAAGATTTGCTTGGCCTGGCAGTGGCGCTTTAGTGCTGTCGGCCGTGCTAAGCCCCGGCCGGGACCCCTGCGCCCCCCCAGCCACGGGCCGCGCCCCCTGAGGTCCAGCCTGCCCCGTCCAGCGTGCTGATTCAGGGTCCCCTGGGGGGAGGGGCGCGTCTTCTCCCCTGCACCTCCTTGCAGCTCCCCTCCCTCTTCTGCTGGAGGCCTGGCTCCTCCTGCACCCCTCTTTCCATCCAGTGCCTGCCTTGCCTCTCGAGACAGACAGGACGGCACCGACCGGCTGAGCCAGCGCGGGTCTGTCCACAGCCTGCTCCTCACCCACACCTGCGCAGGCCTCTTCCCACACTGCCTCCACCCAGCCATCGCCCTTCCCTGACATCCCCACTACCCTCCTCCCCATGCCATCCCCACTCGCCTCCCCATGCTCTCTCCCCTCGGAGATCCTGTCCTGAAGAGGGACCTGCATCTTTTGTACCCCTGAGGCTCTATGCGGTGCACAGGCTACACCACCCTGGATGCCAAGGGCCCTTTACAGAGCCTAGCGACCCTAGCACCATCATCACCATCTCTACCACCACCACCACCATCACCACCATCAGCATCATCACCACCACCACTACCATCATCACCATCACCACCACCATCACTACCGCCATCACCACCACCATCACCACGATCATCACCACCACCATCACCACCACCACCACCACCATCAGCATTACCACCACCACCACCACCACCACCACCATCATCGCCATCACCACCACCACCATCACCACCATCAGCATCATCACCACCACCACTACCGCCATCACCATGATCATAACTAACACCATCACTACCACCACCACCACCACTACCATCATCACCATCACCATCACCACCACCATCACTACCGCCATCACCACCACCATCACCATGATCAT
>NW_012267317.1:3513479-3513771 GCF_000151885.1 Dipodomys ordii | reverse complement strand
CATCACCACCACCATCACTACCGCCATCACCACCACCATCACCATGATCATAACTAACACCATCACCACCACCACCACCACCATCACCATCACTACCACTACAACCATCGCCATCACCACCACCACCATCACTACCATCACCACATCACCCATCAGCATCACCACCACCACCACTACCTCCATCACCACCACAACTACCTCCATTACCACCACAACTACCTCCATCACCACCACCATCGCCATCACCACCACCACAACCATCACCACAACCATCGCCATCACCACCACCATC
>NW_012267317.1:3506644-3513383 GCF_000151885.1 Dipodomys ordii | reverse complement strand
CACCACCACCATCACCATCACCACCACCATCACCACCACCACCACCTCCATCACCACCACAACTACCTCCATCACCACCACAACTACCTCCATCACCACCACCATCACCACCATCACCATCACCATCACCATCACCACCATCACCACTACCATCACCACCATCACCACAACTACCATAGGGGGAGAATTTCCCGGGGTGTTGATGACGTGCTGAATTGTGGTGCCTCACAGGTTGTTCATGGCAGGAGTGGAGTAGATGAACACTGGGTTGAAATGGTGGCTGGGATGATGGCGGCCACCCTGGGGCTCAGGGGTCCTGGAGGACTGAGAGAGGGGCCTGCAGAGGGAAGTAGAATGGGTTTCCCTCACCATTTCACAGACAGACCTTCTGGGGGGAAAAGGGTCAGCTGGCGGCAGCTAGGCCGATGGATGACCTTGAGCTGACTCCAGGAGGTCATCCAAGGCAGACAGGGCAGAGGCTGGAAGCCACACGTCACCCCCTCCGCCCAGCTGCCTTCCCCAGGGACCCCGGGGCCTGCTCCTCCTCTCCACACTCCAAACTGCACATTCCAACATGCTTTTCTGGATTATGGCCCTGCAGGGGGCTGCAACTTAAAACAGTCTTCTGCCAGCTCAGAGAGCAGAAGGGAATGAAAGCAGCTTGGTATTGGATAAGCATCATCCTAAAATGTAGCCTGGGCGTGAGGGCGGAGGGGGGGGGCGCTTTCTGTCCTGGATGTTTATCTTTTTCTATGTGTTTGCTGCTCTTGGGCCTTGAACTCAGAGCCTGGGTGGTGCTGTTCCTGTGCTTCGTTGCTTAAGGCTAGCACTCTACCACTTGAGCCCAGCACCACTTCTGGCTTTTTTTGGAGCAGTTTATCAGAGAAAAGAGTCTCATGGACTTTACAGTACGGACTGGCTCTGAACCTTGATCCTCGGACCTCAGCCTCCTGAGCAGCGTGGATGACAGGCGTGCGCCACCGGGGCCCGCCTGCTGTTGACCCTTGGAAGACGTGCCCCATCCTTGAGGAATTCATCCAGAATGATGAGACCAGCAAAAGCTTTACTGTGTCGTGAGAAAGATTTACATTCCTTCAAAAGACAAATTCTCAAAGTGCTGGGTAGAGGTGGCTCACATCAGTAATCCTTGCTACTCAGGAAGCTCACATCTGTAATCCTTGCTACTCAGGAAGCTCACATCTGTAATCCTTGCTACTCAGGAGGCTGAGATTGAGGCTCCCAGTTCCAATGCCAGCCCGGGCAGGAAAGTCTGTGAAACTCTTACTTTCAACTAAGCACCAAAAAGGCTGAAAATAGAACTGTGGCCCAAGTAGTAGAGTTTAAGCCCCAGAAGCAACACACACACACACACACACACACACATACACACACACACACAAGGCTGACATATGAGGATGGAGTTTCAAAGCCAGCCTGTGCTGTGCAGGGGTAACGATGTCTACGTCATGTCCACTCAGATTCACTCTGCGCACTGTGCGGGGTTTTATAAATGTGCTGAGAACATGGCCTGTGCCAAGTACGCCACTCAGACCACTGACTGTTTCGAGTTAAAGCCTAAAAACCAGCAGGGGCCAGAGAGCCAGAGAACTGCTCGGAATTCCATTTCTTAAAGGCAGGAGGAATTCCCACGAGAAAGCTGCCGGTTCTTATCTAGAAGCACCGGAAGCTTCGAGCAGGAGTCCGGCCCCAACACACACTTCAGCGGCTGTCCCGCACTGAGCGCAGCATCTGAGACTCTTCCTCTAACAACTGCGTCTCTGAGCCCCATTCTTTCTGAGGGCCCCATATCGAGGAACTTGTAGGATTATACGCCTCCTCCAACTCAGCCATCTTTTTTTATTTGCTAGTCCTACGGCTTGAACTCTGGGCCTGGGCGCTGTCCCTGAACTTCTTTCGCTGAAGGCTAGCACTCTACCACTTGAGCCATAGTACCATGTCCGGTTTTCTGGTGGTTCCTTGGAGAAAAGAGTCTCAGGGACTTTGCTGTCTGGGCTGGCTTTGAACCATGATCCTCAGATCTCAGGATTACAGGCATGAACCACCGGCGTCCGGCTGTGTCATGAGCTGTTTAGTTCCAGAAAAGGTTTGCTCCAGAGAATACTTGCCCTTGGCTGTCCTCGATTGTCCCCCTACATAGCAAGCTCCAGTAGCACGTGCTTTGCTAGTCCCGATACGGTGTGGCATATACCTGCCTGGACGCGGCCTTGCTGTAGCAGCTTTGTGACGGCTGCACTGGGGGCCGCGGGTCTTTGGGACATGCGTCACCGGCTGTCACTGGCTTCCTGATAAAGATGCGAGTCTACCCTCAAACTGTGGCTTCTCTGCATCTCGCTGATGAGTTCCTGTGTCTCCCAAGCGGACGCACGTCCTGAATACCTGCAGACCGAATGTAGCTGGCACAACGTTTACAAAGGCAAAAACCACACCCAGGCAGAAGACCAGCAAAGCTCGTCCTCCAGAAGCAAAGCAAGCTCCGAGGGGGAGCCACCAAGGACAAGTGTTCTCTGGAGCAAGACTTTCCTGGAGCTAAATGACCCATGACACGGCCGAGGGTCACAGAATGACCCGCGCCACCTCCAGCGCTCTCAGAACGACCTGTCACCCCTCCCGTTCCCAGAGTGACCTGTGTCACCTCTAGAGTTCTTGGAACTGGGTGAAAATTCCCCATCATCTGTTAAGACGCCAAGATGGTCATGAGGACAAGATGGTGACACTTCGGCCCAGTATCCATGTTTCAGTACAAGGCTGAGGGAGGCTGATTTCTTAGTTCCTTCATGTGTGTGTGTGTGTGTGTGTGCGCACGCATGCATGAGTGTGTGTGTGTTCCTGTTGTGTTATTCCTGGCCATGCCAGACCCCAGACCTGACTCCAACTCGTCTCAGAGAATCTTCCCTTCCCTTCCTCTTCCCTTTCCCCTTTTCTTCTTCTCCAAACTATGAATTATGTCAGCGAGACAGGAAGGCCACCACCCGTCCACCTGCCCTACAGAGAAACAGCCGGGCACCCAGGGCTCCTCTCTATCTGAACGGACATTTAAACCCAAGGCAGACCCTTTCATCTTCTAGAACCCTCCGGGCTTCCCATGATCACAGGCCCCGGGCAGCAGGTTCTCTTGTGATCTTGTGCCCAGACCCCTCCCTGTCAGTGCTGGGGAACAGTGCCTTCTCCTGAAGGGGCTCCCGGGCTCAGGGGTCTGGTCCCCACCACCTGCCTTCTCTGACCACTGGGGGGAGGGGAAGAAGACATCAGGAGGGGGGGAGAGCAGGAAGGGAGGGATGCGGGCAGGGAGGGAGAAGCTCCTTTCCATCCCCCCTCTCAGGTCTGGGGTCAAATATTGAGTCCGTGGAGAGCAACAGAGGCTGCATGCAGAGACAGGGAAGAATGGGGTGGTGGGAGGGGACACCAGGGCTCGGCTTGGGGTCCCGGCACGCAGCCCCAGCCTAGAGCGTGCTGTGGAGGGGGCTGAGGTCCCGCAGAAAGGTCGGCGGGAAGCGCCCCTGGGTCTGGACCCGTCTCCACCACCATGGCCTGGGGGCCAGTGGTCTGCCCCAGCCCGACCCAGCCGCCTGGGACCTGAGCCTGGCCCTAGCAGGCCCACTGTCCTGGGCTCAGCCTTGCTCCCAGGAGAGGGCCTGGGCCTGGGCTCCTCTCGGGTACCCTCTGTTCTCGCCCAGCCTCAGTGACAGCGGAAAGGTGTGAAGGCTGTCCCCTGGCGGCAGCTATGATGATGGCACCCAGGGAGAAACCTGGACGGCAGCCGAGGCAGCAGCAGCACTAATGTACATTTTCTCATTACTTCTCTCAGCACTCTGTGGGGCATGCAGGGCCATCCTCCCCATTCATACACGCGAGACACTGACTGGTTTGTCCATAGGCAATACTAGCATCTAAATTATGAATTTATAGTTCACACCAGCGATCCTAGCTAATCTGGGCATTGTGGTTCTAAACCAGTCTGGGCAGAAAGTCCGTGAGATTCTCCAATTAACCACCAGAAAGAGCTGGAAATACAGATGTGGCTCCAGCAGCAGAGCACCAGCCTTGAACAAAAAAAGCCAAGTGAGGGTGAGAAGCCCTGAGTTCCCAATACTGGCACCAAAAATAAGTTAAAAACATAAAAAATAAAAACAGCACATACGGGCTGGGTCGTAGCTCAAGGGCAAAGCGCTTCCTAACAAGCGCAACGTCCCTGGACCAAAAAAGAAAAAGACCAAACAAACAAACCCACAAAAGCCCGGCATGGTGGCTCATGCCTGTAATCCTAGCTACTCAGGAGGCTGAGATCTGAGGATCACGGTTCAAAGCCAGCCCAGGCAGGAGAGACCATGAAGACTCCGATGTCCAACAAACCACCAGAAAACCGGAAGTGGCGCTGTGGCTCAAGTGGTAGAGCGCTCGCCTTGAGCTGAATTGCTGAGGGACAGCGCCCAGGCCCAGAGTTCAAGCCCCATGATAGACAAAAATGAAACAAAACAACTAACACACACACAGAGACAAAACTAGAGTTAAAAAAAATGTACAAACCTGATTTGAGGACAGTTCTCGCAGCTGAGAACTCTCAAGGACTGGAAGCGATCTTGAGTCTTGATTTAGAAGGCAGGCCAGGTACCAAACCAGATGATACTTCCGGTCTGAATACACTGTGGTGAGACTTCAGAACTTCATGGTACGGAGGAAATCTTTCAGGTCCCAGGGAGCAAAGCACAGACACAACCCTTGCATCAAGCAGGGACCGCAATACAAGCGCGGAAAAGGGAAGGAATGAAGGGCAAAGCACACTGCCAGGACACCAGTGACACAGTGCACAGTCTCCCCCTGCTGGACGGGCAGCCATACAGGTTTTGTTCTTGTAAGAAATATACCAAGAGCTATAGTGTTACCTGGGGCTTTCTTGGGCAGGAACAGGAAATAGGTAATATTGTGGCCTCACCAATCAATATGTACAGAATCTGTGCTATTTCTTGTGCAACTACATACCTTAAAAAATATCAACCAGGGGCTGGGAAGATGGCTCAGTGGTAGAGCGCTTGCCTTGCATGCCTGAGACCCAGGGTTTGATTCCTCAGCACCACATAAGCAAAAAGAAAAAAGCCAGAACTGGTGCTGTGGCTCAAGTGGTAGAGCGCTAACCTAGAGCTGAGGGACAGCGCCCAGGCCCAGAGTTCAGGCCTCATGACTGGACCCCCCCCCCACCAAAAAAAATATATATATCAACCAGGCAATGGTGGCTCACGCCTGTAATCCTAGCTACAGAGGAGGCTGAGATCTGAGGATCTCAGTTCAAAGCCAGCTGGGGCAGGAAATTCCCCATCAGACTCTTATCTCCAATAAACCATCAGAAAACCGGCAGTGGCACTGTGGCTTAAGTGGTAGAGCGCTGGCCTTGAGCTGAAGAGCACAGGGACCATGCCCAGGCCCAGAGTTCAAGCCCCCCAGTTGACCAAAAAAAAAAAAAAAAATCAAACCAGGAAGCGAAGCTGGGTGCAGTGGCCTGTAATCCTAGCTATTTGGGAAGCCAGTCTGGGCAAAAATTTAGCAAGACCCCACATCTCAAACAGGCCAGGAATGGTGGCTCCTGTCTGTAATTTCAACCGTACAGGAGGGTCTGGGTATGACAGAGGTCCAAGGCTGACCCTGGGCCACGATGTGAGTCGGCCGCGAGGAATGGTATGGACCAAGAGGCAGAGCGCTTGTTCACCTGGCACAGTGCCCTGAGCTTGCAGCCCAGGACCGGCTCCACACACCCTTTACAGAGCTGGCCATGGTGTGTGCCTACAGCCCGGCTACGGTAAAGACAGAAGCCTAATTCAGGGCCAGCCTGCACTCAGTCTGCTGGTTTGGAGACAGGGTCTCACTCTGTGGCTCAGGCTGGCCTTGAACTCTCTATCCTCCTCCTTCGGCTCCACGTGCAGGCATTACAGGTGTCTGTGCGTCACCGCTCGTGGCTCACGACCGTTTCCTAGCTCGGGCCTCTCCTGTCAGCGAGGAACCGGGTCCTCCAGCGGTGATCTCCTGGTGGTGCTATGTTCCTGTGCTGCCGCCAGGCTGGGCCGAGCGGGTGCAGGCGGAGCGCGGCCAGCTGAGATGATGCGGGGCCACCACCACCCCTGGCCACCAGGGCAGGCCGGCTTCCTCCCGTCCCGGCTGCGAGTGGTGGAAGGATCGCTCACGTCGGGAATCATGCTTGCTCACCAAGGTCATCTGTGTCTTCGTACTGTCCGTTTGGATGTGGGAAGTTGGAAGGAATACAGTCACTGGATGCTTTGGGGGCTGGGCAGGTGGGGGCCCCCCGACATCAGGACCGACCTCCAAGCGTGCAGACGCGTGGCCACGACACACATCAGACACCGGTTGGTTCGAGGGAGAAAGGTGGAAGGCCCAGGGCCCCGGCAGCCGAGCCGGGGCGGGCAGTGGGATGTGGTCTCCATCGCACGCCGCCCAGCTGTGGTTTTGTGGGGCCCTGGAGCCGTGGTCACGTGGTGGGGTGCCAACAATGGTGCAGGAGGGTGTCCGCCACCCCCTGCAGGGGCGCAGCAGCCTTCCAGGCCTTCGGGTTGCAGAAAGGTATCCAAGGCAAGCTGTCTCAGCAAAGAAGTAATGTGCTTCTGGAATTTTCTCTTTGCTTTTTTGTCGGTTGTGGGGCCTGAACTCTGGGCCTGGGCGCTGTCCCTCAGCTCTTCAGCTCAAGGCTAGTGCTCTACCACTTGAGCCACAGCGC
>NW_012267317.1:3486808-3504464 GCF_000151885.1 Dipodomys ordii | reverse complement strand
TTCAGCTCAAGGCTAGCACTCTACCACTTGAGCCACAGTGCCACTTCCGGCTTTTTTCTTTTTGCTTATGTGGTGCTGAGGAATCAAACCCAGGGCCTTGAGCATGCAAGGCAAGCGCTCTACCACTGAGCACCTTCCCAGCCCTATTGGTTAGCTTTTTTACTCCAGGCTTTTCATTCAAGTGCTTTTACCACTTGAGCTACATCTCCACTCTTTGTTGGTGGTGGAGCTTGAACTTGGGGCCTGAATGATGTTCCTAAGCCGCTTTGGGTCAAGGCTAGCACTCTACCACTTGAGCCACAGCACCACTTCCAGTGTTGGAGTGGTTAATTAGAGATAAACAATCACACGGGCACTTTTCTGCCAGGGCTGACTCTGAACCGCGATCCTCCATCTCAGCCTCCTGAGCAGCTAGGACACAGGCGCGAGCGTCTCCACTTCCATGGACTTCGTTTTAAGGACTACTTCCTGACTTGCAGGGCATGCGCAAGACAGCACTGCCCCACTCTGCAGATGGAGGCCAGAGGGGGTGGGTCCATTCCCCACTTGTGCCGGCTGCCTCCCCTACTCTGGATTTCTGGGGTCCCTCTCTACTCTGGGCTTTTCCTGCCTCTTCGCCCTCAACCGTGGACGGGCAGCACTGGCATCAAGGGCCTATGGGCAGGGCCTAGGAAGACCACAGCTCACTTGCTAGCGGTCTCCTGAGCCCAATAATGCTCAAGCCCACTCGCACCCCACTTGTTCACCCTAAGACATTTCCCACAGTGGCCCCCTTCTCTTTCCTCCTGGCTGCATGGCCCAGCCGCCCTGTGGTCAGGGTCCTTTATCTATCTCCCTTCTTGGCAATGTCTAGCCGCACAGAGCCTTGACCAGCGTGGCCATGACGCGGGGGGCACACGCAGACTCGCTTTCCACCCACGAGCAGGAATCCTGTGGATGCTTTGCGTTGCCTACAAGCCCAAATGTAGTTTCTGGGTGAACCCAGGAATTAGCCCGGAGGAAGGCGGGCTCTGTGCTGGCCCCGCCCCCTCTGTCCACACGCTGATAACCTGGCTTCCCCTCCCCTGGGAACAGAGGCGCCATTCATGGCTCCGTCCCCTGAACACCAGCCACATCCTCGCCTGCCATCCCGCCACGCTGGCATGAATGAGCTGTCTGTGCTCCTAACACGTCTCAAGCCAACCCGGGGCCCAGCCCGCCCTGTAAGGTGCGGCCTCAGGGTCACTGATTACCAGTACACACCGTGCACACCAGAAAGGGTAAGATTTGGGTTAGATTTACATCTGGAACAAACATAACCTTAGAGAGGTAAACTTCTCTTGACTTTTACTTTCTCACATCTAAAAACAAAGTGCGCCTATCTGGCACCTAATAAGCATCTGATTCAATTCCATTTAGACGCAGCTCCGCCATTTGCTGGCGGCGGCTCTGGTCGTCCGAGCCCTCTGCGCTGTCGCGCGCCGCCCAGGAAGCCCTGGCCAGCTGGCGCGCACGAGGCAGCGCACATGCGACGCCCAACACATCTCAACTCAGGACACAAGTCAGACAGCACCGCCCCCACCACCACAGGACAGCGAGGCAAGGGAGACTGGGACCTGGGAAGGAACTCAGGGTTAGGGAAGAGAGGACACACTATCCAGCTGAGCGGTGACAAGGTGATGGGGGGCAGGGTGTCATCCCGGGAAGGAGGCGGGGGGGGCGGGAGGGGCACTGGCCGGGCACCCGCCAGCCACCCTCACCAGCTGGCGTTTCTGCAGAGAAATGAAGACCTATTCATTAAACAAGGTCACATGCTGAAAACAGCCTAGACATTAGGAAGCATGAACAAGGAGACAGCGGGAGAGAGGGCACTTCAAGCCAGGAAAAGCTCAGGGCGCAGAGCGGCCGAGGAGCAGAGGTGTGTGCCTGCGTTGCGCCAGTGGGCGGGGAGAGGACTGCGGGGATCAGTCCTCGGCTCATCCAATTCCACGGGCAAAGGAAGTGTGTGTGGTAAGAAAACGGCCCTGGTCTGAACTAAGGCCATAGAGGCAGAAGGAAAAGGCAGCGATGTTCTTCCCAGAACAGAAGCCGCATGCGCCTAGACGTGCTTTTAATAGGCTATCTGTCGGCCGGACTGGGAAACAGCTGGTGCGTCAGATACTGAGTTTGAGGCTGAGTCTTGGACAAAAAAAAAAAGAATAAAAAAGAAAGAGTAACAGAGGCACGTGACTCATTTCCTTCTACATAAAAAGAGGGAAAAGGGTAACAGAAATAGCTTTTCTGTGTCATGACTTATTTCTGTACTAACCTATGATTAAAAAATAAAAACAACAATAGTTTTGCATAGTGCTTTCTAAAGCATTCCAAAGTTTGGTGTCAGAAATGGATCAAGTCTAAAAGGAGCTAGCAACGCTAAACAGGAAGAACACAGGCCTATGGCTGGGGAGAACTAGAGAAAAATGAACTTTACAGGTTCCGAACCTGATTTTCTTTAGCAGAAGATTCCAAAAAAGCTGCATTCCAAGACTCTGCCAAAGCCTTCCCTTCTTCATAGCTGATCACCCTAAAAGAAAGAGAGCATGTCATTCTGTGGGTTTTTAAAATGACATACAACATCTATAATTAATAGAACTGGCTCAACTCTTGATCAGCCTTCTATACCGCGTGACACGGCGTGATGGTTACAAGGAACAACACAGGGGCTTAAGTCAAGCCTGGTGGGGAACAGAAAACACAAGGCCTTGTTGGGCCACCCACGATCCAGCAAGTCCATGCAATTCAGAGAACACGAGCTATTCCACTATTGGACACCCACCTGCTTCCCAGCGGGGCTGCGAGCACCCGAGGGCAGAGGAAATTCTGAAAGGCCACAGCTGGCATGTGCCGCGAGCTGCTGCTGGGGTGCTGCCCCTGCGCCAGGATCACCCTGCCATCCCAGCCCATTCGAGAAACCGCGGCAAGAACAAGGAATGCCTTCTCCTTTGTCACAGTAGAGAGCCACAAGAGAACATCTTCTCTCTTTCTAGAATGATGTGGCATTCAATGTGCACTGTAGTTTCACCTCCATTGTGCCTCATGACCACATTTCTCTTTTACTTTTTTTCCTTCCAGGATTTGAATTCTCAATCTGACTTGTTCACTCACTGGCTGACACTCTACCTCTGGAGCCATGGCTCCACCCAGGGCCACGTTTCTGAATGGGTAAACCCTACAGCTACACACTGACTTCTGGGCAATAATGAAAACTGATGTTAAGGTGACTGAATCTCCTCAGGCTTCATTTCATACATAAATGACTTAAGCCTAGGGCTGGTGGATCCCAATTTGAAGCTAGACCAGGTAGCAAAGTCCGTGAGACTCTTACCTCCAATTAACCAGAAGAGCTGGAAAGAGCTGTGGTTCAAGTGGTAGAAAACAAGCCTCAAATAAATAAGCTCAGGGACAACACACTAGCCTTGAGAGTCCACCACCCAGGGTCAGGACGTGCACGCACCAACAGTGACACACACACACACACACACACACACACACACACGGCACGCACCAACAGTGACACACACACACACGACTGAAAAGGAAACATACCTTTCCATGTGCAGGTCTTTCTTATTCCCAACCAACATAATAGGAATTCTGTTGAAAAGGAAACAGAAACAGAAACAGAGCCGTCAGAGCCAGGTTCTCTTGATGAGCAGCACTAACTGTAATGAGTTCAATCAAGAAGGAAAGAACTCTACTTACTGCACTTTACCCACCATATCCAACAACTTGCCATGGATGACTTTAATCACTTCAAAACTACAAGACAGAAAGTGCGCAATTACTATCTACTTACAAAAATTCTCTCATTTTCATTTTAGAAAGTATTATCTATAAATAGTTGTACAAAGGAGTTAAAATTCTCCAAAGCAGTTTCACGAATACAGCGCATCTGCATGAGCTTCCCTTCTTTCAACCTTCTCCCCAGCCCTCCCTGCCTACCCCACGCTTCCCTTAATTCACTATATATTTTAGGTTATGTATTGAATTTTTTTTCGGGGGGGGGGGAGGGGCGGGACTTGAGCTCGCAGGACCTCAGTGCTATCCCCTGAGCTTTTCTATCCAATGATAGTGCTCTACTACTTTGAGCCACAGTTCTACTTCTGGTTTTCTGGTAGCTAATTGGAGATAAGAGTCATGACATGGACTTTCCTGCCCTGGCTGGCTATAAACCATGATCCTCAGATCTCAGCATCACGAATAGCTAGGATTACAGGCACTAGCACTAGGCTTTTGTTTTGTTTTTTTTAACAAAGCAATGCATGTGTACAATGCATCTTGATCTGTGTTACCACCAACACCTTCACCCCCCTTCAACCCACTCCCTCCTTCCCTTCTAGTTCTCAGGGCTGTGGTATATGCAATGAATCCTTGCCTGCATTTTCTTCCTTCTTCCCCCCTCCCCTTGGCCTCACCCTACCCTCTTACAAGTATCCACTTCACAGCACTTATTTTGTTGGGCTTTCAAAGAAAGATGGATAAGGCCTGGGAAGGTGGCTCAGTGGTAGAATGCATGCTTGCCTTGCATGCATGAAGTCCTGGGTTCAATTCCTCAGCACCACATAAACAGAAAAAGCTGGAAGTGTTGCTGTGGTTCAAGTGGTAGAGCGCTAGCTTTGAGCGGAAGAGCTGAGGGACAGTGCCCAGGCCCAGAGTTCAAGCCCCACAACCATCAAAAAAGAAAGATGAATAAATAGGATTGCATCAAACGTAAAAGTTTCTGCATAGCAAAGGACATCACTAATAAGCTAAACAGAAAGCCTACAGAATGGGAAAGATTTTTACAAGCTATATATCAGGACAAGTGACAAACATCCAAAATATACTTGGATTAGAGCTCAAAAAATTAAACTTCCAAACAATAAACCTCCAAAGGAACAACAACCCAATTAATTAATGGGCTAATGACTTCAAGAAATTTCTCAAAAGAAGTAAAATGGGCAGTAGACACATGAAGACATGTTCAACATCCCTGGCCATCAAGGAAATGCAAATCAAAAAAACACTGAGATTCCCCTTTACCCCAATCAGAATGGCCAATATCAAGAAAAACAACAAAACAAGCCTGGTGCCAGTGGCTCACACCTGTGATCCTAGCACAGGAGGCTGAGACTGGAGGATCATGGGTCAAAGCCAGACCGGGCAGTAAAGTCCAAGAGACTCTTACCTCCAATTCGCCACCAGAAATTTGGAAGTGGCGCTGTGGCTCAAAGTGGTAGTGCGCTCATATTGAGCAAAAGAGCTCAGGGACAGCACACAGGGCCTGAGTTCAAAAACCAAAAAACAAATATCCTCACACGGCAAAGAGCCAGCTAGAAATGGACTCAAGTACGCAGAGCAAGCCTGGGGCAGGGACGCCCACGCCACCACAGCCCAGATTCCTGTCCCTTCCCAACAGAGGAGCTCCATGGGCTCTCATCAGGCAGAGAGCCTCTCGGATGACCCCAATTAAACGACGTGCTTTCCACTTAGAACAGGTTCAACAATGAAAAGCAGCAGTTCTGAATTGCTGATTACAACTCAGCATAATATTAGCTTAGTAGGACTTTGAAAAATAACCTTAAAAAAGCAATGACTACCCACTAGAAAGGATTCAGCGCTGCACATTTGCTTCGAGCCAGCTTCTGTGCAGGGACACTTCTGTGTGCCAGGGCACACCAGTCTGACCTGAGTGCACACAGCAGCTCCAGATCACCTCATACATGTTCATTTCTGCTCTAGACCTTTTAAATAGCATAGTTTTTGATTCTCTGAAAGCTACCAGTGGAACACTGTAAAAACACTGCTTTTAGCCCAGCACTGGCGGCTCACCCTGTAATCCTAACTACACAGGAGGCTGAGATCTGAGGATCACAGTTTGGAGCCAGCTTGAGAATCTTACCTCCAATTAAATCACAAAAAAATCCAGAAGTGGCGCTGTGGCTTGGGTGCTAGAACATTAACCTTGAGCAAAAGATGCTCAGGAGCAGCACCTAGGCCCAGAGTTCAAGACCCAGGAATCACAGGAAAGAAAAGCACTGCTTCTTAATACAGTATGAAACAGACCAGAGGGAGGGCTGGGATGAAGCTTTAAGGGAGGCTCTGAGTTCAATCCCCAGCACTTCAGAAAAAAACAGTGCAACAAAGTCCCACAGATTGCTGAATAGTTCTTACACATTTCACTCTAAAATACCAAGGTGGAAATCACAGCTGACACATTCTGGATGCAGTTGATATAAAAAGCAATGTTCTCGGGCTGAGAAGGTGGCTCAGTGGTAGAGTGCTTGCTTTGCATGCATAAGGTCCTGGGTTCGATTCCTCAGACCACATAAGCAGAAAAAGCCAGACGTGTCACTGTGGCTCAAGTGGTAGAGCAGTTGCCTTGAGCTGAAGAGCTGAGGGACAGTGCCCAGGCTCAGAGTTCAGGCCCCATAACATTAAAAAAAAAAAAAAAAAAAGAAGTAGTGTTCTTATCACTAAGGAAATGCATATTCAAAGACGATGATGAGCTGGGCTGGTGGCTCACACCGGTAATCCTAGCAATGCAGGAGGCTGAGATCTGAGGATTGTGGTTCAAAGCCAGCCCAGGCAAGAAAGTCTGTGAGACTCTGATCTCCAATTAACCATCAGAAAACCAGAAGTGGTGCTGTGGCTCAAGTGGGAGAGCGCTAGCCTTGAGTAGAAAAGCTCAGGGACAGCACCCAGACCCTAAGTTCAAGCCCCACTGACCAAAGAAAGTATAGATAAGTAAAAAATCAGATTCTATTGCCAGGACTACCACGTGTGATTCTGACCACGTGTAACCGTGACCATGACTATGTGGCTGAATCCTTTAAAAAGGATTTGTGCTATTTATTCAGAGCAAGGAAACTCAACACAACGGTCTAGAGCCTTACCTTTTGATTGATGTAACAGAATACACAAGAATATAGCCATTAATATCTATGGAGTATGTCTGAGGAAAAATCGAATATTCATCCTGTGGAAGAAAAAAAAATTATATTTGAGTAAAATCTCAATCTAAGCAGAGTATATATAATGTTATCCCGGAACCTGTGAGCTCTGAGGGGTTCAGAATGGCTTGGAAGTGACAGTGGCTCCAGCCAAGACTAAGAAATGACTGGAGGCCCCAGAACGCGAGGGTGGAAGCGACGGCAGCACTGGCTCCTGGGAGGAGAGGACGGAAGGGGGAGAAGATGGTGGACTCTGTGTCATCTATGAAAAGATGAGCACTGCCACATTTTCTTCACTAGGTAGAAAAGTCCAGAATCTCTTGTAACCTCCCCACCATGGGAAATGACAAGTCTTTCTGGTTTATAATGCCATTATCATTTGTTCTGATTTTTTTGTGTGACAATATTAGGACTTGAACGCAGGGCCTGAGTGCTCTCCTTGAGCTTTCTCATTCAAGGCTAGTGCCCTCTCACTTGAGCCACACTCTACTCTGGGCTTCTTGCAGCTGGCGCTGGTGGCTCACACCTGTAATCCTAGCTACTCAGGAGGCTGAGAACTGAGGATTGCAAATACAAACCATCCTGTGCAGGAAAGTCCACAAGACTCATTTACAATTAACCACCAGAAAATGGGAAGTGGCGCTGTGGCTCAAGTGGTAGATAGTGCCCAACCAAGTCCCACAACCAAGTCTCACAGATTTTCCCGCCAAGCTGGCTTTGAACTACAATCCTCAGATCTGTCTCCTGAGTAGCTCTAATTACAAGTGTGAGCCAACGGTGCCTGTCTTGTCCTATTTTTTATGTTAGACACACCCGAGAAGGTATTTGAGAAAGAGGAAACAATCTAAACACTAGAATAAATCAGTGTATCCATACTTTGGGGGACCAAGAGTTACCACTGAGCAACTTCAGGAGTTAAAGACAAAGCACAAACGATGTAACTATGTATTAAACCCTGATCTTACAAAGCAACTTACCAAACTGCTTTAAGATACAGACTTATGAGATAAGATAAGATACAGACATGTAACTGTCACCATACCATATATGACGAGCCTGGCTATAGCAATATAACCCCATGTGCCGTGCTATCAACCATCATCTCTGTTAACTTTGCAACCCATAGTACGGTAAACTACATTTATGATGGCCCAGAATTACTGTATAGTAAGTAAAGTTCATTAAAAAACAAATGAAGGGCTGGGAAGGTGGCTCAGTGGTAGAGCGCTTGCCTTGCATGCCTGAGGCCCTGGGTTCAATTCCTCAGCACCACATAAGCAAAAAGAAAAAAGCCAGAAGTGGCACTGTGGCTCAAGTGGTAGAGCGCTAGCCTTGAGCTGAAGAGCTGAGGGACAGCGCCCAGGCCCAGAGTTCAGGTCCCACAACTTGACCCCCCCCCCCAAAAAAAAACAAAAACAAACAAAAAACAAATGAAGTCCTTGGTATCATACTCATTAATCAGAAAGTACCTTGGGCTGGGAAGGTGGCTCAATGGTAGAGTGCTTGCCTTGCATGCATGAGGCCCTGGGTTCGATTCCTCAGCACCACATAAGCAGAAAAAGCCAGAAGTGGCTCTGTGTAGAGTGCTAGCCTTGAGCTGAAGAGCTGAGGGACAGCACCCAGGCCCACAGTTTTAGGCCTATGACTGACCAAAAAAAAGAAAAAGAAAGAAAGCAAATACCTCTTCTATTTCACAGCACTTACTTCATAGGCAAAATAGAACTTTTCACTACCAGTACAATTTTTGTTAAATTGGATTTGAGTGTTGATTTCTGAATGTAATTTTTGTTAATGCAACTGAAGACTAGACTAAAACCCCCAACCCCAAATCCCTGGGACAACTGGGGGGGGGGGGACCGGCAGCAGCTGCCGCAGTCAGCTCGAGCAGCCCGCTAGCACATCAGCAGCCCAGGCGCTCATGTCCACTCCAGCCCACTCTAGCCGTTAGTGCTGTGGACTTGATCTTGTGCTTTGTTCAGTATGGCCCTAGGGGAAATAGGCTGTCACAGCTAGGTGGGTGTAAGTTTACGCAATGGTGAAATTCCTCACTAGCACATTTCTCAGCATGTGTCCTCATCACTAGCTGGTGAGTGCCTCAGTCAGTGCTGATAGAAACTGCAAAGTAAAAACTACTGCCTACAAGTATTGCTATCACTAACTTACTGCCTGCCGTTTTACACCTAAAAAGTAAACTAAACTAGTGAATACATGTCCAATAGGTTATTTTCTTCCTGCAGTTGGGGTTCTCTCTTTGTTGCTTACGCTGGTCCTGGAACTAATGGGCTCAAGCCTCAAGCTCTGGTGTAGCTGGGACTATATATAGATGTGCACCACTGGGTCCAGCTACAGATGATTTGAAGAGTTTGCCCCTTGACCATTTCTTCTCACCATGCCAGTCTTCACTTGAACCAGCTCACACGAGCTGAATGCAGGAGCGTCATCTCAGTCTCCCTGCCGTGGAGTGGAAGAGGAAGCGGGGGTGGGGAGAGGGTCACCTCCAGGAACATGACCTTTGTCACCTGACAACTGCCAATGTCACCTTTAAGAACTATTAAAGCCATGAGCCATGGCTCATGCCTGTCATCCTAGCTTCACAGGATGCTGAGGTGTGAGGATCCTGGTTCCAAGCTAGCTGGGGCAGGAAAGTCCATGAGACCCTTATCTCCAGTTAACCACCAGAAAAATGGAGGTGGTGCTGTGGCTCTAAGTGGTAGAATGCTTGCCTTGGGCAGAAGAGCTCAAGGACAGTGCCCAGGCCCTGAGTTCAAGTCCCACAACCCACACAAAAAAACAAAAAACCTATTAGCTGCACAGCAACTGCCTATAATATTCAAAGTAGCTAAATGTGGATATATTTTGTGCAAAAAGTCTCTAAGAACTCTTATCCACTAGTAACACGAGCCAAGGGAACAAGAGCTGTGCCGGAGCCCGGTGCAGTCACTCCACACTCACCTCAGTTCTAGCCCGGAGAGACTCATCTTGTGCTGCTAAGGAGAAAACACAAAGCTACTTCCTGTGCAGCTCTGCAGGGGTGGACGTGGCACCCTCCTCCTACCCTGCACCAGCAGCTGAGTCCCTGTGTTCTCTCACAGCCCCATGCAGGGAGATCCAGGGCTCCCATCCTTGCACAGAGGAAGGGGCTGGGGCCAGCAAAGCTCATGCACTGTCCTGAGTCACCTGTGAAACACGGAGGCCCTACAGCAACAGTGACTGGAGACCTGCCACTTCCCAGCCTCACCCCGGTCCAGGAGAGGAAGACCAAGAGCAAACCACACATAAGGGGAGTTCAAACCCCAGCACTGCCAAACCCCACCCCACAAATAGCAAGCAAAAACAAAGATAAAAAAAAATCAATTTCCAGAGGCTGGGAAGGTGACTCAGTGGTAGAGTGCTTGCCTTGAATTCATGTGGCCCTGGGTTCGATTCCTGAGCATCACATAAGCAGAAAAAGCCGGAAGTGGCGCTGTGGTTCAAGTGGTAGAGTATTAGCCTTGAGCTGAAGAGCTGAGGGACAGCGCCCAGGCCCAGAGTTCAGGCCCCCACAACCGACAAACAAACAAACAATAAATAAATAAAGTTCCATAATGTGCAACGGCCACACTCTTTGCCCAGGGTGTTTCTACCTGTTACCAGCAAACTCAGTATGACCAGCTGCCCTTCTGCTGAGCATGTCTAGTTTCAGGAGATAAAGTTCTTACTCTTCTTAACCAAAGAATTCAACATGGATCACAGCCCGTGCTAGTTCTAGGAGCCTATGTCCTCCATGCCCACAGGCCATTACTCCTCCCTTTCTATCAATGAGCCCCACACACTGAGGGGCAGGAGCCCCACAGCAAGCACCAGCATGGCTGCTTACAGACTCAAATGTCCACTACAGGCTGCTGCGCTCAAGTGCAGTCTTGATTTTTGATGTATTGTCTTCCAAGCTTTCAGAATGGAAACTCCTACATTTTTAGTGCTAATACCAGTATAGCTGTTTCCTGCTTCATTGGGCATGTATGTGTATGTGTGTGTCACTTTCCAGTTCTAAATCACACCAAAACATGAAGCACTGGGAATTCATGTTTCATTATTCCAAGGCCACTCCACACCCCCAGGTTCCAGAAAAAGGCCCCCATTCAACAAGGCAGATCAGATTAGACCACGCAGCCTCCTGCCGGCCTGACCCTTTGTGATTACAGCTGCCGGACAGGAGCCAGGAGTTAAAATCCCAGCTTCTCTATTTCCTACCCTCCAGCGCAGAAGAAATTCATTCTAACAAAATGGCTTCTAGGAAAAGCAGAACTGGGCACCATGGAAACCAAGCAGCTAAGCTGTCAAAAGGGCCTTAATTTCCTATTCTTATTTGTCCCCTTTGCTCCCAATCAGTTCCCCTGATGAGCCATTCCACATTACCTGGCTATACTGATTATCTTATTATTATAATTTTTGTCGGTCATGGGGCTTGAACTTAGCGCCCCGGCACTGTTCCTGAGCTTTTTCACTCAAGGCTAGTGCTCTACCACTTTGAGCCACAGCACCACTTCCAGTACACTAATTATTATCTTATGATAGTCACGTTAGTGTGTGGCAGCAGCTTGACTTTTGGCAGTTACCTGCTGCATAGAAAAGCAACCAACACTCGACGATCTCCAACCTTACCACTACACAGTAAGTACACAAACCAAAGAAACATTCAAACTGAATCTGGGATGCCAAATGAACCAGTGCTTTCTGACTAAGTACTCACAAGATGCAATCAGTTGTTTCTTCCTTGTATATTCTCATGCTGGCTCCTAAGATGCACTGATTCTGGGATGCAGAATCCTACATTGAGTATCGCATCAACCCTCACATTAAGAATGTATTTTAGAAGCCAGGTGTGGCTGGGTGCCAGTGGCTCATGCCTGTAATCCTCGCTACTCAGGAGGCTGAGCTCTGAGGATTGCAGTTCAAAGCCAGCACAAAAGTCTGAGACTCCATCTCCAATAAACCACTCCCTCAGAAAACTAGAAGTGGAGCTGTGGCTCAAGTGGCAGAGTGCTAGCCTTGAGCTCTTGAAGAGCTGAGGGGTAGTGCTCGGGCCCAGAGCTCAAGCCCAATATCCTCCAACAACAACAACAACTCTAAAAAAAAAAACAAAAACACAAAAAACAATTAGAGGTGTGGATCCAGTAATAGAGTGCCAGCCGATGATGGAAAACAAGATTAAGATTACTGAGTTTGAGTCCAGGTCTCAGAAAAGTAAACTACTCGGAACCCTCCATGTGTGTCTTAGAAGACAAAGCAGAGTGCCGTGAATGTTCTGCCACACAGCGTGAGGACTGGTCTGGTAGGACTGTCATTTGGACGCTGCCAGGCATGTTTTCCGGCGGGAGATTCTGACGTTTTAGAGGTCACTTACTTGCCCAGCGGTGTCTACAAGTTGAAGATGATATTCTTGTCCATTTACTGTGATCAACTTTGTGAAAGCTACAAGGAAAAAAATAAACACAGATTAAATAAATTAACTCTATCCCACTTCAAGTCAGAACAATGAAACATACCAGAGTTCCTAATAACCTCAAGAATACTTCCCAGGAAACAAGAAAGGAGTCTCCTGCATGGTACAGATTCACCTCTACCTCTGTCATTTAACTGGGAGACACTGTGGCTGACTAAGATCAAGCTTGGGGAACTTGACTTTTTTCCCAAAGAGACCAGGGTAGGCAACACTTCATAGCCAGAAAATACAAGAACCAAACCAAAAATGTTCTTTTTTTTTTTTGGTCCGTTCGTGGGGCCTGAACTCTGGGCCTGGGCATTGTCCCTCAGCTCTTCAGCTCAAGGCTAGCACTCTATCACTTGAGCCACAGCGCCACTTCCAGCTTTTTCTGCTTATGTGGTGCTGAGGAATCGAACCCAGGGCCTCAGGCATGCAAGGCAAGCGCTCTACCACTGAGCCACCTTCCCAGCCCCCCAAACCAAAAATGTTCTATATACAGAGTCCTTTCACCTCCTGCCAATTAGCAAAATTACACTACAGGAAGCCTGGCTTCCAGTAACTTATAGTTGGTCCCTCATTAACTAAAGTACTTGTTAATGGAAACCCTTTGGTCCAACTATTTAAAAGATACTAAAAATTTTAGAAAGTGCTAATGTTCAGTACATAGAAGAAAAAAACCGAATTCTTTTTTTGGGGTCAGTTGTGGGCTTGGTTTCTGGGGCCTGGGTGCTGTCCCTGAGCTCTTCAGCTCAGGGCGATAGCTCTACCATTGAGCCACAGCGCCACTTCCTAGTTTTCTGGTGGTTTATTGGAGATGAGTGTCTCACAGACTTTCCTGCCCGGGCTGGCTTTTGTACCGTGGATCTTTAGATCTCAGCCTCCTGAGCAGCCAGGATTATAGGCGTGAGCCACCAGCATCCCAGCCCAACTTCTTTTATTGAGAAATAAACCAGCATAAAAAAGATGTTCTGGGATGAAGCCACTGTTCTCATTTACCTAAGGACCTAAGCAATCTGTCACAACTTGAGCTTTCCCTTTCATGAAGAAAAAATTATATTCTAGCAACTTGCAAAAAATCCAATTCAGTCAGAATTCTAAGGAGACAGGCTTTAAATAAATAAAGATAAAAGAGGAGGAACTATTAACAGTAAGAGAATGTTAGGAAGTAACACGCAGAGCCCTACAGGAAGCGTGGCGGATGTCACAGCCACCCTGGCTGGTTATCCCTTGAGAGCCAAGCTATCCCTGGCACCACTATCTACTTGGTGCTATAGCCAAAAGGGAAACAAAAAGACAAATGGGGGTTGGGAATGTGGCTTAGTGGTAGAGTGCTTGCCTAACATGCATGAAGCCCTGGGTTCAATACCTCAGTACCACATAAGAAAGCCAGAAGTGGCACCGTGGTTCAAGTGGTAGAATACTAGCCTTGAGCAAAAGCAGCTTAGGGACAGTGCCCAGCCCTGAGTTTAAGCACAGGACTGGCAAAACAAACAAACAAGCAAGCAAACAAACAAACATACTAATGGAAAGGGAGGCACCGGTGGCTCACACCTGTGATCCTAGCTACTTTCAGGAGGCTGAGATCTGAGGATCACGGTTCAAAGCCAGCCCAGGCAGGAAAGGACATGAGACTTTAATCTCCAATTAAGTACTAGAAAACCAGAAGTGGAGCTGTAGCTCAAAGTAGAAGAATGCTAGCCTTAAGCAGAAAAGCTCAGGAACAGTGCCCATGTCTTAAGTTCAAGCCCCACAACTGACTAAAAAAAGAGACAAATGGAAATTATTCAAGGAAAAAAAAAGCCAGGAAATAAGGGACAAAGTCAAGAAAACAAGGAACAAGGGGAGAGAGACAGGGGATCCTATGTGAACTACAGAGGTTCCCTGGGGAGGATGGCTGGCACCCCTTTCTTCTAGTGCATTCAGGGGTGTCAGGCTCAGGGGCAGAAAGTCTGCAGACCAACAGCCATTTCCACAGGCGGCTTTCTTCTTCTTTTTTTTGGGTCCGGTTGTGGGGCCTGAACTCTGTCCCTCAGCTCTTCAGCTCAAGGCTAGCGCTCTACCACTTGAGCCACCGTGCCACTTCCTGCTTTTTTTTTTTTGCTTATGTGGTGCTAAGGAATCGAACCCAGGGCCTCATGCATGCAAGGCAAGCGCTCTACCACTGAGACACCTTCCCAGCTCCTCCACTGAAGGCTTTCTAGAGAAATCTTTTTTTCTTTTTGTCAGTCATGGAACTTGAACTCTGGGCCTGGGTGCTGTCCTGAGCTCTTCAGCTCAAGGCGAACACTTTACCACTTCAGCCATAGTGCCAATTCTGGTTTTCTGGTGGTTAACTGAAGATAAGAGTCTCAAAGTCTTTCCTGCCTGGGCTGGCTTTGAACCACGAACCTCAGATCTCAGCCTCCTGAATAGCTAGGATTCAGGCATTAGCCACTGGCGCCTGGCTTAGAGACCATCGTTTTTAGGAAATAGGTAAACCAGATGAAAACTAAATCTGAATTATGTCAGGACAGGTAACACCTACTATACTCTGCTTCACTGATTCTAAGTTCCAAGGTATTTTTCACACCGTGACCTGACATGGGAAGGGCTCGTCTGGCACGGCCAGCCAAGCGCAGTCAAGAAACAGCTGTGAGAAACCCTTCTGCTATGATTAGTAAGTGTTTCATCAAGATGCATTGTACGTATACATGGACATGCTGAATTAAAACCTCTCTGCACAAAGGATGCTGTTAGTCCTTGACCCTTAGGTGGCATCCTAGTGAAGAAAAGCACCCACCTGGTCTGATATTCTTCCTGGGCAGAAGGTAGACAGTAAGTGAAAAAGCCAAGGCAGCTGAAGGAAACCAGGTAGGGCCTTATGGACCCGAATGGGATGGGAAGCCAAGGATTTTGAGCAAAGGAGTAATATAATCTCAATTATATCCTTCAAATATTATGCTGCAAGCACTGCGAACAACAGGCAAACACAGGTACAGGGAAGCTAGGCATGGTGACAGACACCTGTAATCCCAGTGCTCAGGAGACCAGAGTTTTAGACCAGCCTGCATTTACTTTTTTTTTTGGTCTGGTCATGGGTCTGAACTCTGGGCCTGGGCGCTGTCCCTCAGCTCTTCAGCTCCAGGCTAGCGCTCTACCACTTGAGCCACAGCGCCATTTCTGGCTTTTTTCCCCCCTTTTTGCTTATGTGGTGCTGAGGAATCAAACCCAGGGCCTCATGCATGCAAGGCAAGCACTCTACCAATGAGCCACCTTCCCAGCCCGTACTTTTTTTTTTTGGTCGGTCGTGGGGCCTGAACTCTGGGCCTGGACACTGTCCCTCAGCTCTTCAGCTCAAGGCTAGCGCTCTACCACTTGAGCTACAGTGCCACTTCCTGTATTTACTTTTAAAAAAAGAAGAAAATGGCTGGGCGCTGGTGGCTCACACCTGTAATCCTAGCTACTCAGGAGGCTAAGATCTGAGAATCATGGCTCAAATCCAGCCCGGGCAGGAAAGTCCATGAGCCTCTTATCTCCAATAAACTACCAAAAGAAAAAAAAAAAAACCAGAAGTAGCACTGTAGCTCAAGTGGTAGAGCGCTTGTCTTGAGCTGAAGAGCAGAGGGACAGCGCCCAAGCCTAGAGTTCAAGCCCCACAACCAACAAAAACAACAACAACAACGGAAAAAAGAGAGCAGAAAAGCTGGTGCCCATAACTCATGCCTATAATCCCAGCTACTCAGAAGGGTGATCATAAGATTGTAATGCAAAGCCAGCTGGGGACAGCAAAGTCCCCATGAGATTCTTATCTGCATAACCACCAGAAAGCTGCAAGTAGCACTATCTCAAGAGTGGAAGAGCCCTAGCCTTGAGCATGAAAGCTCAGAAACAGGAACCAGGCCCTGAGTTCAAGCCCCATGACCACCCTCCCCCTACCTCAAGAAATGTAGTAGAATACAATCTCAGCTACTCAGAAGGAGCACTCAAGCCTAGGAGTTAAAGAGACCAGCATGGGCAATACAAACACATCACAGGGAAAGAAAAAAAGTAAGATCATATCAATTGATTTGGGGGGGGAGGGGCGGTACAAGTCCTGGGGCTTGAACTCAGGGCCCGAGCACTGTCCCTGAGTTACACTCTACCCCTTGAGCCACAGCTCCACTTCAGGTTGTTTTTGGTTTGTTTTGAGTAGTTTATTAGCGTTAAAGAGTTTCTCAGACTTTCCTGCCAAGACTGGCTTTAAACCGCGATCATTTAATCTGTTTCCTGAGTAGCATGGATTTCAGGTAGGCGCTACTGGCACCCAGCTTGCTTAAACTTACTTGAGCCACAGCTCCACTTCCAGCCTTTTCTGTTTATGTGGTACTGAGGAATTGAACCCAGGGTTTCATGAATGCTAGGCAAGCACTCTACCACTGAGCCACATTCCCAGCCCCTTGATTCTTTAATAATATTGGGTTATGTAAGTTGGACTTTAAGACCAAAATCAGGGTGCTGGTGGCTCAGTCCTATAATCATAATCACTCAGGAGACTTAGATCTGATGACTGTACTTCAAAAGCCAGCCAGGGCAGACAAATCCACAAGACTCTTCTTTCCAATTAACCAGCAAAAAGTTGAAACTTAGAGGCATGGTTCAAGTGGCACAGTAAGCAAGTGGCATGAGTGACAAAGCCTAGTTGAGAGTCTCTAAATTAATCCCTGGTACTGGTGTGCACGCATGCATGTGCACACATACACACGCAATTAAAAATCTAGGTAGGAGGTGTGGCTTCTACCTAGGTAGAATGCCTGCGTATTTTAGCAAGTGCCAGGCCAAATTCAAAACCCGGGTTAAGGGGCTGGGAAGGTGGCTCAGTGGTAGAGCACTTGCCTTGCATGCCTGAGGCCCTGGGCTCGATTCCTCAGCACCACATGAGCAAAAAGAAAAAAGCCGGAAGTGGCGTTGTGGCTCAAGTGGTAGAGCACTAGCCTTGAGCTGAGGGACAGCGCCTAGGCCCAGAGTTCAGGGCCCACGACCAGACCCCCCACCAAAAAAAAAGTAGAAAAAACCCCGGTTAATACCCTAATGCATCTGTTCTTCAGACTTGCTTTCTACTCTGTAAGTAACCAGATAACCTCAACGCAGGATTTAGTCAGGACTTTTCCCTGAGGATTCTAGCTGGTGACTTTTTGTTTTTAATTGTGAAAATACTGTACAGAGGGGTTACAATTACATGGGCAAGATAATGAGTACATTTCTTATCAAGCATTGTAGCCTCCTC
>NW_012267317.1:3481007-3484933 GCF_000151885.1 Dipodomys ordii | reverse complement strand
CTCGCCTTGAGCTGAAGAGCTGAGGGACAGCGCCCAGGCCCAGAGTTCAAGTCCCACGGCCGACCAAAAAAAGACTAAGCAATTAGACTACTAACAAAGAACGTTAAGGTAAATATTTGTTCTAAACCAAGCTAATTTTCTCTAGTGTCCTTGGAGTCTGGCAGTTTAATCTGAATATGAAGATTAAAGATAGATTCTATGCTCTTTCATATATGGCTATTACAGCATTACCGGGTACAGTTTTTTTGTGTGCTGGTACTGGGGCTTTAACCACTTTTTGTGGTTAACTGGAGATAAGAGTCTCACAGACTTTTCCTGCCTGGGCTGGCTTTGAACTGTGATCCTCAGATCTCAGCCTCCTGAGCAGCAGGCGTGAGCCACTGGCACAGGTCCAGCTGATAAGAAGAGTATAAAAGACATAGGGATGTCTAAACAAGGAATCTGTTTTGAGCCAGGGTCTGACATAGTTCAGACAGGCCTCAAATCAGTGTACCATCATGCCTGGAGAGAAATACCTTTCATTTCATAAAATCTCCAGTAGTAACTGAGCTTGCGTGTTAACACATACCAAGAACCAGGCAAGGAAGGCTCTAACTTCTTAGTCCTCTTATTTTACTTCCTAAATTCCTGCTGAAGGACTTGAGAACAGTGCGTGCACGTACTGTATGGAAGATACAACTTGAGAACATGGCTCTGATTACTTATCACAGAAACAGGAAGTGGCTTCTCCCTAACACTGCCCAGGAACTCTTCCCTCCCTAGCCTTCAGAACACAAGTTAAACACAAGTGCCATACACTTTCCATCTCAGAAGGAACTGTAATGCCAGGCTTATACTGTGGAGGTTAACTTGTACCTCTGCTTTGTGAAACCATAGAGACACACACCTTACAGGCTAGGCTGTGTGAATGTTCTCACACCAAGACATTCCCCACAGACTTGAAAACTGAATCAATTTATTGTAAGGCTGGATTAAAGGCAGGATTTTAGCTGGTGGCTCACACCTGTGATCCTAGCTATTCAGGAGGTTGCGGTCTAGGGGACTCACAGTATGAAACCAAGACTGGAGAGCAGCTCAAGTGGTAGAGTACCAGTCCGGCAAGCACACTGAGCAGATACAAAGCTCTGAGTTCAATCTACCATTGGGAAGAGCATTTATTCTTGAGCCGCAGCTCAAGTCTCACTGCAAGCAGTGCCCTCCCCACAGTGGCAGCTCTGTGATCTCCAGTGAGTCCCATCCTCCCCCAGACTCCAGTCCTGTCCTGTAGGTGTCGCCTGGCTCCTGCTACTTCCACCTCTTTTTTTTTTTTTGGGGGGGGGGGAAGGGGTCGGTCGTGGGACTTGAACTCTGGGCCTGGGCGCTGTCCCTGAGCTCTTTAGCTCAAGGCAAGCGCTCTACCGCTTGAGCCACAGCGCCACTTCTGGTTTTCTAATGGTTCATTGGAGATAGAGTCTCACAGACTTTCCTGCCCGGGCTGGCTTTGAACTGGGATCCTCAGATCTCAGCCTCCTGAGTAGCTAAGATTACAGGCGTGAGCCACCGGTGCCTGGCTGCCTCCACCTCTTTATACCACCCACCTCCCCTCCAACATCTCTGAAAGTACACACCACATTTTGGTCAGAGCTCAATGTCAGTTCTAGAGAGAAATCACCCTGAGACAGCGCCTGTCCCCACCAGTCGCGCTCTCCAACTACCTTGTGTCTTTCTTACCACCTCAGTTATCTCAGACTATCCTTACTATTGGTCCACGAGACCAGCCTGACAGTGTTCATTTCTAAACAAATCAGTGATACTGAAGCTCAGACCCAATTCCAGGTCTGAGTATCCATTTAGATATTAAAAAAAAAAAAGACATTGTCTTTTACACAAATAGGAAACATACATTAATAGAAACGAAGGACCAATTCAACTAGTATTTGTTGGCACCCTGTAATATATGGATACAATATGAGTTCAAGAACTTACAAAAAAAAAGAGGGAGGAGGCCAGGAGCCAGTGGCTCACACTTGTAATCCCAGCTACTCAGAAGGCTGAGATCTGAGGAACAAGGTTCAAAGCCAGCCTGGAAAGGAAAGTCTGTGAGACTCTTATCTCCAATAAACCACTCAAAAAACTGGAAGTGGCGCTGTGGCTCAAGTAGTAGAGTGAGGGGCTGACAGCGCCCAGGCCCAGAGTTCAAGCACCCACAACTGACCAAAAAAAAAAGAGAGAGAGAGAAGGGGGGGGCGCTAGTGAGAGAATGTGTGGGAGTTAAGACCATTCTGGACACCATAGGAAAAAAAAGATAAACGACCAAATTTTCAAAATTTAATTACTGTTACACATTCAAAGAATTCCTCATTTGTATCATAAAAGGAATATATTATTTGGTGGGCTAAATTAATATTTGACTTGAATTGTAAGTTATCAATCTGGCCAAAGCAGACAATGTAGTCTAGCCAGAACCCCAACGAAAGACAGTCAAGTATTGTCCTCAGGAGAAGTGAAAAGGATAATAGGACCTATAACTATTCCTTGGGGGTATTAACTGGGTTTGTCAATTACAATTGCCCTCTGGAGAAAAGTGTTACTCATTAGAAGTGGGACTAAGGGAAAGCTGGGTGTCCCTTGGGTCTGTCTTCCCTTGGACCCGCCCCTGAGGTGAGATGATTAATTACTGAAGTCAAGTAGGGATAGAGAGCGCTCCTTGCTGACATGACACAGCGGCTATTGGCCATCTTCACGCAAGACGCAAGGGTTTACCCTGGCTTTAAGGGGTGCCCCAGCGGAGCAGGTTACAGCTCTGGCTGACAGCTTCGAAGGAGCCACGTTCACCAAGTGCATGCATGTCCTACACTGGGATCCCTTTCACAACCTCCCTCAGAATCTCACACACTTCCTCTAGTCGTTGTTCCTAGCAAATTCAGGTTTGGAAACTAGCTATTTCCTGAAGATGATTTAGGAATAATGATCCTGTTCTCAGAAAGGTTATAAATTTGTACAAGTTGGGGCTGGGAAGGTGGCTCAGTGGTAGAGCGCTTGCCTTATAGGCATGAGACCCTGGGTTCCATTCCTCAGCACCACATAAGCAGAAAAAGCCAAATGTGGCACTGTGGCTCAAGTGGTAGAGCGCTAGCCTTGAGCTGAAGAGCTGAAGGACAGTGCCCAGGCTCAGAGTTCAGGCCCACGACAGACCCAAAAAAAACCAAAACCAAAACCAAACAAGTTTGTACAACTTGAACTTGAGCTCCAGATTAAGATCAATTCTCTAGCGAAATGATACAGGAAAACAACCAGAGTGACCTCAAATATACAGTAAAGCTGCATGTCTCTCTGTGTGTGTGTGTGTGTGTATTCCTGCACAGAAAGAGACACAAATCACTCATTTAAGGGCTCACAGCATGAAGGTTTGAAACAACCCAGTGCCACAATAAACATCTGTATGCTCCTCTTCAAAACGAAACACCTTCATATTACAAACTTTTAAAATTTTACGTTAAAAACTAGTTAAAAAGTTGAACTTTAGTCAGGTGCCGGTGGCTCAAGCCTATAATCCTAGCTACAGGAGGCCGAGACCTGAGGATCGTGGTTCAAATCCAGCCCAGGCAGAAAAGTCCATGAGACTCTTATCTCCAACTAACCACCAGAAAACTGAAAGTGGTGCTGTGGCTTTAAGTGGTAGAGCGCTCACCTTGGCTGAAGAGCTAAGGGACAGCGCCCAGGCCCAGAATTCAAACCCAACTGACCACCCCCCTCAAAAAAATAAAAGTTGAACTTTAAAAAATATTTGTTTAAGCCAGGCGCTGGTGGCTCACGCCTGTAATCCTAGCTACTCAGGAGGCTGAGATCTGAGGATCGCGGTTCAAAGCCAGCTCGGGCAGGAGAGACCGTGAGACTCCTATCTCCAATAAACCACTAGAAAACCAGAAGTGGCGCTGTAGCTCAAG
>NW_012267317.1:3474434-3480602 GCF_000151885.1 Dipodomys ordii | reverse complement strand
GCCTGAACTCTGGGCCTGGGCGCTGTCCCTCAGCTCTTCAGCTCAAGGCTAGCGCTCTACCACTTGAGCCACAGCGCCACTTCTGGCTTTTTCGGCTTATGTGGTGCTGAGGAATCGAACCCAGGGCCTCGAGCATGCAAGGCAAGCACTCTACCACTGAGACACCTTCCCAGCCCCACCATAGGCATTGTTTAAATAACTCCCTTAATAATTTTCAGATTAGTTTTGAACTTGTTTTCATGCCTGTTCTACTAAGAAAAAAATATGTAACTAATTGTATACCCCTGCCCCTACTTCCCAGCATTCTGTAGCACAGTCCCCATGTTACTGGGTAACAGGTATGATGCGGAGGTTTTTCATCTACAAACTAATTTATCAAGTCCCCTGGCAGATGAGGAAATTTGTTAGAATTGATGTGATGTAGGAGGTATGACTGTCGTTTTTTTTTTTCTTCTGGTGATGGGCACTGAGCAAAAGAGGCTAGTGCTCTAACACCTGAGCCATAGCTCTCCCTTCTGGGCCTTTTCTGTGATTAATTGGAGAGTAAGAATTTCACGGGGCAGGGAATGTGGCTCAGTGGTAGAGTGCTTGCCTAGCATGCATGAGGCCCTTGGTTCCATTCCTCAGTACCATATACACAGAAAAGGCCAGAAGTGGCATTATGGCTCAAGTGGTAGAGTGCTAGACTTGAACAAAAGAAGCTCAGGAACTGTGCCCAAGTCTTGGGTTCAAGCCCAAGAACTGGCTAAATAGAATAAATTTTAAAAAAATTCCACAGACATTCCTGCCTGGGCTGGCTTCGAACCTCCTGTAGCTAAAGGATTCTAGGCATGAGCCACTGCGGCTGGCTGATCCTCCTCTTCTTCAGCGCCACTTTTGTTTGGTATTGGGGACTGAACTAGGGAATTACACATGCTAACCAGAACATGTGTAGCCACAGCACGGACGCCTGATAATTAATCAGCCTCAGCCTCCAAGCCCAGTGTCTTCGGCACTTTGGTAACCCACCTCCTGTGCGTGGTAGGAAGCATGTGCTGGTCGTCTTGACCCAGACAGTGGCAGCTCTGACTTGGCACCTCTGTAGGTGCAGTCAATTGGCAGGGACGGGCAAGCTGCCTATATGCTCCCTTTCTCACCCCAGTGCCTCAACCAGACGTTCTCTGAAGCAGTGTTTTCTATCCAGGGCGGTGAGCCCTGGGGTCATGAGATCAGTTACTGAGCCAGCATCCACAGGAAGTATTTAGGAAACAGGAACATTGGCCTGGATTGTCAATAAAGGTATCAGAACACTTTTGTCTGGATTATAAACACACTTAGGACTGGATGACAATAAAAATGTTTCTTACTGCCGGGCGCTGGTGGCTCACGCCTGTAATCCTAGCTACTCAGGAGGCTGAGATCTGAGTATCGCAGTTCAAAGCCAGGCCGGGCAGGAGAGACCCTGAGACTCCTATCTCTAATAAACCACCAGAAAACCGGAAGTGGCGCTGTAGCTCAAGTGGTAGAGCACTAGCCTTGAGCTGGAGAGCTGAGGGACAGCGCCCAGGCCCAGAGTTCAAGCCCCACGACCGACAAAAAAAAAGTTTCTTACTAAGGGCTCTAGTAAAAAAAAAAAAAGATAGAAATATACTACTGTAAACCACAGTCCTAAATCTCTACCTACACAGATTTTTATTTCCTTCCTTATCTAGTTTCAACCCCCAAGATAAATCATTTCTCTTTACTCCAATTCCCTTCTCTGCATCTGCGGCACTCAGCTATGTAGAACGCAGGTGGCCACTGAGCAGCTGGCCGCCTCCTCTGAGCTCTCTCAGAAGTGATCCTCTGCGCTCTTTCCTTCTATACAACCACACTTCAAACTTGAAAAGTGGGCCCAGAAACCAGCACCACAACAAAAGTATCTCAAACACCACCATTGATGAAATGGAACTTAACAGACATCTAGAGAATTTCATCTTGCAGTAGAGCAAGATTGTTTTATATATATAAAATCGTCAGGCAATGATGGCTCACGCCCATAAATTCTAGCTACTCAGGAAGCTGAGATCTGAGGATCACCGTTTGAAGCCAACCCGGGCAGGAAAGTCTGTAAGATCCTCATTTCTAATACACTACTCAGAAAAGGCCAAAAGTGGTGCTGTGGCTCAGGTGGTAGAGCCCTAACTTTCCATAAAAGATGCTCAGGACCCAGGCCTAGAGTACAAGCACCAGACCAAACATACACAAAAAAGAATACAACAAGTCAATGAAACAGAACTGCTTCTTCAAAAAGAAAGAAGTGTGGCAGACCTTTAAGCAAACTAATCAGAAGAAGACTTAAATTGATATCAGAGTTAAAAAGAGGGATATTAGAATAGATGCCAATGGAATTTATCAGATCATATGGAATATTTCAAAACTTGTACTCCAGCAACCTGGAAAATCAAGGATAAATTCTTCAAGACACCAAAATTGAACCAAGAGGTTATAAACAGCTTAAAGACATGTATAACAAGTAATGAGATTGAATTAGTAGTAAGAGTAACTCAATGAAAAATCCAGGAGTGGGTGGGTTCAATGATGAATCCTAACAGACTTTAAAAAAAAGAAAAACAAATAACATTCCTCAAATTACTCAAAACAACATAAAAAAAACCAGAAGGAAGATCACCAAACTTACACAATGAAGTCAGTATTACACCAATACCAATGAAGGCAAAACCAATTTTCTCGCTTGAACTCAAGGCCTAGGTGCTTGTCCCTGAGCTTTTTGGCTCAAGACAAGCACTCTACCAGTTGAGCCACAGCTCTACTTCCAGTTTTCCTTTTCTTGGAGAGGAGGGGTGTAGTTAAATGGAGGTAAGAGCGGCAGGAACTTTGCTGCCCCAGCTAGCTTCAAACCAAAATTCTAAGATCTCAGCTGAGTAGGATTACAGGCATGAGCCACTAGCTCAAAATACTTGTAATCAGAATTTAACATTATATTAAAAAGATCACATATCATGATTAAGATGGTTTCATTCAACATACAAATATCAATAAATATAGGAAAGGGACTGTGGCTTAGTGGTAGAGTGCTTGCCTACCATGCATGAAGCCTTGGATTCGATTCCTTGGTAAAAACAAAAAGTCATTAAATAAATCATTAAAAATAATAATAAAACGGGACTGGGAAGGTGGCTCAGTGGCAGAGCACTTGCCTTGCATGCATGAGGCCCTGGGTTTGATTCCTTAGCACCACATAAGCAAAAAGAAAAAGCCAGAAGTGGTGCTGTGGCTCAAGTGGTAGAGTGCTAGCCTTGAGCTGAAGAGCTGAGGGACAGTGCTCAGGCCCAGAGTTCATGCCCCACCACAAAAATAAATGAATGAATGTAATACAACACATAAGAGGAATCAAGAGCTGGGCGCTAGTGGCTCATGCCTGTAATCTTAACTACTCAGGAGGCTGAGATCTGAGGATCACAGTTCAAAGCCACCTGGGGCAGGAAAGTTCATGAAATTCTTATCTCCATGAAATTCTTAATCACCAGAAAACCAAAAGTGATGCTGTGGCTCATGTGGTAGAGCACTCTCCTGAGCTGAAGAGTGCAGGAACAGCACCCAGGCCACAGTCAAGACCTATAACCAACCAAAAAAACAGCAGCATAGTACTGGCACAAAAGCAGACATGCAGCCAGCATAGTGGCAACGCAGGGGGGGACAGGAGCTTTTTCTCCTGCCATCAGCCATTTGGATATTTGCTATCCATGGGCCAAATAAAACTATCAAATTAAAAATTACCTGATACAGTTGGTCAAACATCGAGTTAACTCAGCCCTATGTGACGTCAGTTGGGGGAGTAAGCGGAGGGGAAGGGAGAGAAGCAAGGGGACTGACAACCGTTTGTGCAGGTTTCTGGCCAGTCGGGAGCGCGGCCCTCGGTTTATGGTGATGTTTTGAAAGGTACCGCACTCAGCAGTAAGTTGTTCTAAACATAGATGCACAGCTCAGTGCATGTCCCCTCAGGTGGGAGTAGTCACCATCTGTCCGTGTAAAGGTTACAGAAGTCTAGCTAGCAGTGCTGCGCAATGCTTGCATGCTGTACGGTCGCTCATCAGGTACGTCAGCTGTTCCACACTAACAAAGATACTCAATTCCATTTCTTTACTTTTCATGTCTTTGGCTCTCATTAAATGCCTCGATTAGGTTCGCACATTCACCAGCACAGTCAAGTGTTCTTCCAGAGTAGAAAGGCCATATTCTTCCTTTTCAGTTGTACTTTCTGTAGCCTTAATTTGGCTTCAAATCACTTCACATTTGAAAGCAGAGAAGGGGGTTAGGGCCCTGAAGTTTGACATGCAGCTCCTGAGAGGGTCCTGGTAACATCCACCAGGAATGCCAAGTCACACGGCCGCTGGCTGTTACTGAACTACTGACAGGTTTTCCCCTCATCTCTATGAACTCCCGGCTTCATTCTGCAGTTCATAAAACTCATGCACACTTTCCTGTGACTCAGTCACCACACTTCACGGTGACAAGATCAACTATCAGTCAAGACAGTCGGGGGGCTGGGAAGATGGCTCAGTGGTAGAGCGCTTGCCTTGCATGCCTGAGGCCCTGGGTTCGATTCCTCAGCACCACATAAGCCGAAAAAGCCGGAAGTGGCGCTGTGGCTCAAATGGTAGAGCGCTAGCCTTGAGCTGAAGAGCTGAGGGACAGCGCCCAGGCCCAGAGTTCAGGCCCCAAGACCGGACCCAAAAAAAAAAAAAAGAGCAGTCGGAAACTCCTAAAACTGTTAAACTCTCCCTTTTGGGAAAAAAAAATTATGCATGACACTATCATGTGGTTAAGCTGAAATGACTGCACAGAGATTTACATGGTATAGGATTCATGGTGTGTAATTAAATCATACGGGCCAAGATTGAAATGACTGCTGGGTGCCAATGGCTCACACTTGTAATCTTAGCTACACAGGAGGCTAGAGCTGAAGATTATGGTTCAAAGCCAGGGCAGGCAGGAAAGTCAGGGAGACTCTTTTATCTCCAATTAAGCAACCCAAAACCAGAAGTGGAGCACAAAAGCTCAAGGACACACACCACTAAGATCCTGAGTTCAAGCCCCATAAGCAACAACAACAACAACAACAAAAATTAAGATGATTAGATGATTTAATTCTTTCTTCACAAACACAAACACAATTAAGCCTTTGTGCAAGCCATGACTGGAGCTTCTTCTATAGTAAGGCCACTTAAACTTTTTGAATGCTAGCTGAAATTTTTTCCCTGATAGGAACCAGTCTCTTGAGTCTTCATATCTTGTAGAGCCACAAATGGTTCCTCTCTTGTCAAACTGGTGTGACAACATCATGAAGGACACTAGCCAATTAGGAAGCATTGTTATGTCCACTGCCTCGTAAGCCAGAGAAAAGCCGAAAAGAATCCTTCAATGTTTTCTCCACACCTCGTGCAAAGGCAGAATTCAAATCTGACACAGTTCTCCCAGACCACTCTGAACAATTCTCAGCAGCAGCAGACATGAAACCTCAGCTTCTCTGTGATTACATGTTTACTACATAACTTAGACGACACTGTCGGTCACTACTGGGCCTAGTGAAAGCAGCTTGTACTTGCAAACTCTGCTGAAGAGCATTCATCTCTAGATACATTTGGCCTCCTGTATCATTGAGTTTGACTTCAAGAGCAACCAGAAAATAGTAACTTGTCTATTATTCATTTTTTTGTCAGTTATGGAGCTTGAACTCAGGGCCTGGGCACTGTCCCCCAAGGCTAGTACTCTACCACTTTGAGCCACAAGCTCCACTTCTGGTTTTTGAGTGGTTAATTGGAGATAAAGTCTCATGGATTTTACTGCAAGGGCTGGCTTTGAACCGCGATCCTCCTGAGTAGCTATGATTACAGGTGTGAGCCACCAGCGTCCAACACTCTGCATTAACTTTTCTTTGTAACTGCCACTTGTAGGATGTCACACCACTAAACTTTTGGTAACTATCCAATGTTTGTACCATGGTCTTTTCCATGTATTGTAATTTCCTTAATCTTCATTCGAGGATTCAGGGATTTTTTTGGTGAGGATTATGGGTATAAGAATAAAGGTTGGGGGGCTGGGAAGGTGGCTCAGTGGTAGAGCGCTTGCCTTGCATGCCTGAGGCCCTGAGTTCGATTCCTCAGCACCACATAAGCAAAAAGAAAA
>NW_012267317.1:3469385-3473634 GCF_000151885.1 Dipodomys ordii | reverse complement strand
TGAGGCCCTGGGTTCGATTCCTCAGCACCACATAAGCAAAAAGAAAAAAGCCGGAAGTAGCCTTGTGGCTCAAGGGCTAGAGAGCTAGCCTTGAGCTGAAGAGCTGAGGGACAGCGCCCAGGCCTAGAGTTCAGGCCCCACGACTGGACCCCCAAAAAAAAAAAAAAAAAAAAGAAAAAGCCAACAGAACTGGAGAAAGTTTTTGCCAGCTATACACCTAATGAGGAATTAATAACCATAATATACAGAAAGTTTAAGAAACTTAAATCCTAAAGGATCAACAACCCAATTAATAAATGAACAAATGAACTGAGCAGACCATTCCTGAGACATGCTCAGTAACTACATGAAAAAATATTCATTATCCCTGGCCATACAGGAAATGCAAACCAAAAGTACACTGAGAGTCCATCTCACCCTGGTCCAGAGTGGCAGTCATCAAAAACAAATAACAAAAAACGCTATGCTAGTAAAGATGTGGGGAGCCAGGCACTGGCGGCTCACGTCTGCAATCCTAGCTACCTAAGGAGGCTGAGATCTGAGGATTGTGGTTCAAAGCCACCCCGAGCAAGAAAAGTCCTGGAGACTCTGATCTCCGATTAATCACCAGAAAACCGTAAGTGGAGTTGTGGCTCTAAGTGGTAGAGTACTAGCCTTGAGCAAAGAAGCTTAGGGACAGTGCCCAGTCCCTGAGTTCAAGCCCCACGATGTACAAAAGGAAAGTTTTGGGGGAAAAGAAGCCCTTTATACACTTTTGGTGGGAATGTAAATTAGTGCAACCACTGTGGAAAACAGTATGGGGGTTCCTCAAAAAATTAAAAATAGAACTACCCTACAATCTAGCAATATCACACTTGGGCATTTATCTGAAGAAATAAGTCAGGAAATAATAAAGACACTTGCAAGATGTACCATTGGATCATGCTTATAAGCCTAGTTACTCAGGAGGCTTGAGACCTGAAGATCTCAAGGAAAGCCCATGAGATTCTTATCTTCAATTAACCACCAAGAACTGGAAATGGAGCTATGGCTCAAGTGGTAGTGTAAGCCTCGAGCAAAAAGCTAAAAGGACAGAACCTTGAGGTTCAAGCAGTAATATCAGCACCAATCAATCAATAAATGACACAATAACTAAGCTATGGAAGCAGCCTATATGCCCTACAAATGATGTATGAATAAAGAAATATTTGCAAGGCTGGGAATGTGGCTCAGTGGTAGAGTGCTTGCCTTCCATGCATGAGGCCCTGGGTTCGATTCCTGAGCACCACATAAGCAGAAAAAGCCAGAAGTGGCACTGTGGCTCAAGTGGTAGAACACTAGCCTTGAGCTGAAGAGCTGCACAGGCCCAGAGTTCAGGACCCACGACTGGCAAAAAAAAAAAGGAAAAAGAAATATTTGCACAACCAAGTATTATTCAGCAGTAAAGAATGAATTACACCTGGGCGCTGGTGCCTTACGCCTGTAATCCTAGCTATTCAGGAGGCTGAGATCTGAGGATCACGGTTAAAAGCCAGCCTGAGCAGAAAGGTCCGTGAGACTGATCTCCAATAAACTACTAGAAAACCAGAAGTGGCGCTGTGGCTCAAGAGGTAGAGTGCCTGCCTTGAGCTGAAGAGCTGAGGGACAGCGCTCAGGCCCAGAAGAGTTCAAGCCCCACGACCAATGGGGGTTGGGAGGGGGAGAGACAATGAAATTACATCATTTGCAGGAAAAGAGATGGAGACTGAGTTAAGTGAAAGTTCCTGTTAGCCTGGGCTCAGAAGAATAAAAGTCACATATTTTCTCTTAACATGTGGAATTTTCCACATCTCTCTCTCTCCTATTTGTCATTAATTGTGAAACTGGGAGACAAGGGGGGAGGGAGAAGGAAAGAGATGGAGAAGAGTACGTTTCATCACCCATTGCACGTATGTTCAAGGCGGCATAGGAATTCACTGACAGCTGCTGAACAGAGGATGGGGAAAGAGCAACAGAGGTTTATCCCATCCATCCAAGTATATATAATATGAGCATGTCTTGTGAAATACTACATGGAAACACTTTGTCCAGCCAACATACACTAAAAAATGAATGACAGGAATGTAAAACAGGTTCTATTGTGGATTGGCTATCAGAGGAAGGGGAGAGGGCGGAAAGGGTGAGGTGAATACATGAAAACACAATATGAAACTTGTTAAAACCGTTTTGGAGCCAGACACTGGTGGCTCACGCCTGTAATCCTAGCTACTCAGGAGGCTGAGATGAGGATTATGGTTCAAAGCAGGGAAGTCTGTGAAATTCCTACCCTCCAATGAACTACTCAGAAAAAGCCACAAGTGGCGCTGTGGCTCAAGTAGAGCGCTAGCCTAGAGCACAAGGAGGCTCAGGGACAGCACCCAGGCACTGAGTTCAAATCCCAGGATTAGCCAAAAAAAAAAAAAAAAGGACTGGGATATGACAAATGACACAGCATTCTAGATACTCATAGTCAGACCAAAAGAGGAAAGTCTTAGGAAAGACTCACAAAGGCGCAATGCCTAGGAGCCTCTTAATACGTATATAAAATAATGCATATACTGTAACGAATTCTTAAGACATGAAACAAAAATCTTTCTTTTTCTGATGATTCTGCATTCTTTACCTAACACATGGTGTAGTCATGTGTCCATTTAGGAGGGTGGGGAAAGGTAGAACTCGAGGGGAAAAAGGGTGAACACGTGCAGCCGTGGAGCTCACTGGACACTGATGAACGTGAACTATACAATTCGTGGGAGGAGACAGGAGAGAGGGACTGGGAGACAGTGAGGGAACAGAAGACACTGTATGAAAGGAAATATTACCTGACTCATGTAAATCTAACCTCTCTGTACATCACTTCGATGATAACAATAAATTAAAAAGAAAGAAAAACTTTGGAGGAAGGATGAAGGAAAGCCATAAAGGGGTGAATTTGACCAGGATATATTGTGTGCATGTTATGGAAATATCACAATGAAACCCTGGTGTACAAACAAAATATGCCACTAAGAATGTACTAAAAATGAAGCTGGGCACTAGGGGCTCACGCCTGTAATCCCAGCTACTCAAGAAGCTGAGATCTGAGGACTGCAGTTCGAAGCCTGCCTGGGCAGCTAAGTTGGTGAGACTGTTAGCACCAATAAGTGCACCTCCTCTGCCCAAAAAAGCCAGAAGTGGAGCAGTGTCTCAAGTGGTAAGAGTGCTAGCCTTGAACACAAATGCCCAGGCCCAGAGCTCAAGCCCCGTGACTAGCATTAACTAACTAACTAATTAATTAAAGATGAAGACTACCACAGGAGCCAGGCCAGTTGTAAGATGACTAAGACATTCTGTGACCACCGAGGTCCCAGGGAGCCTCCCCTCATCCTCTGACCACTTACATTCTCTACTCCCCCAGCATCAGGCCGGAGGCAACTTAGAACTTGTAGCCGTGTGTCTCCGAAGAGCTCAGCTAAGACGTCCCACAGAGCCGGCGTGGTTTCTTCTCTCCTCAAATTGCCCTGCATTACTCCTAGTCTCACTAGTCATAGTCAGAAGTGCTTTTTATAAAAGCAGAGCAGCATCCCAACCTACCTTTTCTCCTACACTTGTACCTCCTATCAGCTGTATTTTTACAATTCCTAGCTTGGAAACAAATTTTCATTCCATTCTGAATCCCAAGTTTTCAGAATTGTGACTAAAGATTCATTCCCCCACACATTTTAAAATGCATGTTAAGCAACTCTTATGTGCCAGGTGGCACAATTCCAGGCACTGGAGGAGCACATCAGGGATCAGACAGAAAACCCCTTTCGGAGCAAGGAAATTCTAGTGGGAGAAACACGCTGAGAGTAAATTCGATAAATGGGAGAAAACCTGCTAGTATCTATTCCCTTTAAGGGAAAGGACTCAGCTTAACCAATTACCATGTTAGTTTTTAACTAATGGGTTAACAAATGTATCTAGGCAGCAGCTATTAACATCACAAAAGAGAACAATCAGATTTTATGCACCTTTGACAGAAACAGAAAACATTACCCTGGAAGCAGCTGGGAGAGGAAGAAGCAACCCAAACCTGACCAAATTACCAAATCCACCCCCCCCCAATAATCCTAGCTACTCAAGAGGGAGGCGGAGATCTAAAATCATGGCTCAAAGATAGCTTAGACTAATCTGAGGAACTCTTTTTTTTTTTTTGGGTCCGGTCATGGGGCCTGAACTCTGGGCCTGGGCGCTGTCCCTCAGCTCTTCAGCTCAAGGCTAGCGCTCTACC
>NW_012267317.1:3456417-3467655 GCF_000151885.1 Dipodomys ordii | reverse complement strand
ACATAAGCAAAAAGAAAAAAGCCGGAAGTGGCGCTGTGGCTCAAGTGGTAGAGCGCTAGCCTTGAGCTGAAGAGCTGAGGGATAGCGCCCAGGACCAGAGTTCAGGCCCAACAACTGGACCCCCCCCCCAAAAAAAAAGAATCTGGAGCAGCATGTGCGCGTGCACACACACGCACATACAAACACATACATACTCTACTCATTTTAAATACTTTTTAGCACATGCTTACTACTCCTAAACACGGTATTACTAGAAAAAATTCTGCCAAGGAATACAAGTAAAAATAAGGGTATGTGTGCATGTGTGCATATATAAACATCGATGACTGAGTTACATAAATGAACAGCTTTATTAACTGTTGGAGTTATTAAACTAAAAGGCAAAAAAAATGCTGCTTAGGAGGGTCAGTGAACTAGTTCTCCAAAGATGTTTTAAATAGGACATCCATTTTTCTAGGATGATTTAGAGATAAAGCCAAACTGCAAGACAAGGAGATAGACCTGATAAACTACAGGAAAACTTAAATATTTGGTACCAAAAGGGGAGGGAGGATTTCTCCAATTTAGCCCAAGTAGGCTGGGGAGCACATGAGGATAAGCAGTGAGAAAAGGCAAAGCCACAAATTCTCAAACTCCACAATCTTTAACATTAATAGTCAGCAAGTGACAAAAATATCCATATTCATAATTTCACAAGTTCTTGAGGGTCTGCATTCATTCCTTTTACCTCTGCTGCTGGATACTCACCAGGAGCCCCAAGTTTGAGCCTTAAATGTGGCTAGTCCTAACTTAGATATGCAACAGAGTAAAATATGTAAGACTTTGAAAATGTAGTATAAAAAATGTAAAAATAAGCTGGGCACTAGTGGCTCACACTTGTAATCCAAGCTACTAAGGAGGCTGAGATCTGAGGACTGGGGTTCGAAGGCAACCTGGGCAGAAAAGTCCTCGTGAAACTCTTATCTCCAATAAACTACTCAAAAAAAGCAAGAAGTAGCACTGTGCTACTTCTTAGCCTTGAGCATAGAGAGGCTCAGGGACAGGCCCCTGGGCTGGGACCAGGGCCGTGGGCAGGGTAATAAAAATAGCACATACTGAAATGTCACCATTTTGGACAACCTGTACTAACATAAATAACAAATTAATTTCATCTGTTTTCTTTTGCTTTCACATGGCTACTGGGAAATTTAGTTCCATGTAGCTTGCTCTCTGTTTCTAAACGCTATGCTATACTACAGACCTAACGGAATGGGAACACCCTATTTACATAAATTAAATTCCCTAAATTTGTGTAAACTTTAGCTCCCAAAAGACTTCCAGAAATCTGAACAATTAAAAGCAGGTTCACTTTATAGGCTGTGCTTTTTTTTCTTTAGGATACTTGCTCACCCAGAAGCATTGCTGGATTAAAGGAACAATTTCCTTTATACAAGGTACACTCGTGCAAGCAGTTATGCAGCATGAAGAGGTCTAGAGACGCAGCTCAACTGCTCCCCATGAACAGGGATGACCTAGACACAGCCCTCAGCCGCCTGCCCTCCGGAAAGCAGTGCACGCATGTACTTCTGGGTCTCCACCTGGGTTCCGTGACCACAGGTGGCTCTGAAGTGACAGGAGGTATCAGTGAGAAGGGATGACTGGTCATACCCTTGGGGAGACATAAGGACCCAGGAGCAGCAAACCCCCAAAGCCTATCTAGTTATGGACAAAGCTACCAATCTCTAGACCACAAGAACGGATGGGTCACTGCTAGGGCCTCCACAGCCAGAGGCAGGCCAGTGTGGGGGGCTGGTGTACACAGTGAATCTGGTCTCCCACCCTAGTTCTGTGCCAGCATTTCTCATTTTAATCAATGGAAACATTGGCTGAAGGTTTCCGTAACAGCACAGCTCCTGCATCACAAAAGCTTCTATGCATATTCCATAGTCCCATGGTACTGTGCATGTGTAGCCTTTTTCTTACACAGTTCTGCTTATACCACACAAGTCCACAAGAACTCAGATAGTCTGTTTCTACTCTTCCTGCTTCCCCTTTACCCTTCCAACTTCCCAGAGTACAGGAGAGACCTTCTGAAGGTTAAGAGAGTAAAGTACAGAGCAAGGGCCAAATCTGGCAGTCTATGGCGTGCGTGTGCACGTGCGTGCGTGTGTGTTGTCCTGGGGCTTAAACTCAGTCTGAATGCTCTTCCTAAGCTTTTCTGCTCAAGGAATGCCCTCTACCACTTGAGTCACAGCTCTACTTCCAGAATTCTTGGTAGTTAATTGGAGCTATGGATCTCATGGACTTTCCTGCCTAGACTGGCTTTGAACTTTGATGCTCAGATCTCAGCCTCCTGAGTAGCTTAGAATTACAGGTGTGAGCCACTGGTGCCTGCTGGTTGCATTTCCATATTTAAACGATTGGAAAGAAAAATAAATGATTACACACAAGAAAATCAGATAAAATTCCACTGCCAGGTCCAGGAATACAGGTTTGCTGGGATACGGCAAGAGCCTTGGTTCATGCACGGTGGTATAGAGAGAGGCTTATTTTGTCTACAAAGACCAAGGTGAGTCGCTGTATCAGAAGCCACCTGGCCTCAAAGCTTGTGATGTTTACTAACTGGCCTGCCAAACTTCAGACCTGCACCGGCATTCCCAACAGACGGCGGCGGGCACAGAGAGGTCTGCGTTCCCTAACCACTCACATCCTGTGGCTGCCTTTGTTTGGAGACAATTCTCACACTCCCACCACCTGAGGTGAGGTCTCTGATTTCTCAAGGACTTACACAATTATACTTCACCCATTTTTTGAGCAGCTGATTAAAAAGTGCCAGCTCTACAGCCACTGAGAGCGTGGCTCTGCCACAGGTCTGACTGTGGCAACCACTTAACCCTTTATCTGCAAAGTAGGCACAATAATTGTACCCACCCCTTAGAACTTAAGGGCTATTAAGACAGTTAATATATGGACAGATGGCATTTAAACCACCAATTATTGTTAGTGTTGTTCTACCATCTATTTGCTTTGGCTCCCTCTCTAGACTGAAGCTCCAGGAGGCAAGTATGCCAATGCCCAGGCTCAGTGACTAAGCACCCCTACTCTAGTAGCATGCAGAACTTTAGAACCCACAGAATGCTCTCTCTGACCAACACTTTTGGTAACTGTAGGTGCTGAACTCCTGGAAGGGTTCGTCACATCTCGGATAGCCTCTTTCCCTAGGTTGGCAATGCTCAACAGCTGCATCTCCAGAACTGAGAATGTTCTGTGGTTCCGTTTGGTTGAGCTGGTTCACAATGAAATGCAACCTACTAAAATCTCCAAAAAAATCAGGTCAAGTTTCAGTCATCGATACACAATTTTACGGTGGCAGTTCACGTTTGTAAGACTGCTGCTTACACTCTTTGGACACACCTTTGCACAGCTCTCCCACACGAATGCAGGCAGCATTCCTACCCCCGGTGCACACAGGGCTACGTGGCCATGCCTAAGCCCCCACAAGCCAGCTGAGGGATGGGTAACCACTGTTTTCCCTTTTCTACTCCCACCTTAGAGGTTAGCAATCATGCCCAAACTGGTTCAAAAACTTTTGAAAATTGCCAGATGCTGGTGGCTCACACCTATAATCCTAGTTACTCAGGAGGCTGAGATCTGTGGATCCCAGTTCAAAGCCAGCCCAGGCAGGAAAGTCTGTGACGATTACTTCCAATTAACTACCAAAAAGCCTTAAGTGGAAGTGCAGGGCAAGTAGCAGAGTGCCAGGCTTGAGTATCAAAGCACAGGGACAGCGCTACTCCCTGAGTTCAAGCCCCAGGACTGGCGCATGCGCGCGCGCACGTGCGCGCGCGCACACACACACACACACACTAAGAACACTTGCCTTTTAAAATGTAATTTAAGACTTTTCAAAACTAGGAAAGCATTACCCAGACACATTATATTTAAGACATGAGCTGGGTGCTGGAGTTCATGCCTGTAATCCTAGGCTGGAGGCTGAGATGTGAGGGGAGCTGCTGAAGCCAGCTTGGGCAGGAAAAAGTCTGTGAGACTCTCATCTTCAGTTAACTACAAAAAGCTAAAAGCTGAACTGTGGTTCAAACAGAGTGCTAGCCTTGAAAAGGCTCCGGGACAGTGCCCAGGCCCAGAGTTCAAGCCCCGGACAGGCCAAAATAAACAAAAACACGTGAGTCTTAGAAGGAAAGCATTTATTTTACACAACTTAATATAGTACAAAATCCAGTATTAGCCTTTCCTGTGAACAGGAAATCCTACTACAACCCCATGTAGTCAGCATTCATTCTTAATCTTGCAAAAACCAATATCATATTGCTAAAATACTAATTTATATCTCAAGAGAAGTAGAGGTGGGAGGGGACTCAATTACATTACATTAAGACACAAACCAGGCAAACAGGACACTTGGGCATGAATTTTATCAGTGTCCTCAGATCACCCTGCTTTAACTAGTCCACAGGGCAAAGCACAGAGACCTCTGTGTTTCCTGTTCTACACTAATGCCAACATGGACTGAAAATCCCAGAAGTCCTCCAGGGAACTCTTTCACCAGAAGACTGATGCGCACATACTAACGCAGTATTCCCACACCTTCAGGTTTAGGATACTGAATTACCAATGAAGCAATTCATAATAAAAGCACTCAGCAGTCTGCTGCTAGTGAGTAGTTCAACTAAGTTATATTGTGGCTATCGACTAGTAGGTACAACTGTTAAGATTTATGTGACACTTCCTAATAAAACAGAATGAAGGTAATGGAATAAAGTTCTTCCAAAGCCGTTCACTGGTGTTTTCTCAATGCTTTTACATGCACAATCAAGTACAAGTTTAGCTCTGATTTACTCGAATACCTAATTAAGATCCACGCATGGGCAACATTCTAAGTTATTCTGGACCAGAAATGTAAAAAGGCATTGTATATTAACAGCCTCTGTAACCACAGGTAGAGGCAACCATTTCTCATTCGGTGATGAGGACACTGTTTTCATTTATAAATGTCTCAGCTGACATCCTGACACTTGCTCCAAGGGGTAGCAGACAAGAAATTAAAGGGGTGGGGAATATGATCAAAGTACATTTACATGCAAGTACACAAGTACCCCAGGCATCCCCACTCTTTCTCTGGAATCCTCACTACCACCAACTACAAGCACTGCTCACCCCAAAGTGCCTCCCCCTCATCAAAGGCCGAGCCAATCACACAACACCCTTTTGCAAGCCTCTACTCACTACTCCAAGTTCCACAAGGCCACAGAAGGCGCCTCGTGACTCCCTTCCAACTTCATTTCCTACTCCCACCCACCTCATCATTATGTGCTCACCCTCCGCTTCCTTCCTTCTCAGTCCTGCCAAGTTCCTTCCTGCCTCTTCCCCATCATACAATGTAACAAGCCTGCGGAGGCTGCGCTCCTTTGACATCGCCACTGTGATTCAACTCTACACAGAAAGAAGCAAGATCCTTCCACGGTCTGCAGATTTCTGGAGCCCCAGAGACCTTTCCAGGGGCTTCTAAGGTCAGAACTATTCTCCTCATAGCTCTCAGGGTTTTTGTTTGGCCAGTACTGGGGCTTGATCTCAGGCCTGGGCACTGTCCCTTCTTTTGCTCAAGGCCAGCACTCTACCACTTGAGGCACAGTGCCACATGTTTGTGTGTTGCTAAGGGATTGAACCCAGGACTTCATGCATGCTAGGCAAGCGCTCTACCTCGAAGACACATCCCCAGCCCACACTCAGTTATTGTTGACTTTTTTTTTTTTTTACTATGTTCACATCTGCACTACAGGTGCTAATGCAATGGTGGGTAAAATTGCTCCCTGGCAACCCTCAATGAACTAAGACAGTGGTTGCTGGGCAGGAGGGAAAACTCTAGTCAGTGTGCCTAGAAAGACTAAGTCTCTTTAAACCCTGGTACTACTCTGTGTGTGGTCCTCCCTACCTCACCTTACCCCACAAAAACACAAAAAAACTCCAGAGCAGGCACTGGTGGCTCATGGTTCAAAGCCAGCCTGTGCAGGAAAGTCTGTGAGACTCTTCCCCAATTAACCACCAAAAAGCCAGAAAGAGAAGCTGTGATTTAAGAGAACTAGCCTTGAACCCAAAAAATCAGGCCCTGAGTTCAAGCCCCAGCATGGGCACCAGAAAAATGTAGTTACAAACTGAGTAGTAACTCATTTTATTCATCACTGACGTGCAAAGACATATTTTTTAAAATTGTTTTTGCTTTAAGATAACCTTGAGGAAGCAGTAAAAATGACTAAGCTTACTGTATCCTGCCCTTAAAAGTCTGTCTTTATAATATACGTGACAAAATGGGAAAACTAAAGCACCTGTGCCACATATTGAAGTACGATGACTGTTGCCCAGAGAAGATGCTTGAACACGCATGAGCACAAGAAAGGTCTGCACCAGTCATGACAAACTATTATTATTATTTTTTTTTGGTCCGGTCGTGGGACCTGAACTCTGGGCGTGGGCGCTGTCCCTCAGCTCTTCAGCTCAAGGCTAGCACTCTACCACTTGAGCCACAGAGCCACTTCCGGCTTTTTTCTTTTTGCTTATGTGGTGCTGAAGAATCGAACCCAGGGCCTCATGCATGCAAGGCAAGCACTCTACCACTGAGCCACCTTCCCAGCCTCTTTTTTTTTTTTTAATTTTAACTCATTTAATTACTACCAGGTTAAGTTACAGTTGTATTTATACATCTATATTCATCAGTGATATTATGAATTAATTACTTTTTTTAATTTAAATTTTTATTTTTTGTGAACATACTGTACAGAGGGGTTATAATTACATGGGCAAGATAATGAGTACATTTCTTTTTTTTGTTTTTGTTTTTTGTCGGTCATGGGGCTTGAAATCTGGGCCTGGGCGTTGTCCTTCAGCTCTTCAGCTCAAGGCGAGCGCTCTACCACTTGAGCTACAGCGCCACTTCCGGTTTTCCGGTGGTTTATTGGAGATAGGAGTCTCACGATCTCTCCTGCCCCGGCTGGCTTTGAACAGCGATCCTCAGATCTCAGCCTCCTGAGTAGCTAGGATTACAGGCATGAGCCACCAGCGCCCGGCTGAGTACATTTCTTATCAAGCATTGCAGCCTCCTCCTTTGTTTACCCTTCACATCCCTTCCCAGCCTCCCCCCGCCCAAACTATTATTATTTCAAACACAGGTTTCTGGCAGTTTGGATTTTTTTTGTTTGTTTTGCCTGTCCTGGGGCTTGAACTCAGGGCCTGCGCACTGTCCTTGTGCTTCTTTTACTCAGGGACACTCTACCACTTAGCCACAGTGCCACTTCTGGCCTTTTCTGTTTATATGGTACTGAGGAATCAAACCCAGAGCTTCATGAGTGCCAGACAAGCACTCTACCGCTAAGCCACATTCCCAGCCCTTTGACAACTTTTTTTAAGAAATAGTAATAAGAGATACCAATTTGAAGGAAAACCAGGTAGCACACTGCCAAAACTTAGCAAATGTACATGTCCTAGAATTAGGCAATGGTTGCCTAGATACGACATCAGAAAACACTAATGACCAAAGAGAAAAAAAGTTAAACCAGTTAAAGGTTTTTTCTTCAAAGGACACCTTCCAGAAAGTGTGCTGGTACTAGGTATATAACTCAGTGGCAGAGCACTTGGCTTAGCATGTTCAAGGCCCTGGGTTTGATTCCCAGAACATAACCTTCCCCCCACCCACCAGGGTGAAAAGTCAACCCATAGCTGGAAGAAAATTATTTACAAACCACTTTTGATACTATTTCATGTTAGTAGGGTGCTTAAAACCAGAAAGGACAGTAAGCAGTGTCTGTGAAGACGTGGAGAAGCTGAAGCCCATCACTGTGGGGCTGCAGAGTCCGGCATCCACTCCGAAAACATGTGGGCAGCTCCTCAAAATGTTAACAAGGCCACATGCCACCCCCCAAGTCCACGCCCAGGAACATGAGCAGAAGACATGTAACACATGAAACCAAACAGTGAAAACAGGCCTACTGTATAGAAATGTTCAGACAGCATTATTAACAGTCAAAAAGTAGAAACTATTCACAATACGCAGTTGTTGAATGAATTAAAGCAAATGTGGTAAATTCACATAATGGAATATTATTCAGCCACAAACAGGAATGAAGTCCTGATACGAGCTACAGTATAAAGCTTGAAAATACACTACATGTAGAGGACTACACCTGCACATTTCATTTACATGAAATGTGCAGAACAAGGAAATCCATAGAGGAAGTGGCGCTGTGGCTCAAGTGGTAGAGTACTTGCCTAAGCTGAAGAACACAGGAACAGCACCAGGCCCCACAACTGACAAAAGAAAAAAAGGACATCCACAGAACAATGGAGAAATGACTACAAATAACTTTGGGAGAGGTGTAGATGACATGACATGACATCAAAAGTATCATCTGGTACTTAAAAGTTGAGATCTGAGGATCATGATTCAAAGCCAGCCTGGGCAGGAAAGTCCATGAGATTCTTATCTCCAATAAACCATTAGAAAACCGGAAGTGGCGCTGTGGCTCAAGCGGTAGAGCACTCGCCTTGAGCTGAAGAGCGCAGAGACAGTGCCCAAGCCCAGAGTTCAAGCCCCACGACCGACCAAAAAAAAAATTATAATCACAAATGTGAGCTCTTGTATAAAACAATGCTGAACTCTGAAAAAGGTCATTTCAAACTGAACTACAAAGTAGTCACTACTGGACCACACCCCTCCTGGAGTATACAAAAATCACATGCTATTAAGCACCTGCTTATACTGTGTGTGCGTGTGCACGCCCAAGGGGCCTGGGCACTGTCCCTGAGCTTCTTATGCCTCAAGGCTGTTGCCCTATCACATAAGCTACAGCCCCACTTCCAGCTAGTTTACTGGAGATAAAGAGTCTCACGGAGGGCTGGGAAGGTGGCTCAGTGGTAGAGTGCTTGCCTTGCATGCATGAGGCCCTGGGTTCGATTCTTCAGCACCACATAAGCAGAAAAAGCCGGAAGTGGCACTGTGGCTCAAGTGGTAGAGCGCTAACCTTGAGCTGAAGAGCTGAGGGACAGTGCCCAGGCCCAGAGTTCAGGTCCACAACTGACAAAAAAACACAAAAAAGAGTCTCATGGACTTTCTTGCCTGGACTGGTTTCAAACCCTTCCCTGGGCTGGCTTCAAACTGTGATCTTCAGATCTTAGCCTCCAGGTGTGAGCCACCGACACCCAGCTTTTTGGTTTGAGGCAGGGTCTCACCATGTAACCAGGATAGGCTCAACCTCATGACATTCCCATCTCAGTCTCCCAAGTACAGGGATTACAGGTGTGCAACACCAAACCTAGCTGGACAAGCGTTTGATTATGATCTAAAGGAAAACTAGTCTAACAAAAGCTCTCTGTAGCAAGTATTCCAGTGTGAGAAACTCCAGACTGACACAGCTTACAGACATTGTTACCTCCTCCTACAGTAGGGCTACTTGGCTGTATTCCAGACTGAATTATAGGTGACGTGTCCTTAAAAGCTTTACCATTGTATATAACAGGAAAAGTATAAATTACCTAAGGATTATTATTTGCCCTATTGGTAGTTTTCAGTCTTCCCAAAAGACAGAAGTTGAAAGCCAAGAAGTAAAACAAAAACAATCATTGTATTTCATAATTTGAACTAAAGACAAATTTGGAAGTCTGTCACATGACAAAGGCACAATAAGCAGTCTACAATCAAACTGGCATAAGACAATACCAAGAGAACATTCTAAAAATGTGTGGTTGTGAAATAGGCTTATTTCTGACACTATCACCAATCAACATAGACCAACATTTTAGAATCATGAAACATCACAACCTAAGAACACACGTTCATATGTCTTCAGCATGGTACCATTGGCAAGTTTATCAGTGAGCTCAATTTGAGATAATTCTCAAAAGACCAATCCCACTCTCCGCAGCCATTTGAAGACCCCACAAACAGCATTTAACAGCAGAGCAGTTGAAATGTTCGTGCAGAAAAAGGGATCAGAGAGGTCCTTAGCAACATGCAGGGAGAAAGATAAAACAGAATGGGTTGCTACTGAATGTAAGAAACTTCTTTAACCAAACTGATAGAACATTTTACCATTTCAAAACTGTCAAGAGCTGAAGTTTAGATCTGTGGACATTCTCCAGGGTTGACGTTGAAACTGGTGACCCAGGTATATAATTGGTGTGATAGATCTGATTGGTGAGCTCACTCAGGAACTAGGACATGTCACGGTCCCTGTTCCCAAAATACAGTGTAGGAAATTTGGAAAACAGAGAAGCACCGGCGCGGTGATCTAGGCCATCAGTAAAGGTTAGACTGGGTTCTACATTGGTGTTGGGTGGAGGTTCGGCTACTTTAGGCCACAGCTGTCAAGCCAAGGCACCCACCCTGCCCGGTCCGGGCTTCTCGTTCGGTGCTGCCCGGCTCCCGGCACCCCCGTCGGGCAAGCCTCTCCGCCGCCCGCGCCGCCCCGCTCGCTGCCCTTGGGAGAGGGAGATGGGGCAGGATGAGTAAGCACGCCGGACCTGAGCTTGGTCAAAGAGCACAGCCCCTGGCACGGGCGGCGGAAAGTGGGGGTGAGCCAGCGCCAGGGAAAGCGTAACGGAACCCCGGCCAACGGGCGGGCGGCGGCCGTTAGTGAGCTTCCCGGCGCCCGCGCGCGGCGCCCCAGCCCCTCGGCCACCGGGGGGGTCGGGGGGGGGACGGGACGGACAGCCGCCTCCTCAACACGGCACGGAAAGACGGACGGGGCTTTCCCGGGCTTCGGCTGGCGGCAGACAATAAAGCCTCACCCAGAAGCCTCAAGTTGAGTGGCGCCCGCCGCCCGGCGCGGCCTCGAGGCCACGCTTCCCGCGCCCAGCAGGTCCAGGCCGCCGCCACGCACCGCTCCGCAGGCCTGTCGGCCATTCGGTGCGGAGAAAAACCCGGGACGCCGGCAAACAAAAAGACTTCGGGATTACTTCCCGCAGCCTGGCTACCATTTGCTGGCCTTGTTTCTTCGAGAAGGAAAATAGGACACCGAGTTGAGAAGTGTTTCCCCCTCTCCTTTCCTATTTGGGCCGCCGCGCCCGCAGCTGTCCAGAGGCTTCCGAACAGGTAGGGGGGAGGGGGCTGGGTCTCTGCGGTGGGAAAGTTGAGTCACACGTCCCCGATTCCTCCAAAAGGTTCCACTTCGCCACCGATGGCAGAGAACCACAGTGTCGCTCCCGGGGCCGGACCCCAGGGCCTCCGTCGGACCCGCGGGGGGCGGGCGGCCC
>NW_012267317.1:3430919-3455687 GCF_000151885.1 Dipodomys ordii | reverse complement strand
CTCCGCCCCCCCGGGACGCGCACGCGGTCGAGGGGAGGGGGGTGCGTCGGAACGACGTTCTACTTTAAAGGGAAATAAAAGGGACGCCGAGACGCCCCGGGAAAAGCCACGGCCGAAACTCGCTGCGTCATGACCCTCCCACCTTCTTCCGCCGCTTTTTAATTACGCCAATTCGTCCCGACCGCTGATTGGATACCTCCCGCCTGCCCGCGCGGTGACGCGACGGAAATTCCGTCTCCCATTGGGGGTGGCGAGGGGGCGGAGCTGGGGGCGGAGTTGCTCTCCGCGGAGCTAAAAATATTCCCGTCCGCGGTCGCACCTCCAGGTGCTGGCGACGTTTGAAGGCTGGGCGCTGCCGGCGGGTGGGTGCGGACGGGCGGGGGGAAGAAGCGGCCCCGTGATTGGCCGGGGCGGAGCGCGGGGCGGGGCTGGCGGCGGTGATTGGCGCGGTGATTGGCGGGCTGGGGAGCGCTTGGCGGGCTCGCGCCCATCGAGCCCTTAAAAGGCGCGAGGTGCGTGGCCGTCGCGGGCTGGCTGTGGGTTGGCTGGCACCTTTTTTCTTTCCTTTTCTTTTTTAATTACCATCTTGCTATATTAGCATTAGTGAGTCTGGCCTTGATGTGGGTGGTGACTCAGCGCCATCCGTGGCTGAAGACTGTGGGAAGAACGGGGTTGGTGTTCATTTAAAATGCCTGGCATTCCTTTAAGCACGACGCGAGTTTCCGGGTTTTCCCGCGGGCCTCGTTGACGGCCCACGGCCACAGCAGCGCGGTCGGGGAGGAGCCGGGGGAGGGCGGACGGGGAAGGTGGCCGCTCCCAGTGGAGCACTGGCAGGCCCCTCGCGGAGGCCGGGCCCGATGGCCGTCTGGGGGGAAGACGCAGCGGGGCCCTGGAAGTCTCGCTGAAGGTGTCAAGTCTTCCCCTCCCCCCCGTGTCCTTCAGGGTACACTTTGACCTTGAAAGTTGTAAACAGACCAGACGGGAGCACACGGTGGTGGGAGGCGCGCCCCGGGAGCCCGGCACAGGCCTCGCACTCGCTCGCCCGCCCGCCCGCCCGCGTGGCACCGGAACACTGGACCCGGGGAAGACATCCTCCAGCTCGTCCTCCTACGAGACCTTCTGCCTGTTCATTCGTTTAAGTATTGTTTTATTTATGTTGTACCGAACTTGGCTTCGGGCTCTCACTCAGCTTTTGCTCTCAAGGTTGGTGCTGTACCACTTAAGCCGCAGCTCCATTTCCTTTGTGTGCGTGCGTGCGTGTGTGCGTACCAGTGCCAGTCCTGGACCTTGAACTCAGGGCCTGGGCACTGGCCATGAGCTTCTTTTGCTCAAGGCTAGAACTCTACTACTTGGGCCACAGCTCTCCTTCTGGCTTTTTCTGTGTATGTCGACCACTAAGCCGCATTTCCAGGCCCCGCCCCCCCTTTTAAAAACTGGTTAATTGGAAGTAGTCTTGGACTTTTCTGCCTGGGCTGACTTTGAAGCACAGTCTTCAGATCTGATTATAGGCTGAGCCAGCCGTGCCTATTGTGGTCCTAGGGATGATTGAATCTAGTGCCTTATACTTGCTAGGCAGGCACACTCTACTACTGAGCACTTAGCCCTACTTAAGTATGCAGTATTTGAACCTCAGGTCTTCAAATGGACTGTCCAGAGTAAGGGGAAAAGGGGAAGAGGTGACATTGTCCAAAAAGAAATGTACTCGTTACCTGAACATCAGCTCTATAAAAACCTTCCTTTCCCCCCCAACTCCCCTCCCCAATGTGACTTGAACTCTGGGCCTGGGCGCTGTCCCTCAGCGCTTCAGCTCAAGGCTAGCGCTCTACCACTTGAGCCACAGCACCACTTCTGGTTTTCTGGTGGCTAATTGGAGATAAGAGTCTCATGGACTTTCCTGCCTAGGCTGGCTTTGAACCATTATCCTCAGATCTCAGCCTCCTGAGTAGCTAGGATTACAGGCATAAGCCACCAGCACCCAGCTCTTTCTTTCTTTCTTTCTTGATAAGAAAAAGGGGTGGAAGTTGGTCTCGGGTGGCTCAAATCTGTAAACCTAGCTATTCAGAAGCCTGAGATCTGAAGATTGCAGTTCAAAGCCAGCCAGGGCAGGAAAGTCTTGTGAGACTCACCTCCAATTAACTAGAAAACCAGAAGTAGTGCTGTGGCTCAAAGTGGTAAAGTACTTGCCTTGAGTGGAAAAAGCTCAGGGACAGCGCCTAGGCCCAGAGTTCAAACCCCGTGACTGACAAAAGGAGGGGAAGGAGGGGTTGAAATAGATCAGCCCTGAATTTTATTTACAGCAACACACACACCACTTTAGAATAAGCCAGAATAGAAATATTATACACATTAAGGGTATGGGTATTGTATGTAGTTCTAGACATGCTATATATATATAGTTTAATAAAATCCATTAAAACCCACTTCTTACTGTGCGTTGCCTCACAGTTTTGAACACTGCCCTAGCCTGGAAATATTATCCCAATGGAGAAGCATAGTCGTAAAGGACAAATTCATTCAAAAAATTTCCACTTGCTTTCAGCCCCAAGGATTAAGAAGATCCTTTTATTCTGTAGTAGGAAAGAATTTGATTTAAGAAATGATTCTCGTTACCTAAAATAACAGGAATCGATGTATGAATTCACATAAAAGTAATTGACTACCACCAGATAGGAATAAGATGGGAAGAAATAGACTCACTTTTGTATCCAGATAGCTGTGCTGGTTGCATTAACTCTTCAGTCTTTTAAAGAGCAGGTAGGCCTCCAGCCTCCAGTGCGTGAGCTTCTCCATGGTCTGCAGTTTAGGACTGTTGTCTTTATGACTGGAACCTTACTTCTGCTCTGTGTGTTCTTCCACTCTGTTCCTTCTCTCTTGTTGCACAGAACTTGAGGTCTTCTTTTTAAATTCTCAGAGAGAAGCTGGAACCAGTGGCTCACCCCTGTAATACTAGCTACTCAGGAGGCTGAGATCTGAGCATCATGTTCAAAGCCAGCCCAGGCAGCAAAGTCTTATCTCCTCCAATATACCACCAGAAAATCAGAAGTGGCTCTGTGGCTCAAGTGGTGGAGTGCTAGCCTTGAGCTGAAGAGCTGAGGGACAGCTCCCAGGCCCAGAGTTAAAGCCCTACCACACACACACACACAAACCTAAAATTTCTGCTTAGCTAAGATATATGAGCTGAGCATGGCCCATCTCTTGTCTCTGGGATGGTGGTATGTCACAGCTGGTCCGGGAGATATGCAGCAGTGTTGCTGTCAGAGCAACACTTCACCTAATTTTAGTCTTCCCATCCTTGCTGGAGTCACAGACACCCTTGCATCCGGCTTCCCTCTCCTGAGACAGAATCTGACTTTTCTGCCTGGGCTGGCCTGGATCATGATCTTAGTCTCCTTAGAAGCTAGTATTACAGGTGTGAGCCACCATGCCTGGCCTAGTTACCTTTATTTTCTGATGGAAAGCAGCTATCATCTATTTTGTTGTAGTTATCTTTGCTAGTTCTGAGTCTTGAACTCAGGGCTTGGATGCTGTCCCCAAGCTTTTGTGCTCAAGGTTGGTGCTCTGTCACTTTGAGCCACAGCTCCATTTCCTCTTTTTTTTGGTGGCTAACTGGAGCTGAGTGTCATGGAGTCTCCTGTCCAGGATGTCTTTGAACCCTGATCTTCAGATCCCAGTCTCCTGAATAGCTACGTGTGAGCCAGTGGTGCTCTCATTCCTTCCCTGTTTCCACATCTGCTTTCAGCATTTTCTCTGACTTTGGTGTCCAGCCATTGCTGGTGTATCTCTGTATGGTTTCCTCTGCTTTTATGCATCCGAGACTTACTAAATTTGTGAGTTGCTAGTTTTGATCACATTTGGAAAATTTTCAGGCACTATTGCTGCAAGAGCTTTCTCTGCCCAGCTTTTCTCCTCTCACCTGACTTCCAGTGTCATGTGTCTTAGACAGTTTGGCAGTGTCCAACCAGACATTAAGGTTCTTCTCAATATTTTTTTTTCACCTTTGCAGTTCAATAATTTTCCCCCCTGGTCCTGGGGCTTGAACTCGGGGCCTGAGTGATGTCCCTGAGCCTCTTTGTACTCAAGGCTAGTGCTCTACCACTTGAGCCACAGTGCTTTCTGAGTAGTTAGTTGGAGATAAAAGTTCAATGGACTTTGCTGCCCAGGCTGGCTTCGAACTGTAATCCTCAGATCTCAGCCTCCTCAGTAGCTAGGATTACAGGTATGAGCCACCAGTGCCCGCTCTCAAGAACTTTTCTGCTTGGTCTGTCTTCAGATCTCGATCCTCAGATCTCAGGAGGCTAGCATTATGGGTAGGAGACACCAGAGCCCTGCTGTATCTAATAATCTTAATGGATGATATTTTGGGTTTTTTTGTGTGTTTGTTTTGTTCAACATGTGAGCATCTACTTGTTCTTGCATTATTTGTTGAAAATATTCTATCTTCTACATAACTGTATTTGCTTTGTATCTTTGTTAAAATTAATTTGTTGAAATGCAGTTACTATTCTTCCATGTACATTATATAACAATTGAACTATGCAACTTGAGAGAAGCGATGGGAGGAAGAAATGGGGGAAAAAGATGAAAGGGATGACACTGATCAAGAAGCATTGTCCTCATAACCTCACTTACGGAGGTGTAACTTCTTTGTACAACTACTTAAAAAAAAAATCTGTCAGGTGCTGGTAGCTCACACCTGTAACCCTAGCTACTCAGGAGGCTGAGGTCCAAGGCTCCTGTTCCAAAGCCAGTCCAGGGAAGAAAGCCCATGAGACTCTTATTGGAAGTAGACTCAATTGGAAGTAGAGCTCTGGCTCAAAGTGGTAGAGTGCTAGCCTTGAACACAAAAGCTCAGGGATAGCAACCAAGCCTGAGTTCAAGCCCTAAAACTGACAAAAAAAAAAAAATTAAATTGAAATTCATTTGCCTGAAGGCTGTGTTTTTGTGTAGGTCCTGGGACTTAAACTTAGGGCTTTGCCCTCTTGATTTTTTGCTTGAGGTCAGTGCTCTGCTCTACCACTTGAGCCACACCTCTAACTTCTGGCTTTTTGATGGTTAATTGGCAAGAAGAGAAAACTGGGCTTTTTTGCCCAGTTTTGCTTTGAACTGCGATATTCAGATCCCAGCCTCCTGAGTGGTTAGGACTACAAGTGTGAGCCTACGGCGCCTGGTTCCTCATTATTCTTGTAGTAGCTGTGAAATCTAGTAAGAGTAACCCTTTCCCCCTTAGTAATTTGGGTCCTGTCTACTTTTTTCCTGGTTAGACTGTGCAGTCTAAAATCAACCTTATTTCTCAAGCTTGTTATTGTATTGATTTTACTTTTTATTGTTTCTATCTTACTGGTTTCTGCTCTAAGCTTTTATTGCTTCCTAGATCTTATTTAGTTTGGGCTTAATCTGTGCTCCTTTCCCACTTAGGTAGAAGTTGAGCTTTACTGATCTCAGCCCTTTCTACTTTACAATGTGTGCGTTTAGTGCTAGAAACTCTCCTGATTGCTCTGGTGCTACCTCACAAGTCCAGATACATTCTGCTGTCCTCTGCTTCCTTTTCACGCAATTTAGAATGCATTCTAATTTTTCATTTCTTTTTTTTTACCATGGCTTGTTGGGAAGTGCTATTTACTTTGCATTTAGGTCCCCTATATTTATGATTTTTTGTCTTTTCTTTCTTCAGTGGTAGTTTATGAGTACAATACATCTTGATTAATGTCATCTCTTCCAACCCCACCCATCCCATGAACTATCTCTTTTAGAGATACGCGCACACACACATACACACACACACACACACACACACACACACATCTGTATATGCAGCCATTGAAATGAAATCTTGAAGTAAACTAAATGTGGGCTGAACAATAGACCTGACAGACAGAAATTTTGTTGGGTCCGGGCTGGAGTGAGATGAGGCATATTTGGCATAGGATGGTTTGAGAGAGAAGTTTTCAGGAACCAAGTAATGGGGTTGTAATTTACCATATCATATTTTACATTGTAACATTTCCCAGTGAATCCTGACACAGATTTGCACCATTTTTACAAAACATGAAGAGGAGGATAGCCCTGGGACAGTCCTGAATCTTATTTTATTGAGGAGGGGAGAGAGTGGTATTGGGGTTTGAATTCAGGGCCTGGGCACTGTTCTTTAGCTTTGTTACTGGAACTCTACCACTTGAGCCATACCTCCACTTTTGCCTTTTTGGTAGTTAATTGGAGATAAGTCTTATGGACTTACTTGCCTGGGCTGGCTTTGAACTGGGATCCTCAGACTTCTCCTGAGTAGCTAAGATTACAGGTGTGAGCCACCAGTGCCTGGCTCAGATTATCTATCTAGTGCTTTATTTGCAAAATTTAAAAATTTTAAAGGAAGCATATATATATATATTTTTTTTCTTTTTTTGGTCAGTCGTGAGGCCTGAACTCTGGGCTTGGGTGCTGTCCCTCAGCTCTTCAGCTCAAGGCTAGCACTCTATCACTTGAGCCACAGCGTCACTTCCGGCTTTTTCTGCTTATGTGGTGCTAAGGAATGGAACCCAGGGCCTCATGCATGCAAGGCAAGCACTCTACCACTGAGCCACCTTCGCAGCCCAAGACTTGAATAATTTTTAACCTACACTGTCAAGGAACTGCAAAGTTAGAAACTGCTAAATTAATAACCCAGGTAATTGTTTTCCCAGAAGAAATAACCAAAGTTCTTTCTCTGAACAGTAATTTCATCTGTGGAAGTAACAGAGGCATACTTTACCTTTCCATAGAGTTAATCATGAAAACAAATATAATTTGGACTTTGTTTTGGAGTGTGTCTATACTCAAATATTGCAGTTCACTCCAGGCGGGTGGTGGAGAAGGGATTCAGTCTCAAGGGTGTGGCTGCAGGAAAACCATTAGTGTCTGCTTTAAAGAGGCCAGAGTGCCATCTTTCCCCCTTCCTCCCATAGTTGCATAGAAAGAGAAGTTGGCCACTTGCCACCTGGAAGAGAACCCTCACCACAGCTGACCCCAGGGTTCCAGAAGATTCCACATTTCCTCCAATTTCTATTGTTTGTAAGTCGTCCAGTCCATGGGACTTTGTCATTGCTAAGGGGGTGGAACTGCAGTCCTTTGCAGACACGGGCCTGAGAGCATCAGAGCTCCACACCGGTGTTTGGAGGCATCTAGCCCACGCCTACCCTCCTGTGCTCACCACACCAGGATCTTGATGCTCAGCAGGTTGAAGAGTGGGCATCTAGCCCTGGAAATATGGCTGGGGCAGGGTGGCAAGCTTGGAGACCCCATGCAGAGCCCAAGTTGAGCTTGAACTCAGAGAGGGCCTGAGCACTGTCCGTGGGCTTTTGTGCTCAATGCTGGCACTCTACCATTTGAGCCACAGCTCTACTTCCAGGTTTTTTTTTTGGGGGGGGGTCTGGTTGTGGGGCCTGAACTCTGGGCCTGGTTGCTGTCCCTCAGCTCTTCAGTTCAAGGCTAGCGCTGTACCACTTGAGCCACAGCGCCACTTCCGGCTTTTTTCTTTTTGCTTATGTAGTGCTGAGGAATCGAACCCAGGGCCTCATGCATGCAAGGCAAGCGCTTTACCACTGAGCCACCTTCCCAGTCCCATACTTCCAGGTTTTTGATAGTGATTGGAGATCAGAGTCTCATAGACTTTCTTGCTTGGGTCGGCTTTGAGCCATGTTACTCAGATTTCAGCCTCCTGAGTAGCTAGGATTAGAGGCATGAGTGAACCTCTGGCGCCTGGCTGGACGCTACCTTGTGGGAGCAGGTGTGGAGCAGGTGAGGCGAGCACTGAGGAGGAGACTCGTCCACCTGGTGCCCATCTCACTGCCATTGCCTGATCTGCCCCAAGGACAAGACAGCATTGCCTTGTATTCTCAGACTCTAGACAGTTCGATGCGGGCGCCCGTGGCTCACGCCTGTCATCCTAGCTACTGAGGAGGTGGAAATCTGAGGATCATGGTTCAAAGTCAGCTTGGGCAGGAAAGTCTGCAAGACTCTCATCTCCCATAAACCACCAGAAAACCAGAAGTGGCACTGTGGCTCAAGTGGTAGAATGCTCGCTTTGAACTGAACTGCTCAGGGACAGCGCCCAGGTCCAGAGTTCAAGCCCCGTGACCAACAAAAATAAAGAAAGAAGACTGCTTTATTACTGTGAACAATGAAAGGCCGGCCAGCAGCGTACTGGTTCCATCTCAGAGCTGGCTACTCATCAGGGCAGTGACTTCGGTTTAGAAAGATTGCTTGGGCTCAAGTTCCTAACCATTCTCTAATAATTTGCACACACTTGGGCAAAATACCTCACTTTTCTGTGTCTCTAGAACATTCCACACATCCCCTTGTCCACATTCTGTGGCCTTGGGTCTTCTCTGTCCTGGGACTAGACTAACCTCTGACGGTGTCCTCGTGGCTCCCCACCTCTGACGGGAAGCTGAGCCTGGGCTGCGGAGGCCAGCTGACAGTTAGCGTTCCCTTCATGCTTTCCTCACAGCAGTTTCTTGCTCGCTCCTTGTTCTTTAATGTGGTTTTGCTAAAGGTTTTCATTCTAAGTAAAAGAACAACTTCCTTTTGATTGTGATGGAGGAAACGTTAGCTACTTCAATCTCTTGGAATTAAAGCAAACACCACACACACACACACACATGCACGCACGCACGCACGCGCGTGCGCGAGGAAGATCAAATGCTCCCTGACACTGACACACACACACGCACGCGCGCGAGGAAGATCAAATGCTCCCTGACACACACACACACACACACACACACGAGAGGAGGATCAAATGCTCCCTGACACACACACACACACACACACACACACACACACGAATGAGAGGAGGATCAAATGCTCCCTGAACGAGGAGAGCTTCCATCTGGGCACCTCTACCGCTGCCGCCGCCGGCTTCTCATCACTTCAAGGAGGGAGCTGACTCCAGGAGCTGGAAGCAGAGGAGGAAGCGCTTGCTGGATGGAAGCCAAGGCGCCACCCGTGGCTGGAGGAGGGAAGAGGCTGGCTGCAGGCAGGCGGCACAGAGTCCTGCCGTGGCCCGTGTGGAGCCCAGGGCTCTGTGTCTCCCTTGCAACCCGTCAGCACTGACCACAGCCGGGGACAAACAGAGAACTGGCACAACAGCTTGGATGTTTCAAAAAAGATAACCTGGAGCCAGGCGCCAATGGCTCACGCCTTGCAATCCTAGCTACTGAAGAGGCGGAGATCTGAGGATTGCAGTTCAAAGCAGGAAAGTCCTCGAGACTCTTATCTCCAATGAAAGGCCAAAAAGCCTGAAGCAGAGCTGTGGCTCAAGTGGTAGAGCTCTAGCCTTGAGCACAAACACTCAGGGACAGCGCCCAGGCCCTGAGTTCAAGCCCCAGAATTGGCACAAAAACAAAATCAGTGAAAACAGGAAAGATTTGAACGAAATAACAAACTTGTTTGTGGCCACTGAAAGAACAATGGAGAGCAAGTGCCAAGCAGATATGAAAAATGCATGAGCATCGACTGTGTGGAGCCAGGCCGCACGTCTCAACCAAGTTGCAAGGATTTCTCCCATCCGCCACTTTCTTCCACCCTGTGCAATTAAGTTGGGAATCGATAACAAAAACATAGAAAGCGCACCCTGTCCCGCAAGCCGGGAAATGTGCTGCTGAATAATTCATAGGTCAAAAAAGAAATCATAAAGGAAATTGAGAATACTTAGACCTGAATGATAAGGAGGCTTCAAATAAGCACTGTGCAGTGGAGTTTATGGGATGTCACCCAGGGACAGGGCTGATCTCCAGTGCCAGCTTCCATTATGGGAAAACGGCTGACCCCTCGCATCCAAGACGAGATCAGCATGAAAGGAAAGCCAGAGATAAGGAATAAGAAAGAGCTAGAAGAAGAAAAAAGTAATATTATTATTGTTGCTGCTGTGGTTGTTGCTTTGACTTAAGGTCCCACTATGTAGCTCAGGCTGCCTTCACACTTGCCATCCTCCTGTCTTAACCTTCCATGTGTAGGATACAGGCATGTGCTACCATGCCCTGCCTCACTATGGTCAATAAGACACGAAGTTGGTTAGGAATGGGACTAAATGTGTGTGCCAGTCCCTGGCTGGTGGGCAGGTTTAGGAGAGTTCTGTGTCCATATGGAATGAGGAAGGTGTGAGGGTTCAGGAGGGACAGCCCTAAGAATGGACGCTGCTTCACATCTAACCTCCTCCCTCCTTCCTTCCTTCTTTCCTTCCCGTCTTTCTTTCTTCCTTCCTTTCTTTTGCTTCCTCTATAGCCACATACATCATTGTGCATCATGACCTACTGGGTACAAAAGTTTTCTTGGGGATCAGAGGGACCTGGGAGCAGTCCCTGAGCTGCTTTTTCTCAAGGCCAGCAGTCAGTCTACCACTTGAGCCACAGCATCACTTCTGACTTTTTTGAGTAGTTCGTGGGAGATAAGAGTCTCATGGCCTTTCCTGCCCTGGCTGGCTTTGAACTGCGATCCTCAGATCTCAGCCTCCGACTACAGGTATGAGCCACCGGTACCTGGCCATGACCCTGTCGTTGAAACCGCCCTGGATGGCAGGGGCTCAAGGCCGCTCACAGGCACCAGGAAGGACTCGGTCTCCAGCCTGGCAAATTCCCTAGGTGCTGCGACTGTCATTTGAGTGTCACAAACAGAAGAATGGAGCGTTCTCCCTCCGAGACAATCTGTACACAGAAGAGCACCCTGCCCTCCTTGAAAAGAATGCTTACACTTCCTAAAAGCTCCACTTCATTTGGGTCAACTAATTTATGGCACAATGGGAGAGCTTGCAGGTGGGTAGGTATCAAGACTTCAGTACCAGCTATTAAGATGTCAAGAATCTATCGTTATTTTTGAAAGCTCAACTTTCTGCTCATAATAGCAGCACACCCTACTTTTCTTTCTAATTTTTTTTATTGTTGTATAAAGGTGATGTATAAGGGCTGGGAAGGTGGCTTAGTGGTAGAGTGCTTGCCTAGCATGCATGAAGCCTTGGGTTCCATTCCTCAGTAGGACATAAACAGAAAAGGCTGGAAGTGGCACTGTGGGTCAAGTGGTAGAGTGCTAGCCTTGAGCCAAAGAAGCTCAGGGACTGTGCCCAGGCCCTGAGTTCAAGCCCCAGGACTGGCAATAAATAAAGGTGATTTACAGAGGAGTTACAGGTTCATGAGTCAGGTATGAGTGCATTTCCATTGTTAAAATCCTGAAGCTGCCATCCCATAATTCCTTGGAAATTTACATTCACAATCTCCCTTTGACCCTTGGCCTTTTCTTTTTCTTTTCTATTTTCTGCTAGTCATGGGGCTTGAACTCAGGGCCTGGGTACTGTCCCTGAGCCTTTTAGGTCAAGGCTGGTACTCTTCCACTCAAGTCACAGCTCCACTTCTAGCTTTTTGGTGGCTAATTGGGAAAAAGAGTCTCATGGACTTTCCTTCCTGAGCTGGCTTTGAACAGCGATCCTCAGATCTCAGCTAAGTAAGGGTATGAGCCCCCAGTGTGTGGCCCCTTTCCTTTTTCTTGATAAAACAGTTAGGATGAATCAATCAAGTGATATGTAAATTCTGTGTCTGTCTTGATCTTTATTGACACCTGGCAAGGGACCTGTTTCTAGGAGAGACAGAGGCCCCTGTGGGGAGAAGGAAGGGGCTCTCTAGTCATCAGCTACGTGTTGCTTCCCAGGTCCTACTGCTCAGTTATAAAAGTGTAAGCTTTGTTCTGCTGGGCGCCGGCGGCTCACGCCTGTAATCCTAGCTACTCAGGAGGCTGAAATCTGAGGATCCCAGTTCAAAGCCAGCCCAGGCAGGAAAGTCCGTGAGACTCTTACCTCCAATGAACCACAAGAAAACAGGAAGTGGTTCTGTGGCTCAAATGGTAGAGTGCTCGCCTTGAGCTGAAGGACAGTGCCCAGGCCCAGAGTTCAAGCCCCACGACTGACAAAAAAAAGTGTAAGCTTTGATCTCACTTAATGGTAGAAAACATAAGAACCTCAGATGCATCAGATATGTACAGAAGAAAGCAGGGATGTCAGCTTCCCCGTGAGGAAATGTCACAAAGGATGGAGGCCGAGCACCTGGAATCCCGGTGCCGTGTCAGCTGTGGGCGAGGGTCTGCCCCTGGTCCTTAGCCGTCTCCGCGTTTCTCTTCTTGGGGTGGCCCCACGCTATGTGGGAGTGTCCACGTTTCCCTCTTAGTAGAAGGACACCAGCTGTGAGCGCCGGCCTCACGCCTCATCCCAGTGTGGAAGTAAGGCCGCGGTCCCAGGTAGCCGGGCCTGAGGACACGCACAGTTGGGCCCGCCATGACCACTTGGAGCTGGGGTTCAGAGCACAGAACCGGGAATTAGACAGCTCTGAAGGCCTGGGAGTCCCAGGGTGATGAACTCGGCCAATGTGTTAACACTTCCATGAGAGTAAAAGCCACAATGTGCCTGTGATCCTAGCTACGCAGGAGGCTGAGATCTGAGGATGGAGGTTAGAAGCCAGCTGGGGCAGGAAAGTCTGCATCTCCTCTCCCGTTAACCATCAACCATGCTGAAAGTGAGCTGTGACTACGGTAGAGTGCTGGCTTGGCACACAGAAAACTCGGTGACAGCACCTAGGCCCTGACCGGCACACAAAAACGAAAAACGGGAGGAAGATGGCGCAGGGCAACTTCCAGGGGCTGGTGGGTGCGTCAGGATTTTAACAAAGGTCAGGCTCAAGCTCGTGGCTCTTCCCTCCCCCCAGAGGTGAGGGCCTGTGTTGACCCTCACCCCTTTCCATATTCTCCTCCACTTTCAGGGTGTAGCTTCCTTCCCGTGCACAGGTCGGTGGCCCCTTCTCTGCTGGGGAAGCGGAGCGCACTGCTGTCTGTCACACAGGCAGTCTGTGTACAGATGTACAGATGGACGTACACTTGACCTCTGCCTTCTAACTGATGTGGATGGGAGGGACGTTACCTCGCCATGTGGCAACAGGGAGGGAAGAGCCTGTGTGCAGGCTGGCCACTGGTTCTAATCCCTCGCTGAACAATGAGCACACACCAAGGGGGCATAACACACACACATACGCGTGCGCGAGTTACCAGGGACTTGTTTGGAGAAACACATTATTGATGATTTTGCCAGAGGGTAGACACCCTGGGGTACTTACAGAACCTAGACGCAGCGACACAGACGAGGCCTCTGCGCAGCACGGCGTGGGTTCCGCTAGCCTGTCTCCAGCAGCAGCAGCAGACGCATTCTGGAGGCGCTGCAGACGGCAGTGCACACGTCCATCACCGGACGCCCCTCTCACCCGCCCCGCAGCAAGGCAGGGTCACAGATGCCAGCGACGTCGGGGAGGCGCTGCCCGACCGTCTCACCACACTTGCCACATCACCATGGTTACTGCATCCCTAGGCACAAGGAACTGGCAGCTCTGTTCTCATCTTCTGTGACTATGGCTGTGGGTGTGGTCTGCTGGCGGCCACGCCCCTGTCACACATGGCTGTGTAGTAGGGCCCCCCTTTTTTGGGGGGTTCCGGTCGTGGGGCCTGAACTCTGGGCCTGGGCGCTGTCCCTTAGCTCTTCAGCTCAAGGCTAGCGCTCTACCACTTGAGCCACAGTGCCACCTCTAGCTTTTTCTGCTTGTGTGGTGCTGAGGAATGGAACCCAAGGCCTCGAGCATGCAAGGCAAGCACTCTACCACTGAGCCACCTTCCCAGCCCATTCCCCCCTCTTTTTTTTTTTTTTATTGGTACTGGCAATGGATTCAGGGCCTTGTACTTGCTAGCAGGAGCTCTACCCATTGAACCATGTGCTTTGTTCCTGTTAGTTTTTTCTTTTTCATTGTTATTATAAAGGTGTTATACAGGAGTTAGAGTTAACATAACTCAGGTAATGAGTACATTTTTAAAGACAATGTCATCCCTTCCCTTGCTCTGTTATTATTACTATTATGTGTTGGTCCTGGGGCTTGAACTCAGGGACTGGGTACTGACCCTGAACTTTTTTGCTCGAGGCTAGCACTCTACCACTTGGGCCACAGCGCCACTTCCAGCCTTTTCTGTGAATGTGGTAGAGGAACTGCAGGGCTTCATGTGTGTTAGGCAAGTACTGTACCATTGAGCCACATTCCAGCCCCCCGAGGGTTTTTTTGTTCAAGGCTAACACTCTACTTGAGTCACAACTCCATGTCTGGCTTTTTAAGGGGTGGTTCACTGAAGATAAGTCTTCACAGACTTTCCTGCTAGGGTTGGCTTCAAACTGTAATCCTCACATCTCAGCTTCTTGAGTAGTTAGGATTACAGGGGTGAGCCCCTGGCACACAAAAAAGCCATGGCACCTTTGTTATTTTTGTATATGTGCTGCCAAACCGAGTACAGTCCTTTGTTATTTTTGAAATATGGTCTTGCGTGGAAGTGGCGCTGTGGCTCAAGTGGTAGAGTGCTAGCCTTGAGCTGAAGAACAGTGTCCAGGCCCAGAGTTCAAGCCCCATGACTGACAAAAAGAAAAAAAGTAACAATAGGAAATAGAGTCTTGCATATATGCTCAGCTTGGCTGGGACTATGATCCACCTATTCATGATTTTTTTTTTCCATAGCAAGGGTGACAGGTGAATGCCGTGGCATTTAGCTACTAAGAGTTTATTCCAAGGCTTATCTTGAACTATGGTCCTCCTGATCTCTGCCTCCTGAGTAGCTAGAATTATGTGTGTGAACCTCTGGTGACTGGCCTTATCAATCCCTTTCAGAAACTTTACATGGAGAGAGGCAGGCTGAACAAGGCTGTAGTCCCCTAGTCAGCTGCAAAGCTAGATTCACCACTATTCTTTCCTGGCTATGTTGGGAAAGTGAGCTGCTGGAGACCTGAAGAGGGCCCCCCAGGGGGTGTAAAAGGCTTCAGAGCAGTGCAATGATGTGATTAGGAGTTCGGTTTAATTAGGATTTCAGCTTAAAGCTGCAGTCTAGGAGAATTGGAAATTGGAAGGAAAGCCTTTTAAGGCTGATTCTTTTTTTTGTTTCAGCATGGATTTATTTTAGTATAGCAGGATAAAGCAGGAAGAAATAGAGAAACATTTCCTGCTTCTTACTCATGGGAGTTAAAAGACTCAGAAATTTTTCGAGACAGAGCTCTGTATAATAGCTCAAGTTGGCCTTGAACTATGAAGCTTAGGCTAGCCTCAAACTTAGAATCCTTCTATCTCAGCCTCCCATGTGCTGGGATTACAGGAATATACCACCATATCTGGCTTAAAGTTGATTGAAGACCATGGAAAGCTTTGCTAGAAATCCTACCATTTAGTGCCATTTCAAAGGAACACAAGAGAAGGATATTGAAAAATCATAGAAGGGACTGGGAAGGTAGCTTAGTGGTAGAGCACTTGCCTTGCATGCCTGAGGCCCTGGGTTCGATTCCCCAGCACCACATAAGCAAAAAGAAAAAAAAGCCAGAAGTGGCGCTGTGGCTCAAGTGGTAGAGCGCTAGCCTTGAGCTGAAGAGCTGAGGGACAGCGCCCAGGCCAAGAGTTCAAGCCCCACGACTGACCCAAAAAAAAAAATCACAGAAAACTCAGGGTGCCAGTCTCTCCACTTTGTACCACTGGTGGGAGTGACAGGAGGTCATGTTTGAGCACCTGTGCAGAAAATGAGCCTCCTGCAGGCCATGCGGTAATCCTAGCTACCCAGGAGACTAAGATTGCAGTTAGAAGCCAGCCTGAGCAGAAAAGTCCACGATGTTTTATCTCCAATTAATCAGCAAAAAGCTGGAAGCGGAGGTGTGACTCAAGGGGACACACACACACAGAGCTATGCCCCGTCAGCAAGCAGGACTGAAGCCACCTGGGGCTGCAGGCAGAAGGCAGGTGTGGAAGGCCACCTGGAAGGCCCCGGTGGGCGCTCTGTGCCCTTGTTCTGACTCGCACTGCCACAGGCTTCCTGCCCTCCTCGGCTGGGCCTGAAGCACTCACCTTTCCTCCTGAGGTGGAAGTGGCATCCCTCGGAGCCCAGGACTCTGCTCAGGCCCTGGCGCTTGCCCCACAGGCCGAGGGGCACCGTGGAGAAGGGAGTGGCCCAGCAACACCTGAAGGGCAGCCCTGAGGCAGCTCCAGGTGGGAAGGCGTCTGGCCCAGCGCTCGGGGAAACAGAAACGGAGCAGTTTAAGTGAACTCACGCAGGTGGAAGGACTGGATGCAGGTCCTGGCGGGGGGAGGGCGCGGCGCTGGTGTGGACACCTCGGGGGAGGGGAGGTGACGGTGGCTGGGCTCACCCCTCTTTCTGTGTCCAGTGGTGAGAAGGAACAAATGTGGGGAGCCATTCGTTGGCGAAGCTGCCCCAGGCCCTGTCCCCAGAGGCTTTGTTCGCTGACCGCGTCCAGGCCTGGGCTGTGCGCATGGGCATTGGTGCATTTGCACAGCTGAGCAGAAACCAGGTGTTTTTTGTTGCTTGTTTTGTCAGGGAGGAGAAAAATCACAGCCGAGACTAGAGATGGGGTTGGGTGACTTCTCAGGTCCTGAGCTAGCGGTGTGGAAAGCTGAACTTTCTGTGAGTCTTGGGGACCTGGTTTTCTCCCAGAATTCCCTGCAGAGAGGAGCTGGAGGGGCCCCAGAGCTGACAAGGAGAGCTCCACTGCCTTTGTCAAGCTAGACGGTGTTTAGTGCGAGAGGATGGAGTCCAGGGAGAGAAAAGGGTGGAGACAGGGAAATGAGGTTATTTACATAAATATAACAAGGGTTAGACTAGACTTCTGCAAGCAACTAGCGGAGCAATTAAGCTTCCCTCCACTTTTACAAGGTCTACAGACCAGAAGTCTAGCTATCTAAACTGCTCTGTCCTTTGAAAACCTGGCAGCTCTCCGTGCAGAGTGCATACAGCTGAGGGAATTAATCTGAGGAAACAGCACAGCAGCTCCCTAAGGTCCCTGTTTTGGGTAGGTCTGGAAACATCACATTTCATTGTTTTGGTCAGTCTTAAGTCTGGAACTCTGGGCCTAGGCGGTCCCTCAGCTCTTCAGCTCAAGGCAGGTAACTCTACCACTTGAGCCACAGCGCTACTTCCTGTTTTCTGGTGGTTCACTGAGGAGTTTCACAGACTTTCCTGCCCAGGCCAGCTTTGAACCGCAATCCTGATTTCAGCTTCCTAAGTAGCTAGGATGACAGGCCTGAGCCGCCAACGCCTGGCTTGTTGCCCTATTTTAGAGTAGTTAACACCCAGCCTTACCCAGAACTGTTGTGTACGGGTTGAGGGCCACTAGATGTGATCACCCCTAGCTCAGAAGGAATAAAGGCAGCAGGTTGAAGAGCTGCCATTTTGATTCTTTAACTCCCACTTTCTGCCTGGGGAGCAGGAAATGTTTTTCTCCCTCTGTTAACTTTGGGATACTAAACCCTTGCTGAAACTTTCCCTGGTCACTCTCCCTTCTGCCAGACACCAGGCCTGCTTGTCACGCCTGGATCTCAAGGACCTGTGATGGTGGACGGTGGGAAGCAGAATGATAAGGCCCACTTACTCCTCCCATGTCTCCTCTCCTGGGCTTTGCACTGATTGCTTAGTGGCTTATGCGTGAGCTGCTCTGGCTCTTTCCATTGGCTGAGTAGGCGCCCAGGGCATTATGGGAAGCATTTGAGGGGGAAGAAGCAATGCTGTGATGGCCACTTTATGTCTGCCATTTTTTATCCCTATTAAAAGGTCTCTCCTTCCCCTTGGCAATCTCTCATCCACTCTACACCTCAGTACCCGCTGAGGGATGCTAGGAACCTTGAAGACAATTTTATGTGAAAATTGAGTTTTGCAGCCTGTTCTGTATTTATGCAAATACAACAACTGAGTAAAATTCTTCCTGAGTATTCCTAACCAAGTCCCGAGAGTACTATTAGCAAAGCAAAATGCCCTTCAGGGGGCAAATGCTTGAGGAGTCTGTGGCCAGGGCTGAAAGCTCATTTCCACTGCCTCTTGCTCCCTTCCCATCCCACAAAGACTGCTTTCCTACCAGACGTTTGCCAGTGGCTCTGGGGCCTCTACCAGCTCCACAGCAGTCGCAGTCCCCACTCTCTGGTGACAGCCAGTGTTGCCTGCAGACAGGGTATCTTCTGGCTGGAAGAGGTCTGTGGTTTGGATGTTTAGTAAAATGCTGTAAGAAACTTTATTCAGTAAAATTTATATCAGGTCCCTTTCTTTGATATTAGAATGCAAAATAGTGTCTCCCATTTCTGGAGCACGTTTGGTGGTACTGGGATGTGAACTTCAGCGCCTCCTGCTTACTAGGCAGATGCTGTACTACTTGGGCCATGTCCCTGCTTCTTTTTACATCAGTGGTATTTGTTGGAGACCCTCCTACCTCTGCCTCCCACGCAGATGGGACGACAAACACCATGCACTGTTCGTCGGGGCGGGCGGGCCTTGAACCAGGATGCTCCTCCCACTGCCTCTCAGCTATGATCTGGAAAATTTAAATAGGTTCCAATTTAACCAGAGACAGTTAAGGAAAGATGTTTTTGTTGACTTTATTCTTGCTAAACAAGCACTTTATTGCTTCAGGTACATCCCCAGCCCCTTGGAAGCTTTTTCTGATAGTGGGGCAAAGGTGCTGAGAATTTAGTGTGTGTGTGTGTGCAAGTGCTGGTTACTGGGGCTTGAATTCAGGACCTGGATGCCGTCCATTAGCTCTTTTGCTCCAGGATAGCACTCTACCAATTGAGCTACAATTCAACTTCCAGCTTTTTGGTAGTTAATTGGAATGAACAGTCTTACAGACTTTCCTGCCTAGGCTAGCTTCAAACCATGATCCTCAGATCCTAGCTTTCTGAGTAGCTAGGATAACAAGCATGCGCCACCAGCAGCTGGCTTCATTGTGTTTTTTTGTTTGTTTGTTTTGGGGAGAATCTAAGTCCATGCAGTGATTTGATGTATACGTGCGGAAACACGGTATTTTAAAGAACTTCTTTAACAAGCTGGTAGGTAGCAGGATTCATTTTAATTTTCAATCTGAAAAAAATCCAAAAAAAAAGAATCCCCCCCCAAACAACAAAAAAACAAAACCCCAAACTCGCCTCATATATATGTGTGTGTGTATACATACATATGTATGTATATATACACATATACATACACACATACATATGCATGTATATATACACATATACATACACACATACATATACATAGATATATAGATATATACAGTGTCCACATTTTCAGAGCACTTACATTAGGAAACATCATTTTGCTTCAAATGTGACAATACTGTGTGTGCCACAGTAAAATGTACAGACAATCTCAGCAGTCATACAGACATCATGATTTTACAGTTCAATACACAAGGAAAAAAACCCCAATTCTCTTCCTGGCCCTTCGTTCCCCGGCCCCGCTTCCTTCCTGCTCGGCGGTGGCTGTTTCGCAGGTCAAATCTTCTCCAGGTACAAATGTCAATAATAAGTTTGCCATTTTAAAGCCACCAAGACTTTATTATTAATGGATATGGGGAAGTTTACCCAAAAGGTGTAAAAAAAAATGCCATGAATGTAAAAAATAAAGCTGTTGGAAAGTCAGCTTTGTTCACTAGGAAGCTCATTTTCAATGTGTCACTGCAGGTTTTTTTTTGTTTTTATGTTTCGTTTTTGTTTTTTGGTGCCGGTACTGGGGCTTGAACTCAGGGCCTGGGAATTGTCCCTTAGCTATTTTACTCAAGGCTGGTACTTTACCATTTGAGGCACAGCTCTAACTCTGGCTTTTTGATGGTTCACTGGAGATAAGATTGTCTTGGACTTTTCCTGCCTGCGCTAGCTTCAAACTGATTTCCCTACCTCAGCTTCCTAAGGGGCTGGGATTACAGGCGTGGGCCCCAGGTACCCACAGCTCACTGAAAAAGGGGCTGCTTCTATGCAAATGGCAACTGGTTGACCAGTGTAATGAGAACAAGCTGGCTTGGCGAGGGTCGAGGCTGTCCACACTGGAGCTCGCGGGGACTGGAGGCGCGCGCTGGGGTGTGTGGCGGGCGCGGCGGCGGCAGGCTGGCATATTGCTGTGTCCCGACATAAGGCACTGTGATGTGAACATGCCGTGCGCTCACCGTATGCCCATCACCTGCTCCATGCCAGGGGGTTCTTTGAAATGAAAAATAATAAAAAATTCAGGACACAGTGGGCTTTAATGACATACAGCATTTAAAATCCTTCAGACGAAGGTCTGAAAACTGTCTTTTAATGCAAGCCTGAAAGCTGCAAGCACACAAAATCGTTCTTTTTTAAGCTGACATCACTGGAGAAAAAAATACCCATCACTAACCCCTGCTAATACATTCTTAGCCACTTTATTCTCTTCTATTGCAGCCAGTGTTCATGAGGCAAAACGTGACCCAGAAAAAGTGTGTTCAAGTTCTCCTAGGAGAGCGGACGCGCACGGTTCTCATTCCGTCTCCGGCTCCTTCTGTTTGGCACCTGGAGGTACATGGGAAATCAGGGTTCAAGGCTCATTCGAACTGCAGAGAGCTCCCCTCCAGTGCTTTCTTCCGAACTGGCAGGGGGCTTGGGAGGATGGCCAGAAAGCTGTGGAAGAGGCAGCTCCAGGCCTCACCTCCTCTTACATGACCCACCCTGTCCACACTCCACGCCTCACCTCCTCCCACACTACCCACACTCCACGCCTCACCTCCTCCCACACTACCCACACTCCACGCCTCACCTCCTCCCACCCTGTCCACACTCCACGCCTCACCTCCTCCCACCCTGTCCACACTCCACGCCTCACCTCCTCCCACACTATCCCCTCTGTCCACGTTACTTGGAATTCTAAATTTGTGGGTATGGAAGCTGATGCCTGGAATTCTAGCTATTGGGAGGCTAAGATCTGGAGGATCGTGGTTCAAGGGCAACCCAGGGAAAGTTTATGAGACCCTTTCTCAACTAATAGCTGGGCCCAGTGCTGTGTGCCGGTCAGCCCGGCGATGCGGGAGGCTGCGGTCTGAGGCCAGCACTGGTCAAAACTCCTCTAGATTCCATCTCAGCACCTGTCATCCCAAAAGAAGAGTGAAATAGGAAGATTGAGGCTCTTTTTTAAAAAAACTACTACAAGAAAGGACTGAAGGGATAGCTTAGCAGTAGCGTACCTGCCTGGCAAGCACAAACCCTTGAGTTCAAATCCTAGTACTGAAAATAAAACAAAACACATACTGAACCCCCCCGAGTGTGTTTGCTGCAGTGAAGGCCGCGGCCCGCGCCTGTGCATGCTTCCAGCATGAGCGGTGTGAGGCCGGCGCTTGCCGTGTGAGCAAGCAGAGCCAGGCTGTTTCTGCCCAGGCTGGCGGGGAAGGCCTCCCCCACAGCAGCTCCCTGCTCTCTCACCAGTGCTGGGGCTTGAACTCAGGGCCCTGAGTTCTTACTTGCTCTTTTCACTCACGGCTGGTGCTCTACCACTTGAATCCGTCCCACTTATATTGGAGGCTGGCTAATTGGACAGGACAATCTCTAGGATTTGTCTGCTTGGGCTGCCCTTGAACCTCTAGGCCTCTGATCTAGGCCTCCCAAACGAGGATTATAGGCGTGAGCTGCAGCCCAAGTGCAAGCACTTCCCTAGTTGACCTCACCTCACTCACATCCTGACGGCTCGCATCGCAGTGGCTAAGTGGGACTTAGACTAACATGGCCTCCCATGGACCACATGTGCAGCCCGTGTACACTCCAGTAAGAGTACAGACACCCTCTCTTTCAGGGAGGGTTTCTATGGTAACATACACCCCAAATTCCATCTGTGAAGCTAACTGCTTCACTGTGCTAACAGAGGTGGGAGGTGTAAGAATGACTTACAACTTTTTTGTGTGTGCTGGTACTAGGGCTTTGAACTCAAGACCTTGTACTCTGTGTGTGTGTGTGTGTGTGTGTGTGTGTCGGTCCTGGGGCTTGAACTCAGGGCCTGGGCACTGTCCCCGAGCTTTTGTGTTCAAGGCTGGTGTTCTACTACTTAAGCTCTACTTCCAGCTTATTTTGGTGTTTAAATGGAGATCAGTTTCATGGACTTTCTTGGCCAGGCTGCTTTGAACTGCGGTGCTTAGATCTCAGCCCTTAGTAGCTAGGATTATAGGCGTGAACCACCAGTGCCAGTCTGACTTACAACTTTTGAAATAACAAGTCTAGATGGAAATCCAAATTCTCCCCTCCCAGCTTCCTCCTGCCTGTGGCATACAGGCCGGCGGGGACTGGTGGTGGGATGGCGGAGTTTGTTATGCTCAGAGTCTTGGCAAAGGAATGGATGAAAGCTGCCATTAAGGCAGACTCTGCTGGGCTGTGCACCCTGGCGTGGGGCAGGCTGGGAGCGAGGACCCTGTCCTGCGTGTCTAGCTGTCTACCTGTGCGGTGAGGTGGTCTTCATCTGCATGAGGGTGCCACAGTTAGCTAGCGTGGACATTTACACAGGATCATGCAGCATGCATTAGCGTGACTTTCAGTGCTGCTTGTAAGACCCCGTAAAGTCGAAGGTGACTCTGTTCACTTTTGGTGATGTATAATATTCCACAGAAGGAATGTAAACCAATTTACCTTTCCTTTTTCAGAGAGATACTTGGGTTGCTTTCAAGTTTTAGGTACTACAGATAGTTCAGTGAACAACCTCACCTTCACTTCTATTACCGATGGCTTTTGACCTATGACCAGGAAGCACTGTGAGCTTCAAGCTCGCTTCCAGTGCAAAGGCCAGCCAGGACCCATTGGATGTGGCAGTGATCTCTGACTCAGTAACTGTGGCGTGGTCCCACACGGACGCCTCCAACCAGGTCCAGGGGATATGGAGGCTGCTGTCCACCTGTGATAACCGCTCGTGGGTCACAGCTCTGCTGGGCGCCCCCTCCAAACTGCAGCTAGGACCTGGGCAGATGCGGGGGCTGCTTTGGGATGGGGATGTTCAGGTTGTAGAATACTCATAAGAAGAGTTTTATCTGGGTTTGACTTTTGAACTAAAGACAAATCAGTACAGCAGCAACTGCACCACTTAAGAGTTCAAAGCACAGGGCCCTCACGTCCGGGCCTTGTTCGGTGGCCCTCACAGGCCGGCTGGTTTCCTGGTGCTCAGCCAGGTGACAGAGGGGTAGGAAGAATAAGGCAGAAGGGAAGGGAGCCCCACTGGTTTGAAGACCCCGTCTGCCATCGAAGTATGTGGCACCTGAGGCATTAACCCTTCTGTCTATAGCTGTAGCTGGCAGCTCACCCCTGTAATTCTGACCACTCAGGAGGCTGACATCTGAGGACCATGGTTTGAAACCAATTTGAGCAGGAGCAAAGTCTGCAAGACTCATCTCCGATTAACCACCAAAAAGCTGCAAATGGAGCTGCGGCTCAACTGGTAGAGATGTAAACTTACGTTAAAAAAGCCAAGGGAGAGAGTGAGGCCCCGAGTTCAAACCCTGGACTGGCATAAAGCCCTCTCCTTTGCTCTGAATATTTTCTACTGACTTTTATCACCCAAGTAGAACATTTCAACTTGTGAAGCCGGGCGCTGGTGCTCATGCTTGTCATCTTAGCTACTGAGGAGGCTGAGATCTAAAGCCTGCCTGGACAATCTGTGAGGCTTTTTTTTTTGGCCAGTTCTGGGGCTTGAACTCAGGGCCTGGGCACTGTCACTGAACTTCTTTTTACTCTACCACTTGAGCCATAGTGCCACTTCTGGCTTTTTCTGTGTATGTGGTACTGAGGAATAGAACCCAGGGCTTCATGCATGCTGGGGAAGCAATCTAACAATGAGCCACCTTCCCCAGCCCTGTGAGACTACTTTAAAAATCCAGAAGTAGAGCTGTGGAGTGGTAGAGTGCCCAGGCCCTGAGCTGAAGCCCCAGGAGAGGTACAGGACAAACACAAAAAGAACCCCAAACAAACAAAAACACCAAGTAGAACATTTCAAGTTTGAAACTGCGAAGGACAGAGGTTCACAAAGCAGCGTGCGCGCCGCCTCACAGTGGAGGAGAGTGGGGCAAACTCCAGGGCTGCACTCAGGGACCTGCCTGCCTGCCTGCCACTCTTCCTAGAGCCTCAGCGTTGGGAAATTGGCACAGTTACCTGCTGGCGTGAGGATCAGAGCCTGCAGAATGTCAGAGAGGGAGATAATCCCCACAATGCTGTCTGCTTCATTTACCACCACCAGCCGATGCACCTGCACAGAGGAGAAAAGCAGGTTCTGTGTCAGAATTCACGTACAGCACTACAAAAATGCCGCTTGTGCTAATATAGTAGCTACGTCCCACTGTGCACAGAAAGGCTTTGCCTCTAACCTGAAAACGTAAAGCTGTTTTGCTTTGACTCCTCTTAGAAAAACGAGCTATGTCTTGCTGAGTTTTCAAATTTCAAAATATCTACATGTGAAAGATAAAACTCAGAACAGGTTAGCTTAGCATAGGGCTGTAATTCTAGCTTTCTGGGAGATTGAGGTCAGGAAGATTGGGGTTCAAGTCAGCCAGACGAAAAAGTTTCTCAGACCTTCCCTTCCCCCTCCCCCCACCAATAGCTTGGCACAGTCATAAGCCTGTCATCCTGCACATAAAAGGCCGGGGTCAGGAGTGTGATGCCAGGCCGGTCTTGGCAGAAAAGCCCTGAAGAAGCAGGGTGCCAGTGGCTCACGCCTGTCATCCTAGCTTCTCAGGAGACTGAGATCTGAGGATTGTGGTTTAAAGCCAGCCCGGGCAGGAAAGTCCGGGAGACTCATCTCCAATTAATCACCAGAAAACCAGCAGTGGCGCTGTGGCTCAAGTGGCAGAGCACTCACCTTGGGCTGAAGAGCTGAGGGACAGCACTCAGGCCCAGAGTTCAAGCCCCACAATCAACACCCTCCCCCCCCCAAAAAAAA
>NW_012267317.1:3416337-3428453 GCF_000151885.1 Dipodomys ordii | reverse complement strand
CGACCGACAAAAAAAAAAAAAAAAGTCAAGACAGCTACCTAAATTATCTAATAATGCATCTCAGCAGCAAGAGTTGCATCTGACAAAGGGCCATGGCTGCCATGGAGACAGGGCCCTTTAAGACTTGTGCAAGGAGGGACTTGTGGGGCGGGACAATACACTAGAATACTAGTGTACAATCATATGTAATTCATTGCTCAACACATGACTATGAATGGAATGAATGCTCTAAGACTTCATAGAGAAGGTAGCAATTAGTAAACAAGAACACACACAAATGAACAGGTTGTGAAATGCATTCTGAAGTTAAAGTTAAAAAAAATTAAAAATACTTACAATCACATCAAATTTGGAATAAATATCTACAACTTTTCCTAAAAATGAAAAGATACGTTAGAACAACATTTTAGGATGGAAAAAAAGAAACTCTTAAAATCAGTCTTAAGTAGATAACTACTGGGGATTCAACAGTAATAAAGAATTAAATGAACTTGTCTATGTGGAAATGGACATGGACTGGGATCTCAGGGGAAGATGCAGGAGGAGGTTTTCACGCAAGTGTGCTCTGAGACTGGGCATATGCATGTGCGCGTGTGGCATCTCCCTCGATTTGTGGGCTTGGCTGCCGCTCAATTCACAGCCAGCTGCTTGGAGGGGAGGGGAGGGTTCACACACCTGACTCGTCCACCACGGGCAAGGCTGATATCCGTCTCTCCACAAAGATGTTCAAGGCCTTGATGATGGGTGTGTCCGGGTGGATGAAGGCGATGTTGTGGTACGTGCCTATGCCAAGCTCGTCCAGGTTCTGCTTCATGAAGGAGGGCTTTGGCATGTCAGACATCTAAGCAGGAAGAGAAGCGCACAGCTCACCCCTCAGCAAACCCTTTGATGGCTCAAAGGTCCAGAGTTCAGCAAAAACCCCAAACCCCTATGTCCGACCAATGATCAGAGCATGTCTCACACACTGAGAAAGTGACTCCACTTATTCAGCCGGATCGCACGTCCATGCAAGTCCTTTCCCAGTAAGCTACTTGGGGCATTAACAGTGCAGCCACCTTTATCTCCCTTACTGAAACGGCTGGGAGGAGAACACTAGGTGTGTTTGGGTGAATTAAACTCCTTATTCTTAATCATTCACCCAAGACTGGACTTGCTACCAAGTGACCTTAAGAAGAGCCACAAGACCCCAAACCTGACTGATGCACCTGACTGAGTGGGCCCTGGCCTGGCTCCAGCAGCTTGTATGAATTCCACCCACCGCCACACCCCATTCTCCTTAGAGACTCCCAGTGCTGTCTCTGAGGAGCAAGGAACAAGACTGCCGGACAGAAGGAAAAGAACCTTCTCACACTCCCTGTCACCCATTGCTCTAGCGGAGGAGGCTAGTGGAGGGTTCCATGTGCTTGGTTATAACATAATGAACTACAGTTCCAAAGATCCACCTCATTTTATAAGGGGCACAGGTGATTCCATCCTCCTGGTGTACCTTATAATTATCAGGAAAAGATGAACAGTTAGGAGAAACAAAACGTTCAAGTCAAAGAGTTCATCAATATTCAAATCATGAGAATCCTAGAAATTTAGAGAAAAAAAAAAAGAGAAGAGCCCTATTAGGTCGTCCAGTGCACTCCCACGCGGGACAGCCCTGCTCCGCACGCCGCGCCGCGCCGCGCCGCCTTTGCTCGCTATCCGAGGGCAAAGCGAGTGATGGCGCAGTGTGGTGAAGAGCAGGCCCCCGAGTTTCTTTGAATCTGGGATTTTTATCTGCGAATGTCTAGCTGAATATTCTAGTAGCATGGCTCTCATCACCACACCGGCCCACATATCAGGCAGCGCTGGGCAGCGGCAGGCTCGGTCTTTTTATAGACAGGAGGCAGCTGAGGATGACACCACTCTTCATGGCCCAGATGGGGGGGCTGCTGTGGCAGAGGCCAGCAGAGATGGGGTCTGGGCTTGGGAGTCAGAGATGCCAGGACCAGGCACCCTACCGCCCGCACAGGGCTGCTCAGTGGGAGCACTGCGGTGGCTGAGGGGAGGGTACAGTTTGGCAGCTGGGGATTAGTGCTCCAGTCGTGCTGTCAGCATGGAGACTGACTCATGGGGGCCCTGAGTGTGTCCTCCCTGCTCCCCATCCTCCATTCCTGTGAAGCCTGAGCAGCGAGCTGCCACCATCTCAGATTACACACTGACAAGCAATACTGCCACATGCCCTTCCTGCTCCCTTCGTGGATGCTTGCTTTAGGCTTGGGTTTGTATTCAGGGCCTCATAGCTTGCAACAGGCAGGCAATCTACCACATAAGCCGCAACCCCATCCTTGTCTGCGTTAGTTACCTTTTGGACAGGTCTTTGAGCTTTTGCCTGGGACCACGTGCTACAGTTCCGCCTCCCGCATAAACACACATTGGGATGCCAGACCAGCTGCCACACTTGGCTTCTTGGGGTTCCACTAATTTTTACCTAAACTGGTCTGGAACCTTGATCCTCCCAATCTCCACCTCCCAAGTAGCTGGGATTATAGGGGCATATTGTCATGCTTGGCCACATTTTCTGTTGTTTTATTTTTTTGGTTGGTTGTGGGTTTTGAACTCAGGGCCTAGGTACTATCCCTCTGAGCCTCTTTGTGCTCAAGGCTAATGCTCTACCACTTGAGTCACCATGACACTTCTGGTTTTTGAGTGGTTTATTTATTTTATTTTTTAAATTATTTTATTTTATTAATTTTTTTTTTTTTGGTCCGGTCATGGGGCCTGAACTCTGGGCCTGGGCGCTGTCCCTCAGCTCTTCAGCTCAAGGCTAGCGCTCTACCACTTGAGCCACAGCACCACTTCCGGCTTTTTTCTTTTTGCTTATGTGGTGCTGAGGAATCGAACCCAGGGCCTCAGGCAAGCAAGGCAAGCGCTCTACCACTGAGCCACCTTCCCAGTCCTTGAGTGGTTTATTAGAGGTAAGAGTCTCATGAAGAGTGTTTTTCCTGGGCTGGCTTTGAACCACGATCCTCAGATCTCAGCCTCCTGAGTAGCTGGGATTATAGGCCCGGCCACCTGAACCTTTTTAAAATTGTTCTTTTTTTTTTTTAAAGTCGGTTATGGGTCTGAACTCTGGATCTGGGCGCTGTTCCTCAGCTCTTCAGCTCAAGGCTAGGGCTCTACCACTTGAGCCACAGTGCCACTTCTGGCTTTTTCTGCTTATGTGGTGCTGAGGAATCAAACCCAGGGCCTCACGCATGTGAGGCAAGTGCTCTACCACCAAGCCACCTTCCCAGCCCCTGTGTCTCTTAACATAGTATTGCTTACACATGTACACTATTAAAACACAGGACTAGTTTGACTGCAAGGTGTTTCTCAATCACTAGACCCTCTGTGCCTCTGCAGTAAGGGTCATGCACATTATGCCAGTGTGCCATTGTGCTAGTTCTCTGTGAGCAGCTGCAGAGAGGAAACCTGGAAAGCTACTGTGAAGTGGACTCCACCTACTGCCTCCTTTGGAAATAGGACTTTCAAATAGCCTCTGGTACACTCAGTTTCCTCAGAACTGCTTTTAATGCTGCTCACCAGAAAGGTTCCATGTTTGGGATGATTATGAAGCCGGCTCATGACACAGGTAGTCGAGAAAGTCTACAGACAACACAGGCTGGATATGGACAAAATGGGTTTTAGGGCTTTTCCATTACTGCTAAGTTTGAAATGAAAACTTCAGGGATAGTTTTTTTTAAAAATCATGTTTCTAAAACCATGACATCAAAAGACACAACGTGAAGCTGTTTAAGTTTTTTGGTGGTACTGGGGTCAGCTCAGGGCTTTGTGATTGCCAGGTAGGTACTCTACCGTTTGAGCCATAGCTCAGTTCTTCTCTCCTTTTTCTTGTTGATCATAGGGCTTGAAGTCAGGGCCTAGGCTGTCCCTGAGCTCTCTTGTTCAAGGCTAGTGTTCTACCACTATAAGCCACAGCTCCACTCCTGGTTTTTGAGTGGTTAATTGAAGAGTCTCATGGACTTTCCTGCCTGGGCTGGCTTTGAACTGCAATCATCAGCTCTCAGCCTTCTGAGTAGCTAGGGTTATAGGCATGAGCTGCTGGTGCCCAATTCTGCTTTATTTTTCAAGTAGTTCTGTATTTATTACAAGCTGCCTCAGACCATAATCCTCCTCCTAACACCTCGTGCATAAGCAGAGCTACAAGTGTGTGCCACCATGCTCAGCTTATTGTTGAGATGGAGTATCTCATTTTTTGTTTGGGCTGACTTCAAACTGCAATCCTGATCTCTGCCTCCCAAATAGCTGGGATTGCAGGCATGAGCCGTCCTGATAGGCTCATGAAGCAATTTCCCCCCTAACCTTTGCCTGAGTTTCCTTTGTACAGAGGTCCTAACCTCATTTATAGGCTGCTTTAGGTGGCAGTGTGACCATATTTAGGTGGAGAATTCTGTTTTAATTATCTTGATACTGTGCTGAAAGGTGATTGCTTTTTGATTAGAATCACTGAGGATGTACAAGTCTAATAGCAGTAAATTGAGAAAGTAAAGGTTAGACATGGGGATCTCACCACTGACAATTCCTTTCGCTGGGAGTTCCAGGAGCCAGTGTACTTGAGACAAACTAAAGTCAACACAACTGGGTCTTCAGAAATGCTAGGAACTACTTACAAAAAGCTGGAGGAACTTGAGGATTCTTTTGTGGGTAAGAATATAAAGTGCATTTCCACTGATAGGATCAATAACTGGCAATCTGTGGATTTTGTTTTTGATCAACGAGTATACAGCATCGAAGAGGCTGCGGGAAAATCCATTAAAGCTGTTAGGAGGCTTCCAAGGAAAATCAGCACACTCTGGACTGCCCAGCCTTCATGCACTTCTGGTGTGGACCACCCCGCCTCCACGCACTTCCTGTGTTTCACACTCCATAAGAGGAGGTTAATCCAGCTGGGCGCCTGTAGCTCAGACCTATAATCCTGGCTACTCAGGAGGCTGACATTTGAGGATCACAGTTTGAAGCCAGCCAGGCAGGCAAGTCCGTGAGAGTTTTATCTCCAATTAACCAGCAAAAAGCCAGAAGTGGAGCTGTGGCTCAAGTGGGCAAAAAATGCTCTGGGACAGTGTCCAGGCCCTGAGTTCAAGCCACCTGCCCTCCCTCCTTCTCTTTTTTTTGTTTTTGTGATGGCACTAGGGGGCGTGATGGGGCCTCGTGCTGTCCCTGAGCTTTTTTGCTTTAGGTTGATGCTCTACTACTTGAGCCACATCTTCGCTTCCAGCTTTTTGCTGGTTAAGTGGAAGTAAGAGTCTCTTGGATTTGTTTTCCTCAAACTGGTCTGAACTATGATCCTCAAATCTCAACTCAGGAATATATATACACACACACATACACATACACAATTACTGTTGGTCCTGGGGCTTGAACTCTGGGCCTGGGCGCTGTCCCTGAGCTCTTCAGCTCAAGGTGAGTAAGCACTCTACCACTTGAGCCACAGTGCCACTTCCTTGGCTGTGATTTCTAATGTCCCTTAAGTTATTAAATTTAGTATCTGAAGTTAAGGAATCCGGTCCCATCTAGACTAGAGAACATGTTTGTCTTTATGTATCTATTGTAGTAATAAAATGCACAAATTACAATGAATGTTTTCAAAGGAAAAAAATGTTCCGTTTACCTTGCATCTGGAGATATATTCACTAAAGGCTTAAATGTTTCTTGTAAATATAGCTCTGTATTTATGGAAAGAAAACATACAGTTAGTAACATATTGGCTGTTTGCAGTTACTACATAAATTCAAATGCCCTTCCATTTATGGATAATTAAAAAAATTAAAAAATCCCCCCCAAAATTAAATACTCAAAACTACTTTATTAATGATAATAAGTTAACCAATGCCACCTGTTTTCAAGATGTTCTTTGAATAAAAGCTAAATATTTAAAAGATCAATATTTCAATGGTTGTTTATAACATCAGGAAAGTATGAAGATATTTGGTGAAATAACCGGCAGAGACTACTACATTCTGGCATGTTAAAATTACTCTGAAGAAATGAAGCATTATGAAATCGTTTAAAAGAAATTTCATAAGCTGAAAGGTATAATCAGCTACAGCCAACTTTGTTTTTTACATGTTCTTTTTTTAACCAAATCAATGTTCCAAAACCTAGTGTGTCTTGGGACTCTTTCCAACACACAGAAACTTCCCTGGTAAAGATATCAAGTGTAATCAATCTGCTCTATCAGGGTCTGTGTATGGAGAGGAGCTGAGAATAGTCTAGTGTTATTATCACTCCCAAACACCGTGGCCACTGTGCAGAAGGATAAGAAGGCTATGTCATGGTGTCATGTTATATAATCACTTCCTAATTCCATGTTGACTTAATTCATTCAGTTTGGTTTGGTTAAAGCCAAAATAAATCAAATGAAAAAGCCCTAATAAATCAAATGTATCCTTCAATGAAGCTCCTAAGTCTATGGAATTCAGAGCCCTTTGCAACCTCTAACAGAGGCTCTGATTTCCTAGCTAGTTAAAAAGGTAGTGTATCCTATCCAGTCTCTTATTGGCCTCTGTGTGTGTGTGTGTTGTGTGGATTCTGGTACTGAACTCAGGGCTCTGCTTCTGGCTTCAAAGTGGTTAACTGGAAATAAGAGTCTCACACACTCTCTTGCCTGGGCTGGCTTTGAACTGTGATCCTCAGATCTCAACCTCTTGAGTAGCTAGTATTACAGGCATGAGCCACCAGCGCCCAGCTAAAGATTCTTGAAGTTCAAGTGTGTAACTTCCCTTCCCTTGCCTGGTTCTTCCATTTCCATCTTGGCTCTCTGAGCACTGAAAAGGGGTCTTCTACCCTATCCATCCCTACCCGTGCCTTCTCTCCTAGAGTCATCCAGATGAATACCTTCACCATCATGACTGAAAGTTGGCTGAGCTCTGGGAAAGGACGTTGTGCTTGTGAAATGTGAATTTCAATAAGACAGAGTTCTTGACGCTATTTCCTTGTTATTTGTTCCAACCAATCACCAATCCAGTTCAAGCTTTACTTGCTCCATGTATGGCCGAAACCATAGTTAGAACAGTGCTTACTTCCCACAGGGCAGATGTCTGAGGGTTTTTGGTGCCCACCTCCCCCACATTATTAGCCCTCCACCCCCATCCCCGGGCACTGTGAACATGCCATCACACCAGTGGTGACGTGTATATTTGATATGCTAGAATCGCAAAATGAAAGCAGAAACTAACAATGTTTTTAGCCACCATGTCATTCAGCAGAGAGAAAAGGACCTGCTGTATTAACACACCCTGTTCACACTATGTGTAACATTTCTTACATCAGAAGTGCTTACCCCTCCATGTTTCAATCTTATGCTCCTCTAATTCATAAATCTGTACCTGCAAATAAGGAAAATTCTTACTTATGGATGTTAACATATACAACAGATAAATTAACTGGGAAATAACATAAAACATCGCTTTACTATAGCATTTTTCTGTCTCTATTTAGAAAATATGAAGAAAATAAATAAATGTACCTACACGTTTTAAGAAGTTGGGCCACAGAACATTTTTTTTTTTAAAGCAACTTTTGACTTAATAATCTACTACCAAGATTATATAGGACTTGTTTCTTTTTTTTTTTCTTTTTTTTGCCAGCCCTGGGGTTTGAACTCTAGACCTGGAAGCTGTCCCTGAGCTCCTTTTGCTCAAGGCCAGTGTTCTACACTTGAGCCACAGCACCATTTCTGGCTTTTTCTGTGATTAATTGGAGATAAGAGTCTCGTGGACTTTCCTGCCTAGACTGGCTTTAAACTGGGATCCTCAGTTCTGAGCCTTCTACTCTGAGTAGCTAGGATTACAGACATGAGCCATCAGTGCCTGGCTAGGACTTGTTTCTTTTTATCAAAATTATCCATTTAAATCATACCTGAAAAGGACAGAGGCCAATATAAGGACAGTTTTTTTTGCATTTGTATTATTTTAGAAATCAGACATATCACATGACATGAGAGACCATTCACAGTCTTTAGTAAAACTTCCTTCTAAGAATATATGCTATGAAGAAATTCATTTCTGCCTTTCTATATTTATTTATTTAATTCTGAACTCAGGGCCTCGGCTCTGTCCCTGAGCTTTTGTACTCAAGACTAGTGTTCTACACTTGAGCCACATTTTACTTCTGGCTTTTCATGGTTAATTGGAATGCTGGTTAATAAAGAGTCTCACAGACCTTCCTGCCTGGGTTAGCTTTGAGCCATGATCCTCTGACTCAGCCTCTGAATGTCTAGGATTGAGCCACTAGAGCCCCACACATTTTTTTACTTTATGTAGGAATTAATTCTAGTCATGTGCCACATTCTGTCTCATTGGTCAAGAAGGGACCACACAGACATGACTTGCAGCACTGAAGTTGGGGCCATCTTAGTTTGTGTAACAACACTCTGCTAGGCCTGCACAGCAGTGAGAGATAAAAAGATCATACACCTCACACTTGCTAAACACCACATTACCACACCCTATACCAAACTGCCTGATACTCCTAAAAATAGTATAGGATCAACTTCTGTCTTTTAGGTATTTTATACTGTAGATGTTAAATAAAAGTCTACATCTTGTCCTCTTCCATCTTTGCAAACAAACAAAAACACCAAGGTGACAGAATCACTATGTATGGTGTTTGATAAAGGTCTGGGTTTCTGGGCTAGGTGTAATTCCAGCTTGACAGGAGGTAGAGGCAGGAGGTTCGTGGTCTGAGCCTGGACCTGGCAAGAGCAAGACCCTAACTGAAAACCAAGTAAAGCAATAGGGGCTGGAGGGATGTGGTTCAAGGGATAGAGTGTTTGCCTAGTAGTGTTAGGCCCTAAATATTAATAATGAAATAATAATAATAAAATAATACTAAGAAACTGGGAGCTGATGGTTTACGCCTATAATCCTAGCTACTCAGGAGGCTGAGATTTGAGGATCACGCTTCAAAGCTAGCCTGGACAGAAAGTCCGTGAGACTCTTTTTTTTTTTTTTGGGTCCGGTTGTGGGGCCTGAACTCTGGGCCTGGGCGCTGTCCCTCAGCTCTTCAGCTCAAGGCTAGTGCTCTACCACTTGAGTCATAGCGCCACATCCGGCTTTTTTCCTTTTTTCTTATGTGGTGCTGAGGAGTCGAACTCAGGGCCTCAGGCATGCAAGGTAAGTGCTCTACCACTGAGCCACCTTCCCAGCCCATGTGAGACTCTTATCTCCAATAAACCACCAGAAAAACAAAACAAAACAAAAATCAGAAGTGGCACTGTGGTTCAAGTGGTAGAGTGCTTGCCTTGAGCTGAAGAGCTGAGGGACAGCGCCCAGGCTTAGAGTTCAAGCCCCATGACCGACCTGAAAAAAAAAAAAAGGCAGTAGTCTCCAAACTCTGCTCCCTAGTTCAGCTGAACCACGTACGGGGGATTCGGCCACCAACATCAGCCAAAGCAACCTTTTCCTAGTTAGCAGGAAAAGGCAAACCTCGTTTCTTCCATCTTAATTCTTATTTCTTTTAAAACAATCATTAAGCAGTTATCAATCTGCTGGTGTGACAGAACCTGGTTATTCTCACACTGCCACCTGCCCACATGACGTCCTGTGCCCACCTCATCTGCAGAGATCCTGCTGGGCCAAGCAAGGGATGCAGGGATGTGGGGCAGGTGCTACTCTACTCTGCCAAGCCCTGAGCTGCCTGGCCGTCTCCCAGGGTAAAGCAGCAGGAGCCTGGTGACACTCACTGAAAGGCTAGGGAATAAACAGGAATTCTGACAACCTGAATAGACCACCTGACCACCTGTTCTGGTTACTTTTCCTGAGAATACCTTAAGTTTCTAATATATGATGAGTTTTATTCTCAGTTGATAGGGCTAGTAGCTTTACACTGAATTTCCTTATATATAGCATAAATATAAATATAAATATGTATACACACACACTCTCTCTCTCTATATATATGGAACATCAACCAGCTTGACCACCATCCTGTACTTTACTCCCCCCTTCCCACATACTAGAGCATATAGCTCCAACTACTAAAATAAAATGAACATTGCCATCACTTACCATAGGTGATTTATAATATCTATGTAGTATATTTATGAAGTCTGTAATTGTTAGCATTCCTGGAACAACAAAGAATTCTATGTTAGAACAAAACTACAGATATATAAAAGGGAAATTTCAAATAAGAGGTGAAGATGTAATAACTGAGTAGTAAAGCTAACTAAATAGAAAGATCTTAAACACTCTTTTCATTTATTATTTAAAACTTCTAGTATACTGTCTACAATGAGCTGGGCACAAAAACCTAGCTGGAAATAAACCTGATCTTAAGGATGAGACTAATAAAGAGTATCTGCAAGATTAATGACAGAAAACATCTATAAACCCAGCTATTCAGGAGGCTGAGATCTGAGGATCATGGTTCAAAGCCAGCCCAGGGAGGGAGGATTTATGATTTTCTGATTTCTAATAAATCACCAAAAAGCTGGAAGTGCAGCTGTGGTTCAAGTTGCAGAATACCAGCCTTGAGCAAAAGAGCTCAGGGACAATGCCCAGGCCCTGAGTTCAAGCCCCAGGACTGGGACCAAAAAACAAAACAAAAAAATTGTGGCTATTTGTAAATAATAAAAAATACTTTAATGCACTAAAGTCCATGGGAGACAATGCTTTCAGGTGTACTCTATTAGGAAGCACCTGTATAAATGGTCGGGGGCACTTGTAGTGGTCGAGCATGATTTAGCAAAGATGGTGGACTGTGGCTATCTACTGATGCCGGGTGTCCTGTCAGAGAGGTGATGAATGATGACCAGCATGAGTACCCCGCTGCCTGGAGCCAGCATGGCCAGGGAGCCTGTCTATAGTAGCTCTGCGGATTTTGTTCCTTTGGCTGGGAGAGGCACAGAACTCCTTTGGAGTGCCAAAAAGCTGCTAAATTAAAAAACTAAAAACAACAACAACAAAAACCAACCCCCCTCCCCCCAAATCCAATCAAAGCAGAGTAGTGGTGTAAATTTCCTGGCAACTTCGCCTTGGCCAGTGTGCAAAAGCAACAATGGAGTTTAATTGATTACACTGTGGTCTGAACTCAGGGCCTGGGTGCTGTCCCTGAGCGTTTCGGCTCAAGGTAAGGTCTCCACCAGTTCAGACTTTTTGGGTAGTTAACTGGAGATAACAACCCTTTCCTGCTCAGACTGGCTTTGTTCACGATCCCCGTATCTCAAACTCCTGAATCGCTAAGATGACAGGTGTGAGCCACCAGTTCCTGGCCAGAATGGAGTTTAATTTGGCAACATGAAGAATCCCAAAGCAGCCCCACAAGGGCCTGTGTCCTGAGGCCTCCTCCTGCACAGACACTCCCATCCCAGTGCTCACCTACAAAACTCTGCTTTTTACTCTCCCACAGCGGTGCTGCGCGGACCCCGTTAGCTACCAAGGCAAAGAAGGCCTTTTTAACCTGGAGAGAAATCAGAGAAACAAAGCAGAGCTTTAACACTAGGGAGTAAAAGAACTTCAAAGACTTTTCAACTAGGTCTTACCAGTTATCTCCCATGATTAAACATGACATGCTAAAAACAAGCACCTGTTTATTACACTCCTGAGATTGGAGATTACTTTTTTCAAATCAGAACAATGCAATTAGTTTCCATTTATCTAAAGACTAAAGACTTAGGAAGTGGCGCTGTGACTCAAGTGATAGAGTGCTAGGCTTGAGCTGAAGAGCTGAGGGACAGTGCTCAGGCCCAGAGATCAAGCCCTATATTGAATAAAAAAACCACAAAACACAATGAAGTAAATCTTTATTAAAAAAGAAGACTAAAGACTGTGTACATATATACTTTATATAATAAAAAACTGTGTGCAGTAATTCAATGTCAGTTGAATTTCTCCAATTCATTTGAAAACATAGAAGCAAAGACTTCATCCAAAAACAGAACACAGCCAGGCGCTGGTGGCTCACGCCTGCAATCCTAGCTACTCAGGAGGCTGAGATCTGAGGATCGCGGTTCAAAGCCAGCCCGGGCAGGAGAGACCGTGAGATTCCTATCTCCAATAAACCACCAGAAACCCGGAAGTGGCGCTGTAGCTCAAGTGGTAGAGCGCTCGCCTTGAGCTGAAGAGCTGAGGGACAGCGCTCAGGCC
>NW_012267317.1:3384578-3416287 GCF_000151885.1 Dipodomys ordii | reverse complement strand
GAAGAGCTGAGGGACAGCGCTCAGGCCCAGAGTTCAAGCCCCACGGCCGCCCCACAGCCGCCCCCCCAAAAAAAAAAACAGAACACAGAGGTTATATATCAAATTGCAAAATGAAAATTTGAGTTGAATAACAAATCAAGTGAATGTTCTCATTCACCAAGGGTGGCAAAAAAGGTATGAAGAGGCATTAGACAGTCTCATACTGTTAAGAGATGGATCACTCGTGTGCCCCATCCCAGCAGCTAAAACTAAGCCCCTACAGGGGAAGGCCTCGGTGCTAACTCAAACTACATTGGGTAACGCTTTTAACAAACACCTTGTAAGTTATCATGTTTGAAGACTTATGAATAAATAACAGCTCAATGCTAAAAATGATCCTCCAGCAAACATGTGAATAGGGAAAATGGTTCAATCTTATTACCAATCCAAGAAGTGCAAATTACAACAAATTGAAATAATCATTTATGGCAGCTGCTAGTTTGGCTCTTGGATGATCCCCCAAAGGCCCATGTCTAGAAGGCTTCCTCCTCTGCTCATGGCTCTATTGGGTAATGGTGGGATGTTTTAGGAGGTGGGGCCTAGTGACAGGAAGTTAGGCACTGGGGCAGGTCCTCGAAAGGGCTGCTGTTGCCTGGATACACTGGGCTTCTGCTGGCCCAAAGCAACAGGGCCATGAGACCATGGCCTGAAGCCTCAGAAGCCCCAAGTCACACTAAACCTTTCCTCCTGGAAGTTGTTTATCTCAGGTATTCTGTCACAGAAATGGAGGGCTGACTAACTATACAATAAACCAACATTTTTAAGTTCTAACTCCTTCTTTAAGTGCTATTTTAAAACTACAGTGCTATTTAAAACTAAATATTTTTTGGACCACAGCTTGTATCAAGAATCATGAAACAGATGGGTGCTGGTGGCTCACACCTATAATCCTAGCTACTCAGGAGGCTGAGATCTGAGGATCTCAGTTCAAAGCCAGCCCAGGCAGGAAAGTTTGTGAGACTCTTATCTTCAATAAACCACTAGAAAACCGGAAGTGGCACTGTAGCTCAAGCAGTAGAGTGCTAGCCTTTAGCTGAAGAATTGAGGGAAAGCGCCCAAGCCTAGAGTTCAAGCCCCACGACCGACCAAAAAAAAAAAAAATCACGAAACTACTCTTGCTGTTTTTGCTGTAGCTTTTTCTCTATTAAACTCTTTTTAAAAGGGGAAACTCCAGACCCCTCTCCTCAAAAAATATGGATTAATAAATCTTAGCCTGGAGCAAGGTTTGATTGCATTCATCTATTTTTTTATTTTATTTTTTCTGTTGATTGTGGGGCCTGAACTGGGGGCCTGGGCGCTGTCCCTCAGCTCTGCAGCTCAAGTCTAGCGCTCTACCACTTGAGCCACAGAGCCTCCTCCAGCTTTTTCTGCTTATGTGGTGCTGAGGAATGGAACCCAGGGCCTCATGCATGCAAGGCCAGAGCTCTACCACTGAGCCACCTTCCCAGCCCTAATCCATATAAGCCTTAAGTTCCTCTCACTGCACAGCCACGCCCTCTCACCTGTTAGGATATTACTTTGCAATCTTTGCCAGCTCTAGGTGAGATCCAGAGGGCTGTCAGTGCTTCACTACACGGGTGCAACAAGAGCCAAATCACGAAGCCAGCTGAAGCAACAGAGGCACCCGCTGGCATGCGAATTCATGGGCTTTCGCTTATGTTACTTGAGGTCTCCATCTATTCTTTCCTTTGGCCTTGAGTCTCATCGCAGCTCCATTCTCTCCAGCTTCTCCAGCATCATGAACAGCTCGACAATCTCCGGGCTAAGACCCGGAGTGGGTCAACTTGCATTTGTGCAGTAGGGCATGTTCCTATACTCTCCAAACCATCTTCAGCTTCAATTTCCTCTATCACTACTTATGGTACCCTTTCCTATATGATGATCACTTTCCTTGAGAACAAAAGCAGCACAATTTGAGTGGAGGGGTTCAATTAATTCATTTTCTCTTTCCACTCCAGCAGCATCTGTCTTGAACAAGACCACGGTTCTTCCTGTTTCTTTTTGCCTTGAAAATAGTTAAGCCACCCCTTCCCTCTGTACATCTCAGGTTAAATCTCAAACTGTAAGCAAACTGTGGGCAGTGCTTTTCTAAGTTGTGCCCTCCTATATTGACCTTATACTCTCCATTCTGTATTTTCCACAAGTCCGTTTAAAAATATAATGTTCTGTCAGATGTGGTGACTCATGCCAGTAATCCTAGTTACACAGGCAGTGGAGATAGGAGCATCATGGTTTGAGGCCATTCTGGGCACAAAGTTCATGAGACCCTCATCTTAATCAATAAAAAGCTGGGCATAGTGGTGTGCACCTGCCACCCAGTTACTCAGGAAGTGAAAATATGAACATCAAGTTCCAGGCTCACCTGGGCATAAAGGCAAAATCCTATCTCAAAAATAACCAAAGCAAAAAGTGTTAGGGGACATGGCTCAAGTGATAGAGTGCCAGCCTAGCAAGTATAAGACCTTGAGCTCAAGCCCCAATACCACCGGTTTAAAAAAAAAGTGTTGGTGAAAGGTACTTATTTGGGTACTTGCTTGTTTCCTCTTGGTATTATTTACGAATCATTATCATGAGGCACAATATAAATAACTAAACTCAAATAGCACCAAACTACATATAAGTATTGCTTATGAATACATGAGTGGAGTGGGGGAGGAGATACATCAGTCTTGTAGAAGGCATTTTAGCTGAGGCCTGGAAATGCTCTGTACTCAGTGCTCCCCACGTTCTACCAGAGACCAGCCTGCAGAGAGAAAGGCGCAGAGCGGCCAGCCTCAGTGGGGGACACAGCACTACATTAGCCACATGATCGAGACTGAGTGGCGAGTCACGTGATGTCACAGCAAGCACTCACAAGAAATGGTTTTCCTCCCCAAAATTTGTACTTCAATGGATTCCAGAGTAAAACACCAGATGCATCTCAACAGAGAACATTCTATAACACATCTGACCAAGACTCCTCAAAACCACCACACTGCCCAAAAACAAATCTAACAGATGGTCACAGCCCATGTGAGCTCAAGGACACACAAGGACACACAAGGACCAAACGTAGCCGAGACACAGGGACGAGATGTCAGAGAAACCTAGATGGGGTCCTGAGCAGAAAAATGGCTCCAGGTAAAAACCAAGGGAACATGAGTGTCCTTTAGTTGATAACTCAGTAGCAGCTCAGTAACTGGAACAAACACACTACACTGTTGAAAAGTAAGCTGGATATAGGAATTCTCTGCAAAATTAAAATTACTCTAAAATACAAAGCTTTTTGGTTGGTCATAGGGCCTGGGCACTGTCCCTGAGCTCTTTTTGCTCAAGCCATTGTGCCACTTCTGGTTTTCTGGTGGTCAATTAAGAGATGAAAGTCTCACAGACTAGGCTGGCTTTGAACCATGATTCTTAGATCTCAGCCTCCTGAGTAGCCAAGATTATAGGTTTAAGTCAGCAGTGCCTGGCAGAAAAAAATGTTTATTAATGATAAACTGTTATATATAAAGCATTGCTAAAAATTGGTATTACGACTGGGAGGAAAGGATTATTTATTTTTGAGTCCGGTTGTGGGGCCTGAACTCTGGGCCTGGGCGCTGTCCCTCAGCTCTTCAGCTCAAGGCTAGCACTTTACCACTTGAGCCACAGCGCCACTTCTGGCTTTTTTCTTTTTGCTTATGTGGTGCTGAGGAATCGAAAACAGGGCCTCATGCATGCAAGGCAAGTGCTCTACCACTGAGCCACCTTCCCAGCCTAGGAAAGGATTATTTAATTCCCAATGCCCCCACTAATCCTGAAATAGGATTTGACTATGAGATCTGACTTGCTCACAACTAAGTGTCACCACTTAGTTTCACCGACCATTCCCTTCCCTCTGCACCACCGGGCTTGCTTGCAGGGGAAGGGCCAGGACATCGGTAGAGTGCACCACCGTTCCAGTTACTAGTCTCAGTTCCAAGCCCACACCGTGGACTCCCTTTTGTGGTATTGGGAATATGTACACCAGATTTTTGCATCTTCAGCCCAATTTTAGGCTCCAAAAGTAGAGGAGGTAGTAGTGAGGGCATCAAAGCAGGAGAAGGATGCCCACTGTTGGTGGGAATTCCACCCACAGGAACCTGCCTCACCATAGCAGCAGCCGGTCACATTTTCATTACATGGAGAACGAGTTTCCTTAAGCCCTAATTCCCACCCAGATACTCCAGACCCAGTCAGAGCTGCGCCCTTCTAATGCACAGCCATGGTGCTGTGGTATGGAAATGGGTTCACTGGCCCTTACTCTACAGTGTCTGATTCAGTATGTTTGGCACAGGTGCAACGTTCTGTGATTTTATAAGCTTTGGTTTATGTTGAAGCTGGCAATCTGGAGAAAGCTGCCTCTCAGGCTTTTGTCTACTCTTTCACACACACCCCCCCCCCCCAGTTACCTACACGTTATTCAACACCCATTTATGTTAATGTTCTAATTCAAATAACCAATGCAGCTTCTGCCTCCTGACTGGCCTCCAATGAGCAGAAAAATCAGCACAAGATCGTAACTGGTGTCCTGTCCTTGGGCTCGAATACAGTATGCCGTGTGCCGTGTCAGTGGGAAGCCAGACTTGCTTTCTCAGGGCATGCTGTGGTGCTGTGACTGAATGAATCACCCAGTGACTGTGAAGATGCCACGTGGGGCCCAGGCAGCAATGGCTGCTGCACCAGCCCCTGCGGCAGAGCCAAGGCCCACAGTACTTGTGTGGGAGGGAGCACTGTGATTCATTTCTTGCAGACCTGAAGCCACCGTCAGCCTGAAAAGAATCTTGTAGCCATGGGCTAATGCTTACAAACAACACACAAACGTGGTTCTGTGTGATGGGACATACCAGCTGACATCCACGCCTCAACAGTTCTGCTATGAAGGCTGGGTGTTGGTGTGGGAAAAGCGGGAATTCTGTACCAGGTACAGGGACACATGAGTGTTCTCTGGGTTAGATAGAATACCTGACAGAAACAACTTAAGGGAGGAAAGATTCACTGTGCATAATTTCAGATGTTTCTGTCCACTATGGTGGGGCAGAGCTGTTTGCTTCATGGTGGACAGGAAGCAGAGTGCAGCACTAACAGGAAGAAGCCAAGGGCAAGATACAGCCCCAAGAACACACTCAGTGACCTTTCTCCAATCATGCCTTACCTTCCACAGTTCCACTGCCTGCCAAGTATATTCAGATTTTTAACCCATCAATAGACTAAACCATTCATTAGATCCGAATACTCATAATCTAATTGTTATAGACAGTTCCAAGTGTGCTTTACTCTATTTCCTAGGTTGTTTCTCAACCCACTCATGTTGACAATCAAGATTGGCCATCACTCTCTTAGACAAAGCCAAGACTCCTGGATCCTAGTTATTCGCCACCTCCAGGGCAATGGAAATGGCTGGCTCTCCAGTGTGTGATACTTTGTTTGCTTGAAAGCCTGGTTACAAGCTTTCCTTGGCAAACATCACACTTATTCAGGACCATCCCAGGCAGCCCTGGACACCCTTGCCCTGTAACTGGGACAGGTTTCAGCACACCCCAGAGCAACAAACAGCTTTCATGCAGGAAGAACTGTAGGACAGTGCTACTTATACCCGCAGATATCCCAGGAGCAAATGTGGAGACAGGTTTTGACAGTGTTAGGTGGCCAGAGTGGAAGAAATGAACACTGATTGTGCAGAATGTACTGCTGTAGGTGGACTCAGCACAAGTTTTGTTCAGTGAACATCTGTGCAGCTGGAAGTGGCTCTAACAGCTTCTTGGTTGTGTGGGTTGGTTGGGGGATTTCAGAATCCACAGCTCAGGCGATGGGAGCTGTGGCACAGGTTCTTCATGCCCAATCTGAGGACTTCCCCTTTCAGAGCCTTAGAGCAATGCACAGCAAGGGAGTCTCTTCCCCCGAGAAGCTCCACATGGGCTGTGCTCTGTGGGTCTGTACATGGCCCGGGCCAGCCTCACTGATTTTGGTGTGAATGACATCCCCTGGTGGCAAAGGGTCATCTTTTTTTTTTTTTTTAATGGATTGTGGGGCTTGAACTCAGGGCCTGGGAGCTGTCTCTGAGCTTCTTCGTACCCAACGCTAGCATTCTACCTCTTGAGCCACAGAGCCACTTTTGGTTTTGGAGCAGTTAACTAGAGATTAAGAGTCTCATGGGGACTTTTCTGGCCAGGCTGGCTTTGAACAATGATCCTCAGATCTCAGCCTCCTAGTCATCCTAGTAGCTAGGGTTATAGGCATGAGTCACTGGCACCTGCCTGTAGAGGGTCATGTACCAATGATTACAGACAGCCTGGGTAGCCATCAGGAGTGAAGTGACCAGGAAGGCATGACTGTCAGGATGTTCCCAGAGATCTGCATCCCTAAGAATGGAAGATGCCTGAGCTACGCAACACGTTCATAAGCAATGTTGATTAAGATAATGATGACTAGCATTGTGATGATTAAAAAAATCTGTCTGAAGTCATCCCTGGGGGTCTGGTCCCTCCATCCACATCCAAGCCAGGGCCACGTGTGACCACAGACTCATAGCCTGGGGCGCTGGCCTTCTCTACACCTGACTGAAGGACTTACAGAGACGGGTATTGGTTCCAGATGGCTGGTAACTGCTAACACATAAAAACATCACTCTGGTCTGCTGGTCAAGATTGGAATCTGGTCATCAGGTGACAGATGGCATCTGAGTCACCAGAGGTACAGCAGGGCTACAAAGCCAGACTCAGGTTAGCTCCTCTGTTCCTAAACATGTGATTCTGACCACTGCCACAAACCCTCCAGGGCTGTTTGACGCTGAGAGCGAGGAGGGGAGGCAGGGCTCAGAACAGTTTTTTGGAACCTCCTCTTGCTACCAACCTAGCGAACCAAGTGCCCAGGTCACCCTACCGAATGACCCTACATGCCACCACAGAATCCTGGGCAAACACTCACCTTTGTATGAGCTACTCTGACACGTACCAAGAGACTAAAGCTGTTTGTTAGAGGGGACGGGCAGGATCAGGCTGTGTGGCAAGGCTGTTCCTCCTCACTGGCTTTAGGACAGCAAGGTCACGGCTGGGGGTGGAAGGCAGGGGGCCGTGAGGCCTCCATTCACAGGAACTGCATCCCAACAACACTGCAACTGCTCTGCAGACACCTGTTTTCCAGGAAGCAGTTCCTGGCTCACTATGGTGCTGTGGTGGAGCTGAACCCACCACGGGATGCTGAGCAGCCGGACAGACTGAGCTTGCACCATGACCTCAGTGTGTGCTGGCCCATAAACTCACTACTGGTGCAGGGTACACCGCGGCTCTCTGCCCTAAGGGGGTGGGGCACTTGCTCATGGGCCCAAAGTGCACTCCCCGCTCCACCAAGGCTCACCACTGTCTGCAGTGGCTCCGAGACCAGGAGGATGCCACTCCCCAGCAGGCAGGACGACAAACTGAGCATTTAATTTCTACTTCCATAAGCCTGACCATAAGGACAGACTGCCAGGGATCCTTCACTTAATCCCAGGATTAAACAAAGGAGAATTTCACAGAACCCAGTTGTAGGAGGCCGTGTTGGTCTCTCCAGAGAATGAAGCTGGAAACAGAAAAGCTGTGGGCAGAATGTGATTCCTCCCGAGCTGGGGCAGCTGGGCCTTCCCCTTCCCCACCAAGAAGACATGCTCTGTCCCACTCCTATTCTGCACTGTGCCATATCCTGCCTTGCCAAACCACCCTAATCCTCTTGCTTTCAAGTGTTGCCATTTCTAGCTTCCTTACACATGGCTGACTTCCATTATACTTGCCATTCTGGAGCCTACATTTTCTTTTTTAACTAAAAAGGAAATACTCTCAGAAGCCTTTTGTTGTTATTGTTGGTAGTGGGGCTTGAACTCTGGGCCTAGGCACTGTCCCTCAGCTCTTCAGCAAGGTGAGTGCTCTACCACTTGAACCATAAGCCCCACTTCCAGTTTTCTGGCGGTTTATTAGAGGTAAGAGTCTCGAGAACTTTCCTGCCTAGGCTGGCTTTGAACCATGATCCTCAGATCTCAGCCTCCTGAGTGGCCAGGATTATAGGTGTGAGCCGCTGGTACCTGGCTTAGAAGCCAAATTTTTATTCTTCCTAATGGCTCTGTGGTATTCTATGGTAGGCCTGCTCCAGAATTGATGGAACTGACCTCTACGGGAGAGCCGCTGCAGGAGTTGGGGCTCTGTGCATACATACCCCAGGTCTGATTTCTTAGCTCTGAAGGGCATTTAAATGACCACTGCTGCAGTCTGTATCCAGAAAATACCCAGATCTTAGGATAGAAGCACGCTTTGCATGGCAACCTAGCTCAAGCTTTGAAGGGAAAGTGGCTGGGAGGGGATGAAGACACAACTTCTATTAGCACCAGAAGTGATGTCACTGGGTCAGGCCCTTGGCATCCAGTTTTTGGGTATTACTCATTCTGGCTAATTCTTCTTCTCCTTTTTTTTTTTCCGGTCATGGGGCCTGAACTCTGGGCCTGGACGCTGTTCCTCAGCCCTTCAGCTCAAGGCTAGCACTCTACCACTTGAGCCACAGTATCACTTCCAGCTTTTTCTGCTTATGTGGTGCTGAGGAATGGAACCCAGGGCCTCATGCATGCAAGGCAAGCGCTCTACCACTGAGCCACCTTCCCAGCCCTTATTATTATTTATTTTAGTTGGTTGTAAGGCTTGAACTCTGGGCCTGGGCACTGTCCCTGCACTCTTCAGCTCAAGGTGAGCGCTTTACTGCTTGAGCCACAGTGACACTTCTGGTTTTCTGGTGATTAATTAGAGATAAGAGTGTCACGGACTTTCCTGCCGGGGCTGGCTTTGAACCATGATCCTCAGATCTCAGCCTCCTGAGATTACAGGAGTGAGCCACCAGTTCCCGGTGTGTGGCTAATTCTTAATTCCAAAGAAAGACTCTGCATAGCAAGAGAAAAGCTGGGCAAAAGTCAAAAAGACTTTTTCTTGCTTTATTTTTTGTTTCTAAAAATGCAGGTGCACATATGGGTGCAATGCTACCATTGAGCTAGAGGCGAGGGGAAGGATGGCAGGGGCCAGGGCAGAGCTGGGGTCCCTGGCTGGACTCTGTGTGGAACAAACAATACAGTAGGTTGAATCAACACTCCAGGATACGGACAGCCCTGGGTTCCCTAGGGCTCAAGCTGAGGCTGCCCTCCACAGGCCTGGATTGAAATCACACTCTGGTTGGGACTTCCTGTAGTTCCTTCATAGACTACTTACTTACAAGTTCTTGGCTTAGTGATTAATTCTGGGGAACAAAACTGAAGACCCTACTTGGTGAGGGTGTGTGTATGTATGTGAATTCACATGCATATACTTCATTACATTAATGTAATTTGGTGATGACAGTGAGTGCCTTATTTAAGGCTTTTTTTATCTGCGATTAGAAGTCATACTGATACAAAATGAACCACAATAAACACAAGCTTAATAATCAGGTTCAAATTTTCTGCTACTATAGATCAATGAAGTTGTCTCTCAAGAGATTATCTACTTTAATCTTTTAACCAATCTTATTAACTTTTCTTAAATTCACTTCTTTTAAACTAGTCTTACTAAGATTAACCAATCTTATTTTGAATACTTATATTTGAATACTTATATTTCCCTAACTAAAAAGTCCATCTGGCTACTATGTGGGAGGCAGGACAGCGTGGCTCAGATGAGCGTGGCTCCAGCCCCAGCCCCAGCGGACAGGCCTGGCCGCCACTTTCAGACCCTTTCGCACACCACCTATAGAGTGTGGGAACCCACTGGCTGATGTTCTCACACTGGAATCTGAGTTTCCTCATCTGTAGATAAGAGGAGAGTGACAGCGCATCCCTTCTGAGGCTGCCACAGAGATGAAGAACTCGACAAACCCAGGTTGCAGGGCCTGGTATGTGGAAGGGTCTCGGGAAATGTTTTCTGGCATGCCTAGTTTGAAATGACCATGGTGAGTAGCCATGGAGAGCACACTGCACAAGGTCAGGAGCAGGGTACACACCTGTAAGGTGGTGTCCAGAAGTGGGGTAGTCATTAGTAAGGTAATTTCAGGAAGTGGGGTACTCACTTGTAAGGTGGTGTCAAAGACAACGAGCTTGGAGCTGGTCGGAACGATATCGTAGCACTTGTGGGACCTCATGAATCGCATGTAAACGCCACTTTCTGAGTCTTCTGCTAAAAGAAAGTCAAAGTATTAGTAATAATAAAGAACTCACTGGGATATGCTAAATTAGACAGGATTCCAGATACACACAGTGAGCTCAAAGAGGATACTCGTAGGAGAGAAACACAGGGCACAAAGCCTATGTGCCGCTTCATGTTTACATTGAGAACTATACATATTAAAACAAACTCCAAGATAGGGAAACAAGATATCTTTTTAAAAAATTTTAATTTTTTGATGATTCTGCCTTTTCTTTATGTATAGTGTATCCCTTTGGGAGGGTGGAAGAGGGTACAGAACTCGAGGGAAAAAGAATGAAAAATGTGTAGCAGTGGAGCTCTCTGGACACTGATGAGAGTAAACGAGTTGTATACAACTCATGGGAGGAGATGGGAGGTAGGGACTGGGAGAGAGTGAGGGAACTAAAGACATGTACGGAAGGAAATGCGTCATTGTCTGACACATGTAATTTTTTTTTTTGGGGGGGGGGTCCAGTCGTGGGGCCTGAACTCTGGGCCTGGGCGCTGTCTCTCAGCTCTTCAGCTCAAGGCTAGCGCTCTACCACTTGAGCCACAGCACGGCTTTTGTCTTTTTGCTTATGTGGTGCTGAGGAATCGAACCCAGGGCCTCAGGCATGCAAGGCAAGCGCTCTACCACTGAGCCACCTTCCCAGCCCCTGACATATGTAATTGTAATCCTTCGGTATATCACCTTTACAATAACAATACAGTAAATTAACTAAAAAATAAAAATAAAGAACTCCCTCTCTCAACTGATGAAGAGCCCTGTGGAAAACACCCTATACCAATTTGCTGGGAGAGTATGAAGCAGCCTCTCTGAAAGGGCAGGGCTGGGAAAGGACAGAGCTCTCACTGACTGTCCTATGTGGCATTAGGGTCTCTGCTGGCGCAATGGGCCAGGGAGAAAAAGGAAGACTACAGGTACTCCATGTGCATGTGCCAGGGCTTCTGCAGAGGAAACTGGGAACGATCTGGGCATCATGGCAGGTGGCCATCCAGGTCCTCTGGGGGCAATGTTATTCCTAGGCGTTACTGCTGGCTCTTCTACCCAGAAGCCTAGCTGTTCAATCGATGCCTAAATAGGAGAACACAGGTTAAAGCAAGAGGATTCGGGCGTGGCAGCCCCAGCCCCTGCCCCATGGCTTCCCCTGTGTGTGGGGTGCTGTCCTCACTGGAGACACTGACTCTACACTGTCACGCAGCCACCAAGGACAAGAGCATGTGTGAGGCAGAGGTAGCAGAGGATGGATGGAAGCTGAGACATTTATTATCTCTCAGAAAATGGGAGTCCCACCAAGGAAGAGATGAAACACGGAAAGCCCTAAGAATATGGGGCCAGAAAGTTCTGAGCATTTCTGCCATGATTATTACCATGTACTTTCCCCATAGCTGGCTCTGTGGGGAATTTGTGGGTACACATGTCAAAGATGAGAGCAGCCTAGCTCACATTGCACTAATATTTAAGATACTGCCTATATTCCATTCACCTATATTCCATTCATTACAATGAATGAAACCAAGAGGAAATCTAACCATGGGAAAATGCAACAGCCTATTTCACAGAAAGGGAAAACAAAAACAGAAACAAAAAAACCCACTTCACAAGCCATTTTCTCCTTGTCAAAGATATCCCATATTATGGGTGTCCTTTCTACTCTAAGAATATCTGAGATAAAAAAATTTAAATACTACAAAGTAGGAATAGGTACATTCTCACAAAATTAGTCTTGTGTTAGATATATTTTAAAGCATACCACATCTTAATTCCTCTCTTGCCTTAAAAATATTTAAAGAAACATTGTACTATGACTTACAGAAAAGTTGCAAAGATAAAACAGGCCCTATATACCACATGCTAGCTTTCCCTTAGATTGAACTTCTTTAATTTACTGGTTTAGACTTTTTTTTTTGGCTGGTTGTGGGGCTTGAACTCTGGGCCTGGGCACTGTTCCTCAGTGCTTCAACTCAAGGCTTGCACTCTACCACTTGAGCCACAGCGCCACTTCGGGCTTTTTCTGCTTATGTGATGCTGAGGAATCAAACCCAGTGCCTCATGCATGCAAGGCAAGCCCTCTACCACTGAGCCACCTTCCCAGCCCCTAGACTTTTTATCACAATGACAAAATCCCTGAGGAAACAACTTACAGCATCAGGCCTTCTCTCAGCACAGTGTGGAGGTTTTGGCCCACGGCAGGCTGGGCCTATGTTTCTGGGCCCATGGCAAGACAGAGATTTACTCATCTCCTGGCAAGCATGTCTTAATCAAATCAAACTGATCACTGAGATTAACCACCAGAATCTTCCAGTCTACTTAACACTCAAATATATCCCTTTAATCCCTAATATACTCCTCAGCACCCCAAAGGCTGTATCCATTTCAAAGTGCAAAACATACCCAATCCAGCTCCAAGAATCTCCAAAGTTTAACATTGCCAGCATTGACCAGAAGTCCAAGTTTAAAGTCCTTTTTTTGTAAGCACTTGTAAATTTTTAAAATAATTTTTATTGAGATTAAGTGATTACATAAATCTTACAAATTTCACAGTATTGTGGGATAGTGATACTTAAAGTCACAAACACACTTTAACCTTCACAAGGCAAACTGTCATTATCATGGATTATAAAGTTTGTTAAGCTTTGACAATACAACTATTTCTTCCACATGGGGTGATATGTACATTTCTTTCCTTTTGCTCAGTGTCAGCTGTTCCCTCTTTCCCGTTCACTCCTTCCCTCCCATCACTGCCCTAGAGTTGCTTAGTTCATTTTCATCCATGTCCAGTGCAGATGATGGGCCCCTCTGTTGTTTATTTTCCCCATTTCCCTCTGATTCTGTGCCCTCCTCCTACCTTCCCTCAGATGTGCACACACACACACACACACACACACACACATATACATATATATACACACACATACCGTATATGAGGTCAAGAACATGGAGTTATTTAGAAATTATATGACAAATTAAGTAGATGTCCTTTGTTTCTCGAGTCCTGTTTACTTTGTCATATCTCCTTGCATTTTGGATTTAACAACCACATATCAGGGAGACCATGTGCTGTTTGTCTCTCTGCTCTTGGCTTACCTCACTCAACATGATTTGTTCTAAGTTCTATCCATTTCCCTGTGAATGCCATTATTTTGTCCTTTCTAATGGTTTCGTAACATTCCATTGTATATAGGTACAATTTCTGGATCTGTCGTGGGGCATCTGGGTTGTTTCCATATCTTGGCTATTGTGAACAGTACTTGTAAAATTTAAATAGCAAGTGTCATACTTCCAATCAATATACAATGGCACAGAGGGGAGGAATAGAGGCATAGAAAGGAGGCATGGGACTGAACAAAGGCCCAAACACAGCAGGGCAAACAGTAAACCATGTGGGGCATCACGAACATGGGGTTGTGACCAAGATCCAACCAGTGGGGTAGCCCCGCCCCTTGGGCCTTGCTGCGTGCAAACCTGGCTGACCTCCCCGGCCGTCTTCACTGGCTGCAAACCTGACTCTCCCGGCTGTCCTCACTGGCTGCAGTTTTCCTTGGCAGATGCTGCACGCCCCTGGCATCTCCACCGAATCTTCAGTTTCAATCTCAGAGACATCTCCTCTCAGAGGCTGCCTGCAGGGACTCTGACCTTGATACACAGTCAGGTGTCCCAGGCCTTCCTCTGAGATCTGGGCGGAAGGACTTGCAATTCTGAATGCCTGCAAAACCAGCATTGCATAGATGCCACTAAGGTCGACCACTGGTTCCAGTGGAAGCCAGGCCTCCTTGGACCACGGCTGTGCCTGAATGGCTAGGTATGATATGGGGAAAGACTTCCCTGGGTGGTTCAGGGCAACAGGATGCCCAAGAGTTCTCTTCTGAAGGCAGAGTCTTTCCTCTTGAGATGGATGTGGTCCAAGCAATTCCAGACAAGTGCTTGAGGCATCTTGCTATGTGTGGCTTCTTTGTAATGGCCTGTATCTCTCTCTTTTTTTGGTTGGTCGTGGGGCTTGAACTCTGGGCTTGGGCACTGTCCCTCAGCTCTTACAGCTCAAGGCGAGCACTCTACTGCTTGAGCTACAGCGCCACTTCCAGTTTTCTAGTGGTTTATTGGAGATAAGAGTCTCACGGACTTTGCTGCCCGCGCTGGCTCTGAACCGTGATCCTCAGATCTCAGCCTCCTGAGTAGCTAGAATTATAGGCATGAGCCACCGGTGCCTGGCGCCTGCAACTCTTCAGCAACCACATTTCCCTTGGTTTCAACTTTATACATGCTTTTTTTTTTTTTTTTTGGTCGGTGGTAGGGCTTAAACTCTGGGCTTAGGCACTGTCCCTCAGCTCTTTAGCTCAAGGCAAGTGTTCTACCCCTTGAGCCACAGCACTGCTTCTGGTTTTCTGAGTGGTTTATTGGAGATAAAGAGTCTCAGGGATGTTCCTGCCCAGGCTGGCTTTGAATTGCGATCCTCACATCTCAGCCTCCTGAGAAGCTACGATTACAGTTCCCACGCATTGTTTGTTGTTGTTTTTTTTTGGGGGGGGCAGTCCTGGGACTTGAATTCAGGGCCTGCACACTGTCCCTGAGCTTCTTTTGTTTAGGGAGGGCTAGTACTCTACCACTAGAGCCACAGCGCCACTTCCAGCCTTTTCTGTTTATGTGGTACTGAGGAATCGAACCCAGTGCATGCTAGGCAAGCACTCTCCCACTAAGCCACATTCTCAGCCTTAAGTTTCACTGAAGTGTGAGGGGCTGGGACCACCCAAGAGTGGGGGTTTACTGAATTACTTTTCATCTCCAGGGCCTGGCTTACTGGCCAGGGTATGTAGGTTGAAGATCTGCAGTCTTAGGAGCTGTTAGTTGACCCAGGTTGAATAGAAAGGAGGCTCTGAATCCTTAGGTGGTAGAGTTCACAAAAGCCTAATCTACTGTCACTGCATGACCTCAGTGGGCCACACACGAGGGGAGACAAGCTTAACGACGAAGCTGCTCTTAGAGACCCTGTGACCCCCATGCCTCACTTCAAGTTTCCTTTATATTTCCCCATCTCATGGCTAGCTGCTGCCTGTCAGTGGGGTGGAAAGGGGTACTGGGGCAGAGCTATTCAAGGCAGGCAGAAATGAGGCTGGGGGTAGGGGGGTGGGGGAGGCGAGGAGGACAAAAGGCTATGCTTGTGCCTCTTTGCCTTTCTGTTCCATTGGAGGCACCCCATCCAGCGGATGTGCCACCGGCTTTCAGGGATAGTCTCCTCATAGTTAATCCTTTCTAGAAAAGTCCTGGCAGACACACCCAGAGGTGTGCTGCTCATTCAATCTAGTGGACAGTCCAGTTAACCATCCGTTACCATGGCAGAGTTATCACAAATAACAAACCAACACAGATACAATACTATTCATGGAAGCTCCTGTCTGTGAGTGATCCCAGTTATTAGAAAAGCAGCCAATCAGGGAATTTCCGCCTCTAGAACTTGCAGATGGCAAGACAGGCTAAGAAACTAAAACCCGATTGACAATGAAATGATATAGAATGAGGAAAGAAGGACGCGACAGTCAATCGCTGGTGTTACAGCCTTACCAGAAACAGAAAGGAGGCCCACCAATCCAAAAGCCATCCAGTTCTCATTGTTTCGCCCAAGGCCAAGCTCTGTAATAAGGAAGACAGAGGAAGATGGCCCAAGATGGCAGAGACAGGCTGAGGTGCCATCTTCAAGGCCCGCCCATGCCATACCTCAATTATTCTCTTGCCAGATATAAAGACTGAGTTTGTTTAGCTGTCCTGAACTTTCTAGTAACCTATTTGGTGTGCTGACAGGGCGGCTCAGGATTTCTGACTTGGACTTGAATGGTTTCATCAGGATCTCCTTAGTTCTCCTTCGACCCTTCTCACCGGGACCACCAGTGGTAGCCTACCGGTCATCATACCTGCTTAAGCTCTTCGGCCTCAGACAGCCGCTCGAGCTTCCTTCTCTCTGATGAAGGTTCTGGAGCAATGTGTGTGTGTATGATGGTTTCCCTCTCTCACATCAGGGGTACATACTGCCAACATGACTCCTCATGTTGTCAGGGTGCAGTCTTTTTGGAAGTAAGACTACTAGAGTCCACTCCCGGGGAACAGGGAGGCTCTACCGCCTGCAGGGCTGAGCATCTATGTGAATCATTGGAATGATTCTCTCCAGGAGTGTTGATTCACCTAGCATTTACTCGTATCAGCTGGGATGCATAGGCATCCGTTGTTGGTTTTGCTTTTGTTTTGGCCGGTCCTGGGGCTTGATTCTGGGCGCGGGCACTGTCCCTGAGATCTTTTGCTCAAGGCTAGTGCTCTCCCACTTGAGCCACAACACCATTTCTAGCCTTTTCTGTGATTACTTAGAGATAAGAATTACATAGACTTTCCTGCCCAGGGTGGCTTTGAACTGTGATTCTCAGATCTCAGCCTCCTAAGTAGTGAGGATGACAGATGTGAGTCACAGGCGCCTGACTGGGCATCCATTTTCTACTCCAGGTTATCACGCAGTTCTGCTAGGGTTGCTGGGAAGCTGTGCTCAGCCATCTGGCACCTGCGCTCTGTGTGGGTGGTGCAGCTCATTCTAGGTTCTGGACAGCCTTTGAGTCCGCCAGGACTGTGACTCTCGGCCAGGTCCTCCAGAACCGCTCAGGCTGTAGTCCTAACTCAGTCCTGACTCAGCCTGCCTGAGGGGAGCAATCCCCGTGGATCTCTGCGCTTCCCCATCACAAGGGAGTGCGGAGCCAGGCTCCTTCTGTGCAGACTCAGCCTCCCTGTCACATTAGCCCACTCTTTGCTCCCTCCATTAATAGCTACAGCGTACGGTACACTGCTTACAGCTAATGAACCCATAAAGGAATAATGAAGAGATTATTAACCAAAGTCCTCACATTATCCCAATTTCCTTAAGTTTCCCCTCAATGTCCTTTTTCTTTTTTTGTCCCAGGATCTTATCAGGATCCCATGCTGCCCCCAGCCTGGTCTCTTCACACAGCCATGGATGGTTGTGAAGGCACTGCCAGGTCCGCCAGGTGCAATGGGAAGCTGTCTGATGGCTCCTCAGTTCACACAGAGCTCTGAAGGAGGATCTACTGCATTTTTTTTATACAATGGAAAACCTGACCCAGTGAAGTCAAATATTAAGTACATAGAGCGAATTATTATGCTTGCTGATTTGGAACAGGGACAGATTGTTACTGATATAATGAAATAACATCAATAACAAAGAAAGTATTAGCATTTTAAGTGAATAAAGCAAAACAAAGTGTCCTTCCCTTCTTATATGTCTTTTCCACAGTGAGTATAAATTTTCTGATTATATGCTATCGGTACTATTTTCATATGGCAAAGGCTCAAATTGTACTTAGAGAAAGAAAGGCACTACAATGCAGAGAAAATTAGTGTAATTTGGAGTTAAATACAGAAAAGAAAAGAAACCCAAAGCATTGAACAATTGGCTGTTTGAAATGCATGATTAAAATTCCTGAGAAAGCAGGAAGTGAAGATTCTGCACATCCAAAGGTGCCGGGGCCAGCTATTACCAGTGTTCTGCTCTAGCTTTTGTTACTTCGCACATTACCATAGAGAAGCATAATTAGGGAGCATGGCTGACACTTAAGGAACTGGCCCACAGAGGAAGACACTTGCTGTGGGTGAGGTTCCCTTACCACCCTTTAACTAGTGAGTAACCCAGTACTCTTATTCAAGAAGCTGCTAAAGAGTAACACGGGGAAGTGGCAAGTATCTATCAAAGTGTGTAGTTTATAAAGGCTAATACAAGTTTCAAAATGCAACACACATAAGTTTAAGTGTAAACAAATCTAAACATTAAATGAAAGCATGTACAAATAAATATTTCCCTCTCAAATCCCATGATGAGGGCTGGGAATGTGACTTAGTGGTAGAGTGCTTACCTAGCACACATGAAGCCCTGGGTTCGATTCCTCCAGTACTACATAAACAGAAAAGGCTGGAAGTGGTGCTGTGGCTCAAGTGGTAGAGTGCTAGCCTTGAGCAAAAGAAGTGCAGGGACTGTGCCTAGGCCCTGATTTCAAGCTCCAGGACTGGCAAAAAATAAAATAAAAATTTCATGATGCAACACCTCAGCTCAATGACTTCACTAGCTCCGCCTTCCTCCCCACACTCACAGTAGACCCACTTCATTCAGGCCGCCAGAAGCCTAGCTCCCACCATCCTGTGCAGCCTCCTCTCCAGCCACATCTCCTTCCCAAACAAAAGAAGATCCTTACAGAAGGAAAGGGTCTCAAGCTGAGATGGGGGATAACCCCCTCCTAAAGCCAGTAACAAATGTCTTTAGAAGAGAGACCCAGAGGGGAATGTCAGTGGAAGGCAGAGCCCAGAGCAATGCAGCTTCCGGCTAAGGGATGCCCAGGATGCTGAGAGGCCGGGGGAACAGGGGAAGCTGTACCTCAGCTTCCAGAGGCCTGGGACTTAGCCCAGACCTCAGAATGCTCAGGGTCAATTTCTGTTCTAGTTCAGTTCAAAGGTCACTGCCCACTCCACTTTCCTCAAAGGCCCTCAAGTTGGGCCTCCTGGCTCCAGTCCTGACACACCCCATGGTGTCACAAGCCAGCCAATTTATAGTGAAGAGGCCTGAGTTGTTTTTTTTTTTGGTCGGTCGTGGGGCCTGAACTCTGGGCCTGGGCGCTGTCCCTCAGCTCTTCAGCTCAAGGCTAGCACCCTAACACTTGAGCCACAGCACCACTTCTAGCTTTTTTCTGCTTATGTGGTGCTGAGGAATCAAACCCAGGACCTCATTCATGCGAGGCAAGCACTCTACCAGTGAACTAACTTCCCAGCCCCCTGACTCTGCTTTATACCCCAGGACCACAGTGAGTTCCCTTCATGCATTAGGCACTAGCCAATGTTTGCCAATTTGTATGCTATTCAAAGGGGCAGAGGTCAGACGAAGAGGATCAAGAGCAGACCTGGGGTTTGTGCGATGGTTCTGTCAGGGAGAAAAATGATAAGAAACAAATACCATTCAAAGATTACCAGGGAACCGATTAGTGATATTCAGTAAATAAACTGTATTTACAATAGAGATCTTTATGCAATTGGCACAATGCAAAGAGTTTTTGGGGGGTGGGAGGGGGAAGGTCAGATAAATACTGCCCCAATAGATGAGCTAACAACTATCACTAAAAACCAAGTAAAACAACAACAGTATATCCTGAAGCTTTAACTTACTATTTTTCTTTTGGGGTTATTTTTCTTTTGGTGTGTGTGTGTGTGCGTGCGCATGTGTGTACATGTGTTGATACTGGGAATTGAACTCAGGGCCTGGGTACTGTCCTTTGGCTTTTTGGTCAAGGCTGGTTCTCTACTACTTGAGCTACAGCTCCATTTCCAGCGTTTTTTCTGGTTAGCTGGAGATAAGAATCTCACAGACTTTCCTGCTCAGGCTGGTTTTGAACCTCAGTCCCCAGATCTCAGCCTTCTGAGTAGCTAGGATTACAGGTGCCTGACAGACTTAAATGTTTGCACTACCATATACATATTTCTAAAATAGCCTGGAAAAAAGAGCAAAGTAGACAATGCCATGTTTTGAGATAATCATTCGCATCACAAATTATTTTTTCCAACATCCATTAACACATTTAGAAAGAGCTGATACACATACACACACAAAATCATGTAGACAAAAAAATGTAATATTATTTGGCCTTTTGGGTCTTAACTGTATGAAAATGGAGAGAAGAGACTATTGCTCTAATTTGCTAGGCAAAAATATTCAAAAGGTAACAGTACGAAATAGTTTTTAGTAAGTTTTGCCCAAACTATGCAGGCTGGCCCATGAGAGAATAGCTTGGAAATGGCTTCAGGAGGCCTTGCGCAGAAAGATTGCTACCACCCACTAATGCGCTCCTCACATGACCATCGTAGCCTCTCCACACTGGGGGCCTGGGTAGGCAGTGAGTGAAGCAGAGACTATAGAGGAGGCAGAGCCTGGCCCAGTGCTTATGGTTTCACCCTGCTTTTCACATAGGGTTGACCTCCCCGCAAAAGGGAAGGCTTCTAGTGTGGAGGGAAAAAGAGTGGCCTGTGTAGAAGACACGTGGTGGCTACTGAGCTCTTTGTCAAGCCCAGAGCCGCAGGCCTGCGCCAGCCATCTCGGAACTAATCCTGCCTCACTGACCTGCTCCAGCACCGGCTCCCAGGAGGGCAGAGAGCAGCAAGCCATCACCGCCGTGATCGAGCGGATGTCCTATATTTAAACACTCATATCGTGTACTTTGATCAAAGTCATCTACTTACATTACTCTTTCCCAAGCCCCTTCCTCCCTCCATGTTGCTTTTAAACTGTTTTTGTGGGTTCTCACGCATATGTATGATATACTTGGATCATCAGTGGGCCTCACGTGCTTTGTTTAACTCTCCAAGGCAGAGGAGGGGCAGAGAAGCAGTGCCTGGAGCTTGGGAAGGAGGTCAGGATGTTGGCTGAGGATGGCTGGTCACCCACGCCTCTACTCCAGTGCCAGCTTCCAGGTGCCCATGTGCCCTCACCTTGTCCCCTTAGATGCACATTCCCTATTTAGACCACTGGTGTGGGGGAAGCTGTTATTTCTTGGGGTCCCGTGTGCTGTGATCTTTCTCTGTGGTCCCACAAACCTCTCTGTGCTTGACTGTGGATGTCGGATCCCTCTCATTGCCCTGTGGCTGGGGAGGGACTGAGTATGGTGCTTAGCAGGCTGGTGCTGTGCCGCTGAGCCATGCACCCAGCTCCAAGAATTTCCTTCTGTCCCTACTTCACTCCGGGTCTTTAGAAAGGGACACTGGTATAATTTTAGTAATGGCTATTTCAGTATCTACTGAGATGCTAGCAGGTCTTCTCACACTTCCAGATTCTCACCTCTCAGGATAAACCTTGCTTGATTACAATACATTAGGCTTCCAATGTGGTATGTGACTCATGTCTATTTATGGGTTTGCCCGTATTTTTACATGTATGACTGACTGATTTTGATCTGTGTGCCACCTTTCTCTGCTACTGATGTCAGAATCAAGCCAGCTTTAGAATACCCCTTCTGTCTATCCCCAAAATCACTCCACCAACAAGGACATTGCTGCCTATCTGAATTCATGGAATTCATTCGCAAATAGGCTACTAGGCCTCTTTTTTAGAGAAACTGAGACCTTCTAATTACTCTTAAAAAGTTTTATTAATATGTAATTCATATCTACATAGATAATTCTGTTCAAAGTGCACAACTCAACCATTAGAATTTTTTTCCCATGGTGATTAAACCAGGGAAGTACACAGCAGTAATATTTGCTCAAGAAGTAAAAGTTCAAACACTTGCTGATATAACTTTGGGTATTTTTTTCTTGCAGTATTATTTAAAAAAAATCTGACGACAGTCAAGAAGCCTCTAATTTTGATGCTTAGAAGTTTTGCTTATTGGGCTGAGAAGGTGGCTCAGTGGTAGAGTGCTTGCCTTGCATGCATGAGGCTCTGGGTTCGATTCCCCAACACCACATAAGCAAAAAGAAAAAAAGCCAGAAGTAGCACTGTGGCTCAAGTGGTAGAGCGCTAGCCTTGAGCTGAAGAGCTGAGGGACAGCGCCCAGGCCCAGAGTTCAGGCCCCACGACCGGACCCAAAAAATAAAAGTAAAAAAATACAAGTTTTGCTTATTATTTCCCCCCCCCCCCCGCTTCCTCCTCCTCTTCTTCCTTTGTTATTTTGTGTGTGTGTGTGTGTGTGTAAGTTTTAGAGTATGAATTCAGTGTTTTGTGTCTGCTCAGGGAAAGTGTTTACTCTACCACTTGAGCTGAACCACTAGCCCTTAATGTTTTGGTTACTTTTGAAATAGGGTCTTACTTTTTGCCAGGTCTGCCTGGTCTGTGATCCTCCTATTTATGCTTTTTCCCTGCAGCTAAGATGGCAGACCTCTACCAGGGTGCCCAGCTTTTCACTGGTTGTGATGTTTGTTTGTTTTTTGTGAATTTCTTGCCTGGGCTGACCTTGACTCATGACCCTCTAAGAAGCCAGGATTACACATATGGACCACAGCATCTGACCTTCTCAAATTTTTTTTTTTTTTTTGGTCAGTCCTGGGGCTTGAAGTTCAGGGCCTGGGCACTGTTCTTGAGTTTCTTTTGCTCAAGGCTAGCCCTCTAACACTTGAGCCACAGTGCCACTTCTGGCTTTTTCTGTGTATGTTTGCTGAGGAATTGAACCCAGGGCTTCATGCATGCTAGGCAAGCACTCTACCACTAAGCCACCTTCCCAGCCCTCCATTTGTTCTTGAACAGACTTGACAGAAGTTTGTTTATCTGTGCTATTGCTGTCTCTGAGGACTAAACTTCATTTTTGCTGAGTACAACTACTTTTATGTTTGGTTTAATTGGCTTCTGTCACTTCAGCAGATTTCAGGAGAGAAGAGAGATGAATGAATATAGTTAGCAAGACATTTGAGGGTGGCAGATCAACTCAAGACAGTACTTACAAAAAGCATTCTGCAAAGCTAGGTGCTGGTGGCTCACACTTGTAATCTTAGCTATTCCGGAGGCTGAGCTCTGAGGGTTTTGGTTTGAAGACAGCCTTGGCAGAAAAATCCGTAAAACTCTTCCTTGTCTCTAAACACCAAAAAAGCTGGAAGTGGAGCTCTGGCTCAAGTAGTAGAGCACTAGCCTTGAGCACAAAAGCACCTAGGATGGTGCCTAGGCCCTAAGTTCAAGCCTAGGGGTGGCACCAAAAAAACAAAACATGCCTCTGCAGTTTGACACCTAAGAAAAGCAACTGTAATGAGTTCAACATGACTGCTTCTAGGGCTTAAACAAAACGCTGAATCTTCCTGCTGTGGGTTCTCTGCTGTCTCTTAATGTGGCATGCTGTTGCTCTTACATATGTGAGAGCACTTGAAGAATTACTATTTTAAATTCAAACATAGAGCCAGGTGCCAGTGGCTCATTGGAGGCTGAGATCTGAGATCACAATTCAGAGCCAGCTCCGGCAGACAAATCCCAGAGACTCTTCTCTCCAATTAGCCAGCAAAAACCTGGAAGTGGAGGTGTGGCTCAAATGGAAGAGTGCCAGCCTTGAGTGGAAAAACTAAGCATGAGGCTCTTGAGTTTGAGCTGTAATACATTACGCATGCACACTTTGAGTTCAAGCCTCAGTACCAGCATGCACGCATGCACGCACACACACACACACACACACGCACGCACGCACGCACGCACGCAGGACAGTCATTGCAATAGGGCACGAATGGTGACACCTTTAATGGCTTACATGCCTGAGAGGCAGCAAGCCAGTCTGCTCCCTTGGGAACTCGTCAAGGATTCCAAGTTCACAGGGAGACAAAGCAGCAGAAGTGCACAGAGACAGGACGTGGACCACAACTGTGGCACCTTCACTGTTACCTCGAGCAAATGAATCCTTCAGTGAGGGAGGAAACAAACACTTCACGATCAGCACACAGCACCTACGGGACCAAAGGCCGGAGAGCTGCGCCTCCACACTGAGTGTGGGCTCTGGGTCTGCCTGTGGCTAACATCCGTGGGCAGTCCACTAATTCAGTTCAGTTCCGACCATCTACCTGGGGTGGCTTCAGGCTCCTAGTCTGTCCCCCACTCCTGACACCCGCTGGAAGTCCAGGCCTCTGGGAATCCACAGTGACTGCTATAAACAGGGGTTCTCGTGACCCTCTTCCACAATTTGCTTGGGTGGCTCACAGAACCCAGGGAAGGGCTTAAGCATTTATCACCACAGATCCCTGGGTGGCAAGGAGTGGAGGCTCAGGGAGCCGAGTGACCCAGTGGTTTTTGTTTTTTTTTCTGGAAGCTTCATTACATATGTGTGACTGATTAAATCACTGACCACTGATGAACAACTGGACCTTCAGCCACTCTCCTCAGAGACCTGGGGTAGGTCTAAGGTCTAAACCCTCGGCCCCTGACTTGGTGCTTCTGGTAAGCACCTGAACCCCAAGTTTTGTAGGGGCCACCAGCCAGCGGTCCTGAGCACACAGTCTTTTGTCACGGTAGGAGTTGGGAGAGGAGCGCAGGTTTGTATCTCACATAGTGCTATTCTCTGGAGCCTGAATTTCTTCGTCTGTGAAGTGGGGTAACAACATCCCTCCCGTAAAGGAATGGAGGCAGGCTCCAACACCACCCCGAAGCTGCCAGCTTGGGCGTGAGGAGATGCCCACTGGCTGCCTGGGTGAGGGGACGACTGCGGAAGGAGGGAATGCCAGTGGGGGCCGGCTCAGAGAGCTGAGCTTAGTTATGTTCCTTATCCCTTCCAGGGCCTTTCTGGAAGGAAAGGACTGCGGCCTGTAGCCCCACAGGCACCAGAGCAATGCACGCTCCTGTTTGGTAGAAGTTAGGTGCCAGTGGTATTTGCAAGTCACACAGGAAGAGTCCAAAGCCCAAAAATCATTGCTCAAGGTCTGGGTGCTGTTAAACAGGAGAGGGACTCCGATCTGTGCTGGTAATTACATATGCATTTAAAAGGGAGCCATACCACACGGACCCACCTCTAAGCTACGACAGTCAACGCTAGGGGGCTGCGGTGCTGTGTGCGTCTTGACGTCATGATGACTGGTAAGGTTCTCAGCTTCGTCACAGAATCTACTCAATGAGTGTGACTAGCTCACCTTCCCCACCCACCTTCCCAGAGGGGAACAGGAATCAGCCAGCACAACGTGCGGGACCTCCGTGCTGGGACACCCATTCTAATCCACAGAAAAGAGCTCAAAATGGGGCAGAAGAAATCAGCTCATTACAGATTCAAAAGTGACTCCAATTCAGCCAGAATGTTCCAGAATTAGCTCTTTCCTTTTACTCTCTGGGCTAAATGATGCTCCTTTCTCCTGAGGCTAGTCCAACAGAGCTTGCTGCCACAAAAGCAAGATCCTCAAGATGCTCTGCTCCCTGAGACCCAGGCTCAGGCTGCAGCCGCCTTCCTTCCAGTGGTCTGACCACCGGACGCAGAGGTCCTGTCACACGGCAGCGTGCAGCTCCTCACCTCTGTGACCAGTGCAGTCTTCAGCTGCCCTTTCCTCGGTTCACCATTCATTTCCACACGCTTACACAGGGCCTGGCCAGGCCTAAATTTCCAGTCTCTCCCATCCTAGAGCTTGGTAATGGACTGCAAAGAAACCCGTTTCTTCTTCCCAGCACTCACTGACTGGGAGGGATTCTATGATGGGAAGTAAAAGTCCAGAAGAGCTTACTGTTGGAGGAGCAGGGGGCCAAGTGGACAGGAAGAACACCAAGGGGAAAGGAACAGCGCATGGCAAGTCCAGAGGGCCTGCAAGGAGCAAGTGGCTGGACAATGTGAAAGAAGGCCAGAAGATAACCCTAGTTATTCAGGAGGATAGTGAGATGAGGCCAGCTGGGGGAGGGAGGGCAGAGTTAATGAAACCTCATTTTAACCAATAGTTGGACATGGTGACACCACTTATCCCTACTTCTGCATAAGGCTGAGACTGGGCAGATCAAAGTTGGAGGTCAATCCAGGCCCAAAAGTCTGTGATCCCTTATCTCAACAGTAAAATCAGGGTGTGGTGGTGAGCGCCTGCCATCCCAGCTACATGGGGAAGCATACATCAGGGACTCTAGCCCAGGGTGGCCAGAGCAAAAAGTGAGGCCCTATCTCAGAAGCAAGCAGAACACAAAGGGCTGAGAGTATAGATTAGATTAAGAGGTAGAGCACCTTGACTTCAAATCCCAGTACTGCCAGAAAAACAAAGCAAGCCAGAAGAGTTGGAGGGAAAATGCCTGGGGCAAGAGGCAAGGGCCCAAGGAGAAAGAGATGGGCAGGGCAGGGGCAGGGAGGCAGCAGCAGGGCCACCAGAGACCCTGCTAAGCAATCTGGACCCTGGGCTTCAGGCAAAGGGAGACTGCAAAAAGGTTTGTAGACAAAAAGATGGCATGATCACTCACATTTGTAATTTGGGCACTCAACACGTACTGGAGGGGCAGCGGGGGTCTGGAGAGACCAACTACTGTGATGGTGCAACACAAACGGGGAACACAGGTAAAAACACTTGTGAGCAGGTATGGGTGCGTGCCAGCGGATGAAGCATCACTCTTCTGACGTTGGTGGCGGGGGTGCCAATTACTGATCTAGGCTGGCAGAGAGAGAAAACGGCAGGGAGGGGGAGGAAACTAAAGCAGAGCACTGACAGCCCGAGCTTTAAGTGGTTGACCACCGGCAGTGAGAGAAAGCAAACAAACCAAATGAGCAAGCCGCAATCAAGAAAGAGGCCCTGAGTTCAAACAAACAAAAGAATGAGAAGGTGACCCGTGGGGGCTTGAAGGGAAGATTATTTCATCCTGGCTCTGAGCAGGTGGCACAGGTCAGGAACCACCTTTCCGCGGCCTTGGACTAGGTACATGGTGCGTGGCTTACAACAGTGCCGCAAGATGGCAGCTATTATTATAATCATGGAGAAAATGAATATAAAAATCCTCCCACATTTCCCAGCACACGTCAAATGCTTTGTACCTTTAACAGCTTTCCCTTTTTATGAGTTGCACTGGGTGACGCGGGGGCCTGGGACTCTGGTCAGTGAGCTGATGGGTCAGAATTGGGCCACGGGTGATGGGGCCAGAGGCCGTTTTCAACATGCCTGCTAAGAATGGAGAAGCAAGCTCAGCGGGCCCAGAGCGACTGCCGTGGTTCTTGAGGACCAGCAGTGGTTCTTCTGGGCATGTGCCAAGTCTGGTGAGAAGTCCCACTTTCAGAGACCCCCAATTCCTCCCCAGCTCCTTCCTCTTCATCAGCCAGGCCTTTCCTTTCTAGCTTTCTCTGTCAGGTACTAAAACATTCTCCTGTTAGTCTCTGTTCTGTGTTGCTTTAACAAGATCTCTGGTACTAGGTAATAGTTAAAGAAAAGAGGTTTCTGTGGCTCATGATTCCCAAGGCTAGACATTGCGCACAGCCTGATACTCAGGCTGAGAGCAATACTCTTGACTGCGCCACGACATGGCAGAGACCAGAACATGGGGGGGGGGGGGGGAAGGATGGGGTGTCATGGCGATGCCAGAGGAAGGTGGGAAAGGGCCAGACTCTCAACAGCTGGCTCTAGAGAGAACTAGTCCCCTCCCATTAAACTATGTCCACAAAAGACCTAATCATATTGCACCAGGCCCCATGCCTTAAACACCCACTGCCTCTCTACACCTCTACACTGGCAACAGAGATTCCAACACTGGGGCCTGGGTTCCTGGGCATTTTTTTCTTTTGTCAGTCATGGGGCTTAAACTCTGGGCCTGGGCACTGTCCCTCAGCTCTTCAGCTCAAGGCTAGCGCGCTCTACCACTTGAGCCACAGCACCACCTGTGGCTTTTTCTGCTTATGTGATGCTGAGGAATCGAACCCAGGGCCTTATGCATGCTAGACAAGCACTCTACCACTGAGCCACCTTCACAGCACTTCCTGAGCATTTTTTGCACAAGGTTGGCATTCTACCACTTGAGCCATCACTCTGGGTCTGGCCTTTTGCTGGTTAATTGGAGACAAAAGTCTCAAAGACTTCCTTGCCTGGGGTGGCTTTGAACTGCAATCCTCAGATCTGTCTCTTGAGTAGCTGGGATAAAAAGCATGAGCCAAGTCGGGTGCCAGTGGCTCACTGCTGTAATCCTAGCTACCCAGAAGGCTGAAATCAGAGGTTCATGGTTCAAATCCAGCCCGGCCAGGAAAGCCCGTGAGATGCTTATCTCCAATAAACCACTGTTATCTCCATAAAGTGGCGCTGTGGCTCAAGTGGTAGAGTGCTCGCCTTTAGCTGAAGAGCTGAGGGACAATGCCCAGGCCCAGAGTTCAAGCCCCACGACCGACAAAAACAAAAACAAAAGTCTCATGGGCTTTCCTGCTTGGGCTGGCTTTGAACTGCGATCCTCAGATCTCAGCATCCTGAGTAGCTAGGATTACAGCGGTGAGGCACCAGTGCCCAGCTGATAGGACAAATTTAACTACTGCTATTTCATACAACTGTGAGTTGTACTGGAGGTTAAGATTTACTAGGTCCAAAACACTTGCCAAAACAAGAGCACGCAGACTCAGTGGCGGAGGCAGAGCTTGTGCAGCAACTGCATTACCAACAGGACCAGGCAGACCCTGCTGCCAACGCAAAGCTGTCACTGCAACCTCTACCACCAGAGGTCAGCACCCCTGCAGAGCTCTGCAGCCAGATGATGCCACTCCCCCCTCAAAAGGCCTTTCAAAAAGCCAACTTTCTTCTCTTCCCTACTAGCCTTTCAGACAGCTTTCCTCTCTGCTTGTTCCACTCTCATGAACAGTACTACCACAGCTCCACTGTGTCTGTGCATGTTCTGTGGTCCTTCAGGGCACCACAAACCTCCTGGATGTCTTGGAAGCTATGGCCGCCTTCGCTCACTTTAGACCCTCCCTTACCACCACCACCCACCTCCAGCCCAGGGGTGGGGGGCAGAACAAGAGGATTGGCAGAAAACAGTTTTCCTTTGCTTGCTCCTTTTGAGTGTCTGTGATGTGCTCTGGGGTTCTATTTTCAAGTTCAAATAGGAAGCAAGAGATCACAAGGTGCCAGCCCCTGGCTCTGCAGAGAAAACCGGGCTAGAACAGCAAGAAAGCAAAGCCCCGAGACCTGGTCGCTTTTTAGGAGAGTGCGGCGGTGCAGTTACACACCTGGCCTGAGGCTGGAGACGCTGGGCTGAAAAGTAATGCATTCCTCCCGCATAAGGTGGCCTCATCCCCATTTATGATGACCGTGAACGCAGCTGGCTGAGCTTCCTGTAGCCACGGTGAGTGGACATGAGGTCTGGAAAATGCTTTGCAGAACAGCAGTGAGGATGACGCAGGGAATGGGGTACAGGTGGTGCAGGTGACAGCAGTGGGGAGGCTGATGGCAAGAAGCAGGTGCCTGTAGCCCACACCAATAAAATCCTGACTTCATGGAAGGCTGGGATTGGGAGGATTGCAATCCAAGGATAGCCTGAGAGAAGTACATGACACCCTCTTTTCAAAAGAGCACTCTGTGTGTGTGTGTGTGTGTGTGAGTGCGCGTGTGAGAGAGAGAAAGAGAGCACGCAGGAGAGAGAGCGCAAGCGCACACATGCTTATCATCCTAACCACAATGGGAAGCCTAAATAAGCAGGGCCTGGCTACCAAGCATGAGGCCCTGAGTTCAAACTCAGCCACCAAAAACAGAAGCTAGAGAAACCATCACCATGAACCAAATCCAGCTGTGGCTCCTTCAACAGTTGGGATGGCAGAAGGAAAGCCAGGAGTGGGTGTGTGAGTTCTAAACAAGGCTGAAGAATGGCTGGACAGGGCCAAGCTCTAGCAGGCTTGGTCATCAGGAATGAAACAGGCGGATTGATTGGGTGCTTGCACAACACTTAGTGCTTGGTTCAGGGAATAAAAGCAAGTTTGAGAAGGTTAATACCAATAACCACAAACGGAAACGATGGGACTGGGCCCGTAACTTAAAACTTTAAAACGCAAATGCATTAAGTGACCGCTATGGGTCATTTTCTATACAGTGGGCTATTTAATGTTCTCTTCATTATAAAGTAGTTACAGGCAGTGCCACTGAACACCTACTACCACAGCTCAACAGTGGGCAGCGGAAGAAGAGACCAACGGAATAGACTTGCAGGTGTTTTACAAAATGGCCTCAGGTTGCACCCTGAAGCTATAATGAGACTGGTAGGGTGCAGACACAGTGAGGGATGCAGGGAGCAGGGGTCTGGTCCTTTGTCTGACTGCGCACTTGAACTGTTCTGTGAGTAAAAGTCTTGTTGGGGCACAGTCACATCCACTGTGCTTGGCCTCTAGCCGATATCTGGTTTCTTGCTGCAAAGTCTAGCTCAGTAGTTATGACAGGCCGACACCCTATCACTCACAAGTCTCAAATATTTACTACTGGCCCCTTTGCTGAGTTTGCCAAACTGTGACCCGAAGCCTTGGTCTTCAAAGAAAAGCTGGTGATCCAGCAGTAGCATGGAGTTTGGCAGCAATGTGGTCCCATTCTAGAATTGGGCTCAGACTCTTAAAAAATGCTCTGTAAGGGTTGGGAAAGGGGCAGAGTGCTTGCCTTGCATGTATGAGGCCCTGGGTTTGATTCCTCAACACCACATAAGCAGAAAAAGTCAGACGTGGCACTGTGGCTCAAATGGTAGAGTGCTAGCCTTGAGCTGAAGAGCTCAGGGATGGTGCCCAGGCCCAGAGTTCAGGCCCCATCACACACACACACACACACACACTCTCTCTCTCTCTCTCACTCACTCTGTAAGCCAGGTGCTCATGCCTATAATCCTTGGTGCCCAGGCCCAGAGTTCAGGCCCCATCACACTCACACACACACACACACACACTCTCTCTCTCTCTCTCTCTGTAAGCCAGGTGCTCATGCCTGTAATCCTTGCTACTCAGAAGGCTGAGGTCTGAGGATGGAGGGTCAAAGCCAGCCCAACAAGGAAAGTAAGTCCATAAGACTCTTATTTCCAATTAATCAGCAAAAATCCGGAAGTGGAGCTTTGTATGGCTCAAGTGCAGGCTTCTAGCAGAAAGCGCTAAGTGGCAGCTGAAGCCTTAAGTTCCAGTGCCAGGACCAGAACACAAAGGAAGGTGAAAACTGAGGGTCTGCTTAGTAGCCACCAAGAAGGCAAGCTGCTAGCACATTAGCTGGGGAGACATTTAAAGGTGTAATGTCTTACTGTTAGGATCAATTCCCCCACCCCCCAAGCAAATGCATGATTCTGCTTGATATTCAGTTTTTCTAAAAAAAATTTTTTTAGATGATTTAGCAGTTTGAAGTTCCAAAGAAACAATGAAGTGTTTTTTGGACTACCACGCCAACACCACTGCTCTTCCAGCCTGGCTCACAGCTTCTAAGGCACTGTTTAACATCGGCCTCCTGAAAAACCTCGCGACGTTTGACAGGGTTATTTGTGGGATTCGGCATGCTTTAAAGCAACGACAGCAATACAGATAAAAATAGATGGGTGAAAAGACATTCCCTTTCTTAGATGTTTCGATTGAATACATTCATTACACAGACAGGAACAATGCGGGGGGGGGGAGGGGGCTGTGTCTACTTTGAGAAATGCAGCATAATTAAATAAATAAATCTCAGCGCGGGTTGGGGGGGGAGCCACCAAACCAACACTGAGAAGAATCTCTGTGTTATGATTAATACCAGCCTCGAGAAGTCCATGCATTTGGCACAGGGCTAATGACACTTAAATACAAATAATATTTACAAAGTGCTTACTATGTGTTTACCCTATACTGAGTACAAGGTTACAGATGGACTCATTTACTCTTCCCAACAGCCTGATATTAGCTTTGTCTTCTAACTATGGCAAAGACAGGGTAAAGTCACTTGTCCAAGATCAGATAGTCAATGAAAATGTGGAGGTAAGATCTGAACCTGAACTTGGGTCCTTTTTAAATTTGTGTGTGTGGGGCTGGGAAGATGGCTCAGTGGTAGAGCGCTTGCCTTGCATGCCTGAGGCCCTGGGTTCGATTCCCCAGCACCACATAAGCAAAAAG
>NW_012267317.1:3382167-3382834 GCF_000151885.1 Dipodomys ordii | reverse complement strand
CAACACGGGCGGGGTAGAGGAAGGAGACGCCCGGGGCGGGACTGAACGGAGGGGCGGAGTCAACACGAGCGGTGGGCGGAGTCAACACGAGCGGGGTGGAGGAAGGAGAGACGCCCGGGGCGGGGCTGAACGGGGAGGGGCGGAGCCAACAAGGCGGAGGGGGGGGAAAGAGAGACACCAGGGGCGGGGCTGAGCAGGAAGGGGCGGGGCCAGCGTGGGCGGGAGGGGGAGGAGAAGCGCCCGGGGCAGGGCTGACTAGGGAGGGGTCAGGCGAAGAGGGAATCTACCTCCACGCGGCTCCGCCGCCTCCGCTGGTGGGCCTGCCAGTGGCACGCTCCGCTCACTCCCCTGCGCCTTTGGTACGGCCCGGGAGGAAGCGTGGGAAGGGGAGCCCCGCGCCGGCGTGCGCCCCTACTCCGGGCCGCGTGCACGGCCAGACGCCCCTCAGGGTGGCGCCCGGCCTCCCTCCACGCACGCCCCCCACGCACGCACGCACCGACGTGCGTACGCCCCTGGCGTCCGCGGCCCCAGGGCGGGCAGATCCGACCTGCGCAGGTGTGGTGATGGCCCGAAGCGGGGGAGGGGGGGTGAAGCCCGGGCCCCGGCCTCCCGCACCCCGCACCCGCGCGGCTGGGGCGTCCCGTCAGGCTTCCCTTCTTCCTCCCTT
>NW_012267317.1:3373620-3379761 GCF_000151885.1 Dipodomys ordii | reverse complement strand
AAAAAAAAAAAATAAAAATGTGGGCTGGGAAGGTGGCTCAGTGGTAGAGTGCTTCCCTCACATGCATGAGGCCCTGGGTTCAATTCCTCAGCACCACATAAACAGGAAAAAAGCTGGAAATGGCTCTGTGGCTCAAGTGGTATGGCACTAGCTTTGAGCTGAAGAGCTGAGGGACAGCGCCCAGGCCCAGAGTTCAGCCCCCAAGACCGACAAACAAAAGGGCCACACGGCAAAGATCACATGCTATAGACGTCCATTTACATTAAGCTCTGAAGAGCTCCAGGGTTCAAGCCCCTTGATGGAACAACAAAAAAAAGATGCATTACATTTCATGCATGCAATTAAATCATGTTCTCTTGGCTGGGAAGGGGGGTACAGTGAACCTTACAAGCAGGAGAGAGACCCCTGCTGGCTGGGAATATGGCTTAGGGGTAGAGTGCTTGTCTAGCATGCATGAAGCACTGGGTTCAATTCCTCAGTACTACATACACAGAAAAAGCCAGAAGTGGCGCTGTGGCTCAAGTGGGAGAGTGCTAGCCTTGAGCAAAAGCAGCTTAGGGACAGTTCCCAGACTGAGTTCAAGCCCCCGGACTGGCAAAACAAAACAAAAAACAACAACAAATGAAATGCTTAGTGATGACAGAGGCAGAGATCAGGGGTAGACAGAGGCTCTTCTGGCAATAAAGGGAGGCATGAGGGGCCCAGTGTTACCCAACTGTTCTGTACCTTCTCTGTACCTGTGTCCCTCTTCTGCTTGTGAAGTTCACTGTACCCCCCTTCCCAACCAAGAGAAAATGATTTAATTGCATGCATGAAATGTAATGCATCTTTTTGGTCCGTCAAGGGGTTTGAACCCTGGAGCTCTTCAGCTCAAGGCGAGAGTGCTCTACCACTTGAGCTACAGTGCCAGTTTTCTGGTGGTTAACTGGAGATCAGAGTGTCATGGACTTTCCTGCCTGTGCAAGCTCTGAACCGAGATCTTCAGATCCCAGCCTCCTGAGTAGCTAGGATTACAGGCGTGAGCCACCAACACTGGGCTACAATACATTTTCTTGAAGTTCATGGTTCAATGGTTTTCAATATGTTCTGAGTTGTAAAAGTTTACAACAAATCCCAAAGGAGAACCTCATACCCAATTATCAGTTACTTCCCAATACTTGCTCACCCCACCCCCAGGCAACCACTAACCTACTTTCCGTCTCTACCAGTTTTCTGATTCTGCATGTGTCATATGCACGAAATCATATAATATGCAGTCTTCTGACTGGCTTTAAAAACATCTTAAGGCTTATCTATATTACAACATGAACCAACATGTCTTTCCACTGCTGAGAATATTCCACTGTGGTGATCTACCAGGTTTTCTTCATGTATCCATCAGTGGATGGGCATTTAGGCAGTTTCCACCTGTTTTTTTTTTGCCATTATGAATATTCATACAGAAATGTCTAGGTATCTAGGTAGTAAGGAAGGATTAGAAAGAAGTTCCTGCAGCCATACCGACCGTGGTTGTACAGGATGCTGAAGTGGAAGGGTTTTGAAGTCATATGAAGAGAAAGCTGAATTACTGCCTAGGTTTCACTTAGCAAGAAGATATTTACATTTTCTTCCTTAAAGGTCAGGCACCTGTGGCTCACACCTGTAATCCTAGCTACTCAGGAGCCTGAGATCTGAGGCTCATGGTTCAAAGCCAGTAGGGGCAGGAAAGTCTGTGAGACTCTTATCTCCAATTAACTACCAGAAAACGGGAAGTGGCGCTGTGGCTCAAGTGGTAGAGCTGAAGAGCTCAGGGACAGTGCCCAGGCCCAGTTGAAGCCTAGGACTGACAACTAAAAAAAAAAAAAGGCCGGCCTAGAACACTAGCAGACAGATCTATAACAGACTTGTCAATTTCGGGAACTTTTTAGGCACATATAATAATGTTCACAGGTCCAAGGAGAGACACACAGGCACAAATGATTTAAAGCTGGTGGTCATCCGCTGACCTTTTATGGGGATGTTTGCTTAAAGAACCACTGACTTGTGCCAGACTTAATTTTAGCTGCTCCAGGAGGGCCGGAGGTGGGGGGGAAAGGGGGAAGCCAGCAGCGGAAAGGGCTCAGGCAACATCACCGGCCAGGAGAGGGGCTTGTGTTCATGACACAGAGTCATCCCTCACCTCTTCCATCTGCACCAGTCCTGCCCGCAGCAGCAGCAGCAGCAACAGCAAGCAACCCCGTGGTGCCATTTCTCCCAAAAAAACCCAGGGAGGAGGACATGGTCTCATTATGGCTGAGGTGCAGGTTTTCTCAGCCGGGACTGGGGCGTCTTCCCGCTGCATGCAGCCCATCTGGGGCTGCCAGGCGTCAGTATGGTGGAAGGACATGCTCTGAATCCCACTATTGGAAGGAGGCTAGCAAGACATGGAGCTGTTCCGAGAGGGGAAAAAAAGCTAAATTATTAAGGTTTAGTGTACATAGTTGTGCCTAGGTGCTGCAAAAATACAGTATTTTGAATGAAAACTTCATCTGAATGCTTCATCAGTAAACAACTGCCAAAAAACATTCCCTAATGCACCGAGGTTGGATGGGAGTTTACTCTGCCTTTGGAAAAAAAATCTTCAATAGCTACTGCAAGAAATAATTCAACTTTAAATACCAGATAAAGAGCTTGTGAATAATTTAGTATCAAGAAGCAAAGTCGGTCCATGTCATCTGCTGCTGCTGTCACTGAGTTTCACCCTGTTCTGCCAGGGAAGTCTCCAGTGCCCAGTGACTGGGCAAGAGCTTCCAGCACATTCTATATTCACTTCCGGCCATCTGCTCCAGATGGCTGGGGTACCCCTGTGTGCCCCTCTCACCTCTGAGCTCCATACTGCTTCCTGATCATCCCCATTTGCCTGTCTGAAACTGTCCCTGTGTTTTCTCTGTCATTTTAGGGTTTTTTTCTGTGTTGGTTCTTATCTCTACCCACCATGGTGCCTCATCAGGCTTCCAGACTGGGTACCCTGCACTAAAACCCTGTGCAGGCTTTTTGGGGCGTCCCTGGAGGCTGCAGTGCCTTGCCCAATGGAGGCTTTAGGACGATCTGGCTTCTCCCCCAGCTCTCTCTCACTTGGCTGGTTCCTACCCGGCCCTCTCTAGGAAGCCTCTTCTGATTTCTCCCTTGCTTCCCTCCTCTCTTCCCTCCTCTCCAACTTGTCTGGCTAATTGCTTTCCTTCCTCCCTCCCTCCCTCCCTCCCTCCCTTCCTTCCTTTCTTCTTAGGTCGGTTGTGTGGTTTGAACTCTGGGCCTAAGCGCTGCCCCTGAGCTCTTCAGTGCAAGGCGAGTGCTCTACCACTTGAGCCCCAGCCCTTCCTTTTTCTGAGTGGTTTATTGGAGGTAAGAGTCTCACAGACGTTCCTGCCTGCCTGGCTTTGAACTGTGGTCCTCAGATCTCAGCCGCCTAAGTAGCTAGGATGACTGGCGTGAGCCACTGGTGTCCATCTAATTGCTTCTCTTAATGCATGCATTTCTCTGTGGCATGAACGAGGCACACTGGGCTGGCATTTAGGACTCTTCTGCTGTCTCTAAATCTAATGAGGGCTACCTGGTGGCTCACGCCTGTAATCCTAGCTATTCAAAAGCAGAGATCTGAGGATCAAGGTTCACAGCCAGCCTGGGAAGGAAAATCTGTGAGACTTTTTTTTGTGTGTGTGTGCCAGTCCTGGGCTTGAACTCTGGGGCTGGGCATTGTCCTTGAACTTCTTTTGCTCAAGGCTAGCACTCTACCACTTGCGCCACGTCTGGCCTTTTCTGTACATGAGGTACTGAGGAATCAAACCCAGGGTCTCATGCATGCTAAACAAGCACTCTACCACTAAGTCACCTTCCCAGTCCCTCTGTGAGACTCTTATCTCCAGTAAACCACCAGAGAACTAGAACTAATGAATAATTACGGGATTAGTTATCCAGAGAACAAGTGGGAGAGTGTGAACTTTGAGGGGAAAAGCTAAGCAAGAGTACAAGTTACAGTGCTGGTGCATGCACGTGAGAGCGAGTGCGAGCGCGTGCGCGCACGCGCGCGCACACGCACACACCCACACACACAAACAACAGTCTGAATCGCTCCTTGAAGGGCAAGAATGACTCCTCCTCTTGGTATGGCCTGAATCTGCCACACAATAGGCATTCAAAATATTTGAGCAAATTGTTCATTATTAGTAAATCAATAAAAGCTCTGTGCGTAAACAGTTGATGTGGAACTGGGAAGTGGGTTGAGAGGTTATTACATTTGGTTTACTCACGCTTCCCTTGGCCCTCTTCCTATGTAGACATGATTGTCATCCCTTTCCCTGGAGTGCTGGAGTTGACGTTTTGAAGGGAAAGTGACTGTTCTGAGGAACAATGGCACAGCATTTTTGTCTTACGGATTCTCACCGTGGGCGGGAGGCTGCCGAGACCACCACACCTGGCTGGCTGCTGGCCGAGCTTTCTGCCACCACCACCCAACAGTTGTGGTTTCTATTTTCTTTCTTCTTCTTCTTCTTTTTTTTTTTTTGGTGCCAGTACTTGGACTTGAACCCAAGGCCTCCCACCCTTGCTTGGCTTTTGTGCTCCAGGCAGGTGCCACTTCTGGCTTTTTGGTGGTTCATTGTAGCTAAGAGTCTCATAAACTTTCCTGCCTGGGCTGGCTTTGAACCATGATCTTCAGGTCTCAGCCTCCTGAGTAGCTAGGATTATAGGCATGAGACACCTGCACCCTGTCAGTTTTAATTTCTGTAAAGAGAAAACAATTGGATTTTAAAAGGAGTGCAGAAAATGGAACTCAAAAAAGTATGCTCACACCAGCATTAATTCGTCTCATTGATTTTAATCAATGTATTTAGGGAAAAGGATTTGGTTTATTTTGCTCCTCTTCCAAATAACTTCAAATTGCTCAAAAAATAAAGCCAATTCCTCCCTAAAATGAATTCATAACTTCCTATAAGGACTATTTCTTTTGAAGTACGTTCAGAGAGTGACACCCAATTTCTACTGTGTTATTGAAAATATATTTCCAATGAAGGTAATTATTCGAAGACTGGAGAAAACCAGGCAGCAGGCCTGACCCCACAGAGGGTCAGCCTGGTGGGTCTGAAATGAGTGTGTCCCTTTATCTTTCTGAAGTAGACCTACATTTGTGCTAGGCTCAAGTGGTAGAGCACTAGCCTTGAGTGGAAAAAGCCAAGTGAGTGCATGTGGTCTTGAGTTCAAGCCTCAGTACTAGTATATGAACACAGGCACATGTGTGCAAACACACACACACACACACACAGTGTGAAATACAGAGAGACACAGAACCTCCTAAGTACCTGCAGACAATGATCTAGGTCAATTCAGAATTTAATGGAGTAAGACTGGATCAGAAGGAAACAAAAGATGGTAGATGGTACCACCCACATTGGATTGCACAAGCTACATCACATGACTCTCTTAACTAGTGATGGCATTTAGTGACAGAGCAGTCAGGAGTAACCACACTAACTGCTCATGGTGCAGTTGGAATGAAGTACAAGTTGAACCTTTTTCTCTACATTGAACAAAATATACTTGTAAGTGGCAACTTGATTTTCTGACATTTAGCCTAGGTAGCTTATCTAAAATGCAGTCTCTTGAGTCAGGCACCAGTGACTCACCCTTGTAATCCTATTTGGGAGGCTGAGATTTGGAGTTTCACAGCCTGAGGCCAATTCAGGTAGAAAAGTTCTGGAGACCCCTTCTCAACCAAGAGTTCACTACATGGCCTATTATACTAGCTATAATGCAAAATGTGACTAGCAGGATGACAGCCCAGCTGTGTGCTCAGGACGTGAGAGAGATCCTATGTCTACAATAACCAGCACAAAAAAGGGCTGGAGTCAATGCTCACCAGTAGAGTACCTGCCCAGCAAGCTGCGGGCTCTGGGTTCAAACCCCAACACCACACATGTACACACAAAAAGAAGTGTCCACTTCTGTTATTTAGCACAGACTTTTAATTGTGTGTTTATTTTCTCCAGGATCTCCTTTCTGTGTGTGTGTGTGTGTATTCCTATTCTGCTGTTTTTTTTTATTGTAAAGATACTATACAGAGGGTTACAGTTACATGAGTGAGGTAATGAGTACACTTCCTCTTGAACATTGTTACCCCCTCCATTGTTT
>NW_012267317.1:3359736-3373140 GCF_000151885.1 Dipodomys ordii | reverse complement strand
GGTTGTTTCCATATCCTAGCTATTGTGAACAGTGCTGCAATAAACATGGAGGTGCACGTGTCCTTGTATATTGGTTCCTGTTGTTCAGGGCTACTGCTGGTTTTGTTTCCTATCTTTGTTTCTGGACTTTCAAATGGACTTTGCTTTCCTGGGGTGCAGGTCCATGTTTTCTTCCGTCCCTCCCTTTTAAGTCAGGACAACAAGGTCCATGCTCACAACACCTGGTCATGACAGGAGCAAGAGCCTCCCTGCCTTTCCACCTAGAGAGCAGCACTGGACTGGAGTCTGAGCTCCAGTGGCGCCCTCCATCACTCAGATATGTCGTCCAAGGCCTCCCAGGGACCCCAGGCTGCCCATGGACTGGACTTTTAGCTCAAGGCTAGCACTCTACCACTTGAGCACACCTCCACTTTTTGCTTTTTGCTGGTTACACAGAGACACAGACTTTCCTGCCCAGGCTGGCTTTGAACTGTGATCCTCAGCTCTCAGCCTCCTGAGTGGCTAGGGTTACAGGTGTGAGCCACGGGTGCTGGCTCAGGCTGCGCTTTGAATGGCCTGGCCGCCCTTGTCGAGCTTGCTCGGCGGTGCGTGATGACACGCATGCTCCCACCTGTTGCATCTGAGCCCATCAAACACACAACACGGGGAATGATTTCCACGGCCATCCTGCATTTTGGAAGACAATAAGCATGTGGGCAGGATGCCTCCAGCTCACAAATCATCAGATATGGGTGGTTTGATACAGTCGGCCTCCTCCAGAGCTCATGGGCCAGCCAGTGTGCTAGGTAAAGAGCAGAGACTTAGTCTCAATAGTACTTAAGGGGGTGCCAGGATCAGGTGAATCTACTGCAGTGGTGAATGCAAGGTTGAATCATTGTGGTCTCTTTGAGAGAGAGAGACAGGAAGAGAAAAGAGAGAGGGGGAAGAGGGGAAGGGGTTGGCGGGGGGGGTGAGAGAAAATGAGAAGTGGGGAGAAAGAGAGGAGCAGACAGACAGCGCGCCCTCAGCAGACACACGTGCAGCTCGGCCCGCCCGCGGGATGTCCTGCACTGTGTGCTGCCCTGGGACGTGGCCAGAGCAGCACCTCAACGTGGGAACAGAACTAGGAACCACAAAGATTCCCCAGCCCGTGTCAATACGTCCTAGCAGTGGGAGACCCACCAATCCTGACCTCAAAGCCTCCAGTAGGTGTTCAGAGATCTCCAAGCCACATTGCTGGATGCAGGAGGAGAGGCCAGGATGGAAGCCGGGAACACGGGGAAATTTGCTTCCTTCTCCTGCTCTTCCAGCTCCTGATGAGTCTCGGACGATTTGTCTCCATTGCTTCCCGGGGGCTGACATGCACTCACTCACTTTCCTAAAGGAATACCATCCACTGACGCACACAGCAATGTGATCTCGGCCATGCTGGCTTTGGTATGTTGTAGATGTTCTCTAGCCTCTTAAACATATTGACTCTTCTACACTGTGTCAGACCTAGCAATTGACTTAATTTGAACAGCACACAAGACTTATTCAACACTAATGTCTATTACATTTTATGAGATGGAGGCCTCCATACAGAACAAGATGCCTAAGAAACAAACCAAGTCAATTGAAGAAGCCAGCTGCCTGACTAAAAATAGCATCAATTGTGGAGCTGGGCAGGGTGGTGCTCACCTGTAATCCCAGTACTTGGGAGGTGAAGGCAGGGGGACGTGCATTTGAGGCTAAGCTGCGCTACGTAGAGAGCTCCTGTCCAAACAGACAGAATATGTGAATGGCTAAGTTGTTGAATGAGCTCTTTGTGTATGTGTGTATGTGTGTGTTGAACTCAGGGCCTGGGCGCTGTCCCTGCACTTAACTTTGCTCAAGGCTGGTGCTCTACCACTTGAGCCACAGCACCACTTCTGGCTTTCTGGTCATTCATTGGAAAGCCTTTCTTGCCCAGGCTGGCTTTGAACCGTGATCCTCAGATCTCAGCCTCCTGAGTAGCTAGGATTACAGGCGTGAGCCACAGGCGCCCCGCTGTTACCTGTTTTTGTGTCTCTATATAAAAGGACTAGAGAGGTTGAGCAAAAGCTCAACACTGCTTTTTCTGTTTGTCTGAAGTGCTAGAATCACAAGTTCAAAATTTCCTCTTTATGTTTCTCCTTTTATAGTAAGGAATTTTGTACAAATTCTTTAGAATTTTTCTTTGTGTGCTAAAATACACATCTTAATCATTTTACCTTCCAGCTAGCACTGTCCTGTGTGCTCACAGCATTGTGTAACCATTCTCTAGAAGGTTTTCTGGAGGAAAAGAGGAATGTTCTTTATTTAGTTTTGGTTAGTTGTGGGGCTTCAACTCTGGACGTGGGCCCTGTCTCTCAACTCTTCAGCTCAAGGCAAGCACTCTACTATTGGAGCCAGAGCACCACTTCCAGTTTTCTGAGTAGTTTATTGGAAATTAGAGTCTCATGGACTTTCCTGCCAGGGCTGGCTTTGAACCGCAATCCTCAGATCTCAGCCTCCTGAGTAGCTAGGATTACAGGCCTGGGCCTGGCACCAGCAGGAATGTTATTTTTAAAAGATAGAATCAAGTCAGGTATGATGGCTTACACATGTAATTCCAGCTACTTGGGAGGCAGAGATAGGAGGACTGAGGTTCAAGGCCAGCCTGGGTAATGGGACCGCATCTCACAGATCAAGCCTGAGGTGGGTGTGGTGTCTCATGCTTGCAACTTTGGCTACTCAGGAGGCTGAGATTGGGAAGATAGTGGTACAAGGTCAACTTGGAGGAAAAACAAGTTGACAAGACCCCTTCTTCAATTAAAAGCTGGGCATGGTGGCATGTGCCTATTAACCCAGCTATGTGAGAAAATTCTCTAGGAGGATCAAGGTACAGGCTAGCCCTGGCAGAAAGTGAGACCCAATTCAAAAGATAATGAAAGCAAGTGAGGTGTGGCTCCAACAATAGTGCTTTCTGTCTGCCTGCAGGTGCAAGACCATGAGTACCACCAGGGAACAGAGGAGCAGGGGCAGCGGCGCACAGCGTAGCGTTCAGCTCACAGGAGGCACAGGCAGGAAGATCACAGTTCCAGGTCAGCCCTAAGCAAAGAGCCTGAGACCCTATTCTGAAAAATAACTAAAGCAAAATGAGTTGGGAGTTCAAGCAGTGGAGCGCCTCCCTAGCATGTAGAAGGCCCAGTCCTCCCGCCCCCCCTCCCCTCCACCAAATAAAAGAACAGAAGAACCAACTAGTTCTCCAGATGGTTCTAATTTTTAAAAGAAAGAAAAGGGAAAGGCTTAATCAGACCCAAGCATGGTAACTGAATAGCCTTACCAATTGGGAAAAATGATTATAAGCAATGAGCGTTTAATGGAAAACCACAGGCAGAGATGGAGAAACCGCATTGCAACATCCCTGCGGGGGTCCTTAGAGTGCTTCTATGGAACTACCACCTCCATTTCCTCTCCCTCTCTCTCTCTCTCTCTCTCTCTCTCTCTGTGTGTAACAATACTGAGGCTTGAACTCAGGGCCTGGACACTGTCCCTTAGCTTTTACACTCAAGACTGGTTTAGCACCTGAGCAGTTCCACTTCTGGCTTTGTTTGGGGGAGAGGGGAGGGAGACATGGGGGCTTGAACTCAAGGCCTGGGTGCTATCTTTGAGCTTTTTGGCTCTACCACTTGAGCCACAGCTCCTCTTTCAGATTTTTCCATGGTTATTAGAGATAAGATTCTCACAAGCTTTCCTGTGAGGGCTGGGTTCAGTCTTCTGAGTAGCTAGGATTACAGGCATGAGCCGTCAGCGCACGGACTCCATTTCTCCTTTTGTAATCATGCAGAAGGGACGGCTGTCACTCAGGACTCTGGACACCCATTTTCCAGGCTCTCAGCTAAGCCTCCAGATGAGCTGGCGGAAGGTATTACAACACACGGCATCCCAGAGCAAGTGCCGGAGGCATGCGGTCATGCACAAACTGGGCAGACACAGGGACACTCCCAACAGTCTTGGTCTAAACTTTTCTACCACTTCAACACCTATATGGTTAATACCAGAGTCAGAGTTTGTGTCACCACTGTACCAGTGTCCCTCTGTCCGCTGAAGCGCATGCTTTTCTAAGTGCTGGGAGTTAGGGCAGCCCTGGTCCTGAGCCCCAGGAATTCTCATCTAAATGTAAATCAAGGCCAGTCGCTGGGGAGGCGGCTTCAGCCATTTCTCCATCAGTTAATGTTCAGCGCTCCCCCACCCCCTATGCATGGCCACACAACTCTATCGGGGAGCAAGTCTCTCTTATTAGAATTTAACCCTTGGTTTTCTTCCCTTCATGAGCAATTACATGGGTATTCAGAGTCCTGATTTCTTTGACTTCATACATGGCTAAAAAAAAATTGGACAGAGAATCCTGTTCCTTACTTCTGAGTCTCCATCTGGACTTACAGGTCCGGGGCCCTGACATCCCTGCGGGATGCCCCAGAGGAACAAAGAGCAGTGCCCTAAATGGGACTGGTTTTTCCTCCCAGACCTCCTTCCCTCCGGCACTGACACTCAGCCTTTTATGCCAGGAACTGGAGTGGCATCCTGGAGTCCTTTTGTGTGCCAACATACCTGGGGTTACCAAGCCCAGCCTGTTTTATGCCATAACCTTTTCCTCTACGTTTCCACTGCCTGTGCTGTCTCTTGCCAGGTTAGGCTGTGCTTTCTTTACTGGGTTTTGGTCTTCCTGGAGGAATCCTAGCAGAGGCGAGTAGGACCTGGAGGAATCCTAGCAGAGGCGAGTAGGACCAATGCTTGCCTTGACCAGCTTTCCACCTCTATACAGAGTACCTGAGACCAGCAACTCATAAGTGGAAAGAGATTTTGGCTGACATTTCTGGAGGCCCCTCGTGCTGAGTCTGTGGGACGGGAACACGTGGCAGCGTAGAACCACACGTACCACAAGCTGGACTGTGAAAAGGAAGGGGGTGGGGTCCCATTATCTCATTTAAGGGCCACACCCCCAAAGACCTAAAGACTTCTCTCTAGGCTCCACCTCTTAAATCCCTGGGGACCTGGGATTGGCTCTGTCTCTGTTGCTGCTCTGTCAACAAGTTGGTTCAGTTTACTGTTCCAAGAGAGACAGAAAGGTCACACCAGTCCGGCCAGCCCCCGGGGTGACGCGGTCAGTGACCACACACACTGCATGGAGAAACACGGGCAAGGCCAGAAGAATGCCCGCCTCAAACTGCACAGGATTGAGCGTTAACTTTGGGGGTCTGCTCTGTAGCAGTAGAGAAATGCTTACAGTGTATAGTCATACAGGAGTGGGGTGGCAGGAGAAGAGCGTGCAGACTGAAGGGGTGGGGGCGCCCTGTCTTGGAGCTGATGTCTCACAGGTGACAGAGCTACCCCAGCTGGAAGCATCTCCCTCCGCCCCAGTCATGCCAGGGTACCAGACGGGCCCCAAGCCCAGGGCCTCGCTGTGCCTGGAGCAGGCTGTGTCACGCATTTCCCCTAACACCGCGCTCTGTTTCTGCCCCTCCATCTTCTCCTTCAGAGAGGATTCTCTCCAACGAACTTGAACCCAACCCCTGTCTCTGCCTCTGCTCCCAGGGCACATTGACTCGATCAAGACCCAGGTCAAGAGTGAAATTACTAGAAGTGCAGACGCATGAGTAACACAGCCACGCAGCCAACTGCCCGCGGTGACTGCCACCCGCACGCCCAGCTTAGGCTCCGTCTAACTGCGTGGAGAGGGAGCAGGGAGGTGCTGCCACTCACGGTGCCAACCCACTGGGTCCATGGCTGACCACCCTGCGCCCCCAAAGGCTTCTGTTCCCCTTTCTCAGTTCTCTTTTCCAAATGAGAAAGTTTTGATATAGTCACATGACAAATGACAACTTGTGAAATTTCCTCTCTCCACTCATTCGGCCTATTTTCTTCCTATTCTAATCCATCCTACCATCTTTCCTTTTCCTCGTGCCCAAGTAAGCAGTTAGCCATTTACCCTTCTGGGTAGAGACGTGATGATTCATTTTCAAGTTTCACTAGTTGATTAAAAACAAAAAAAAAATTTTGGTATGTGTTTGGGTGGGAGGAAAACACTAGATGACTAAGTATGTCTTCTAATCCTTTTTTGTGCTGGTACACTGGGACTTGAGCTCAGGCCCTTGTATTATTGCTTGTTTACTTTTGCTCAAAGCTGGTGAGCTACACCCCAGCTCTACTTCTGGCCTTTTCGGTGATTTGTTGGGAGAGTCTCATGGACTTCTCTGCCTGAGTTTGAGCCAAGATCTTCAGATCTCAGCCTCCTGAGTAGCTAGGATTACAACCACGAGCTACCAGTGCTCAGCTTCTCAAATCATTCCTTCCAAATATACAAAATTAAAAATCCCTGAATTCTTCAGTATCAAACAATACCTTTATCTCACCCTCAAAATCCAATCTGGCTGGATAGAGGATTCTAGATTCAAAGCATTCCTCTTGCAGAACTAGGGCATTGCTCACTGACGCCTAACATCTCAGACGCTCAAGGAGGAGTGTGCAGATAAGTCTGACTCTTGTCCTCTCTAAGTTCTTTCTTTCTTTTTTTTTCTGGATGCCTTTGTGGTTTTCTGTTTATCACCAGAATTCCAAAATGTTATCAAGTTGTGCCTAGGAATGAGTCAGTATTTTATCAATTATACTTGGTATTTGGTGAGCACTGACAATCTCAAGACTGGAATCTTTTTTTTTTTTTTTTTGGGGTCCGGTCATGAGGCCTGAACTCTGGGCCTGGGCGCTGTCCCTCAGCTCTTCAGCTCAGCTAGCGCTCTACCACTTGAGCCACAGCACCACTTCCGGCTTTTTTTTTCTGCTTATGTGGTGCTGAGGAATAGAACCCAGGGCCTCATGCATGCAAGGCAAGCGCTCTACCACTGAGCCACTTTCCCAACCCCTGGAATCCTTTAATTCTGGGAAGTTTTCTTCAATTATTTCTTTAACTGTGCCCTCTGTTCCATTCTCTTTGTTATGGGTATCGGCACTTCTGAACTTGTCCTCTCTCTCTTACCTTACATTCTTGATGATCTGCTTGGCCATTTGCACTGTATTTTTTTTTTTTAAATTTCTGGTGCCAGTCCTGGGGCTTAACCTCAGGGCCCATGAGCTGTCTCTGAGCTTTGCTCCACTTCTGGCTTTTTGGTGACTTTCCTGCCTAGGTTGGCTTTGAACTTTCAATCATCATATCTCAGTCTCCTGAGAAGCTAGGATTACAGGTGTGAGCCACTGGCACTTGGCTGCATTGTATTCCTAAGGAATTCTTCCCTTTGATATTCTAGGATATTTATTCTTCCTTCAGGCAAGTCTATTCAGCTACAGTGATCCACTGTTGAGTTTTTCACTTCCAAGATACCTGGATGGTAGTTTTTAATGTTTCTTTCCTATGTTTACATTACAACCTTCTCTTGTATCTCTGTAAACACACTGATCAAATTTCTTCTGAACTTTCCTTCTGTTTCCTGGATTAAGTCTGCTTCTTCCAATGCTAGCTGTTCTGTATGTAGTCTTGTCTCTCCTTCTCTTTTCCTTAGAAAAGTTCACAAGTGCCTTTTATACTCACCACTGCTTATCTCTGGAGGCTCTGAGGGGCAGCTAGATGTGAGGTCAGACAAGGTGGCCCAGTTCTTTGACTTTTGGACATAGTGGTTTCCTCTTTTTTTGGGGTTTTGTTTACTGCCTGGCACTTTACCAACTTCTCAAAGTCCCAAACCAAACACTAAAAGTAATTTCATTATGGCCTCTTTTTTCTTAGGCTGGGAGGTAGTCTTTACCTTCCCTACTTTCTCTTCCTCCTCTGGTTAAATCAGTGACACTCATCTCCAGGCCATACTGGTTATGTCCTCAGTTTTGAGGACACTGAAAGGTTAAATTGTTTTTGTTTTTTTTTTTTTAATTTTATGTAAGTAATGAGGCTTGAACTCAGGATCCAGGTTGCTGTCTCTTGGCTTTTATTACTTAAGGCAGGTGCTCTACCATTTGAGTTTCAGCTCCACTTCTGGCTATCTTGGTGGTTAATTGGAGATGAGTCTCATAAACTTTCCTGCCCAGGCTAGCCTCAAACTGTGATCTTTAGATCTCAGCCTCCTGAGTAGCTAGGATTACAAGTATAAGCCACTGGTGCCCAGTTTTGAGTTCTTTGATGCTAGACCTCTTCTCCCTCTTCCTGAGGAGGAAGACCTCTTCTCCCTCCATCCCTGGGGCCTCTTGTCTTTCCTCTTCCTCTATCTCTGAGCGTCCTTCTTCTTCCCTCTCTGAGATTCCTCTCTCCACTTCCTCTGTCTCTGAGGTCCCTTTCCTTTCTCCTCTAGTCTTGTGGCCTCTGGCTCTTTCAGCCTGGAGATTTCTTTTTCCTTCCATTCTGAAGACTCTTTGATGTCTCTAAGTTCTCTCCTTGGAAACACTACCTCTTTGGTAAATAGCAAGCTCAAGCCATCACTAGCTATTTCATGGATTGAGTCATTTTGAGTTTGCCCCTCTCTGTGCCTTTGCCAGGAAGGAAACCATTTCCTCTCGCAGGATTCTGCAGTACAGCTGCCTCAGCCCCTGGGGAACAGCGGACCCAGCATGGAGGACCAGAGCAGGACAGGGAGGATGCCCCTTCTCACTTTAATCACTCCTTTCCCAGGGATCCTCTCTGGTCACTTCCCCTACAGCACTGAGACCATCACCTCCATTCTCCTGTCACATCAAGATTCCTGAAAGACTTCACATGAGAGACTGCCTTTTTTTTTGTCGGTCATGGGGCTTGAACTCTAGGCCTGGGCGCTGTCCCTATGCTCTTCAGCTCAAGGCCAGTGCTCTACCACTTGAGCCACAGCGCCACTTCCGGTTTCTTGGTGGTTCATTGGAAATAAGAGGCTCACGGACTTCTCTTGACTGGGCTGGCTTTGAACCGTGATCCTCAGATCTCAGCCTCCTGTGTAGCCAGGATTACAGGCGTGAGCCACCGGCACCTGGGGAGACTGCCTCTTTTCACCCCTGTCCACTCTGCCCACAGCAGATGCCTTCCTCCCTTGGTTATGTAGGGATCGAGAACACATTCTTGTGAAGGTCACCTTGACCTCAGCCCTTCCGTCCCATGGCCAATGGCCGGTCTGTGCACCTGGGTTGGCAACCACTTCCTCCACGTGTGGGAAACACAACAACACCTATTCATTGTTTCTCTAAAGCTGTTTGTCTGTTTTTCTGGCCTCCAGAGGTCCCTTAGATGCCCACTTGTCTTGGGTCTCTTTTCAGTCCCCACGTACTTCCTTCGATTCTTTTTCCTCTCCCATCACGACACCAATTATCTTTTACAGTTGTATGAACATTCCAAATCATCATTTCCAGCTCTAGACTCAAATGCGATCGCTCCTGGGACACCTTGACTGGTCTGTGTGCACCTCCGAACTCTGCAGTGCCATGAGCGCTGGACACCCCCACGTATGCACGCCTGAACACACACTTCCACACACCCACAGGCATGTCCCTTCTCCTCCTCCCTGCGGTCCCTCAGGGCAGACTTGAACTTGGTTCTCCTTTTGTCCTCCCACTAGTCATTCACTACGTTCCCAGCGCCTTTCAACGGCGCCTCCCACCCAGCTTTCCTCACTGCTCCATTTCTTCTTGCCTTCAGGAGGCCCAAACCACACTCTACCGCATCTCATCTGGGCCTGAGCTCCCCACCCCCAGCCTGAGGGCTCCGCCGAAGATGCAGAGCTGACCACTGCTCTTTCCTGCGGAAGAAATTCCCCTCCTTGGGACTGACTCTCGCACTCAGCATAGAAGACCTTCTCCCTTAGGACCACAGCAGGCTGGCAAGTGCTGTTCTCATGGTTTACCTGTTGGAAGCCTTGGATAGGAAAAGTACCTTTCTTTGCTCAATTCATAGATATTATCTAGAACCATCCAAGGAGATCAGACACTGTCCCTGCCCACGGATATCACTGTCCTCTCCCCTGGCACTGATTTGCCGATAGATATTGTCTGCTACAGACTAGCTAATCACCTCTAGCCCTGTGCAATGTAGAAAAAAATTCAAAGGAACTTGTGCATGCGTGTGTGCACGTGCTGGTACTGGGGCTTGAATTCAGAGCCTTGTGCTTTTGCTTGGCTTTTGCACTCTAGGCGGGTGCTAGAGTAAGCCACAGCTCCACTTCTGCCTTTTTGGTGGTTAAGTGGTGATAAAGAGTCTCATGAACTATCCTGCCCAGGCTGGCTTCAACTCGCTGATCTCAGCCTCCTGAGTAGCTAGGATCACAGGCATGAGCCGCTGGTGCCTGGCTTATTGTACTGATTATCACAGCCTGAGAGAAGAAAGCAGTATTTGGGAATGTTTGCATCTCTGTGCCAGTGCTTTCCTTCCTCACCCCTTCTCCAGTCTGCCCAGCGGCACAGGGTCTCCTGTCTGGGCAGGTCAGCCTGAGGCTGGAGGGCAGTGTGCCGGGAAGGCAGTGTGCCCTGTCCCTCTGCCTCTAAAGGCATGGCCATTGGCTGCGGGTCCTCCCTGCCCCGCCTCCTGACAGGCAGCCAGGCTATGGCCCATGGTGACTCTGCCCAATCCCCCACCTCCTCCTCGGCCAGAGTTTCATGCCGCAGCCGCACGCGAGGCCTCTTCCTTCTCATTCCTGTTCATTCCCAGCCTGGCCCCCGTCACCATTACTCCAGCTCAGTGGGTACAGCTACTTTGGGCACTTATCACCAGTGTCCCCCTCCCCCTCTCTCCTGAGTGTGGTTTTGGCTTACAACTTGGCAACCTTCTTCTTGCTTTTTACTTAGGGGTCTCCCCCTCCTTCCCCACCCCCACCAAGGGCTGCTGTGTGGCCAGCCAGACTTCACATTCTAGAAGGTGGAACAAGACCTCACACTTCAGCGCTTGCCAAACTAACGAATCCTGTGCCAGCACACCTTTAAGGAAGCCATGGTTGAATGGACAGGAAGAATGGCAACAGTATGTTCTCTGCCTGATGACACATCCTCTCCCAAAAGACAGGGGTGGCTACATGCCGAACCCTAGCCCCTGGGGAGCAGGCTGGTGCTTTATCCCCCAGTACCTGGAAATGGGAACGTATTTGGAAATAAGGTCTGTGCAGATGTGATTAGGTTAAAGAACTCCAGTCCAATATGGCTGGCATCCTCTTGGGAAGAGGAAATTCAAACAGGTGCAGACGCAGAGAGGGTGGCCCTGGAAGCCGGAGGTCCCAGGCTGATGACAGCCTGAAGAGGCAAAGCCCTGTCTGAGTATCCAAGGCAGTAGCGGTCTGCCGGAACTTCTAGAGGCTTTGGGCCTCCAGCATTGTTGGACAACAGTTTCTGTTGGCTTTACCTTCCCCTCCAAGTCTGGGGTACAGCAACTTCTCTAAATCCACAGATTCAAAATCTGTGGATTCAACTGACTGTGGGTTTAATATGTGAAAATTTTACTTTAGAAGTAAACACGGCCTTTGCATTAGTATTTGAATATACAGTAGCTCTTCATGAGAAAATGTGGATTTTTTCTCTTTTTCCTTCCTTCCTTTCTTTGCTTCCTTCCTTCCCTCCTCTCTCTTTCTCTTCCTTCTCTTTCCCTCTCATTTCCTCCCTTTCTTCCTTTCCCTTCCCTCCTTTCTTTCCCCTTCCTCTTTCTATCTCTCTCTCTTCCTTCCTCCCTCCCTCCTTCTTTGTTTTTCTTCTTCTGCTCTACCTGGTAACATTTTACTTTAGCATTCCAGTCTAGGCAAATTCAAAGAACTCTTCCAAAGGATGGCTCACAAACAGTGGTGGGGCCTGGAAACTTCCTGGCCATCTTCCTCATGGAGCGGAAGTTAGCAATTTCCCTTTGATTTCCATTTGTCCACTGTGTCCCCACCTTTCTTCCCCAGCCTGTGACTTAGGACGAGAAACCACACATGCCAGCGGTGCCCAGCCCCAACCAAAGGCAGGCTGGCACAGCGTGGAGAAGACACGCCCAGCCTCCCTCTGACACCCTGCCCTGGGAAGAGAGGCCCAGACTTACGGTTCTGGGGGAAGCCTGGTGCGTCGGGGACGCCAGTGGAGGCCGCGTCGGGCTGTGGAAGGCCAGGCAGAAGCGCTGGGTGGGGTCTGGCGGGGAAGAGGAGGCATAGATGCGGTTTTCTAAGCGCTCGGGCTCCTGCTTGTAAGACTCGAGAGGAAACGTGTGCTGCTTCGTCACTTGGGTGGGTGTGGATGGGGATGAGGAGACGCTGGAGGCTGTGGGGAGACACCAGAGCCGTTAGCAGTGCTGCCCGCCAGAGGAGGGCAGAGCAGCGCCCTCTGCTCCAAGTACCAAGCCCTCCTAAACCAAACAGCCCGATGATTACATTTCTGAACGTTGGGAAAAAGCTTAAACAACCTTAGAATTGTGCCTGCCATTCACCCTGGGCTGTCCGGGCATCACCGGGGGACAGGCCGCTCACGTCCCCTTCCCCACACTCTACCACTCACAGGGTGTGCTCAGGAGACCAGGGTCATTGTTGTCGAGGATGATATGACAGTATGACAAAGGAAAAAAGAGGCAGGCGTCAGGCTCCCCTGCCCACATCAAGGTACATCTCATCAACATCTGCTGGGGGGCCAGGGCAGTCAAGATCAGAGGAGATTTGGAGCAGGGGTGGGGCTGGAGAGGGGGCTTGGAAAGTGAAGAGGACTTAGATGGACCAGGAAAGGAAGGAGACCAGAGGAAAGAAAGAACTGCAAGGGAGTCCGGCCGTGTGGTGACGCACCTGTAACCTCAGCTCCTCAGGAGACGGACATTGGGAGGATCATAGTTCCTGGCCAGATCAGGCAAGAAAAAAAAGTTCACAAAACTCCATGTTAATGGAAAAAGCTGAGTGTGGGTGCTGCCTGTCACCCCGGCTGTTGAGGGAAGTGTAAAGCGGGACCGTGGGTCAGGTGTGGGCCCTGTGGCAGAAGCAAGACCTTTCTCAAGCTAACCAGCACAAACAACGTCTAGGGGCCTGGCTGAAGTTGGTAGAGCACATGGAAATCCTGAGTTCAAATCCCAAACCATAACAACTGCAGGGAGAGCAAGGACATGGATTTACAGGGGTACAATTGTCCTCTCCACCTCCCAGGGTCCCTGCATTCCAGGAGCCTGTTTCAGCAGGCAACCCTTACCCTACCCCTCTGTACTCCGGAAAGATACAAGGAAGGTTCCTGGGAATGTTACCTTTTTTAGAGATAGGGTTTTGGCAGGTGAAGCAAGTTGGGATAAGGTTTTGCTGGATCAGCATGGACCCTCAGACTATAATACCCTAAGTGTCATTGTAAGAGAGAAGGACAGACAGACGACAGACAGACAGACAGACACAAAGGTCTATGTGATGGCAGAGGCAGAGACAATTTAATTTTTTTTAATTTAATTTTATTTTATTTGTGAACATACTGTACAGAGGGGTTACAATTACATGGGCAGGATAATGCGTACATTTCTTACCAAGCATT
>NW_012267317.1:3331728-3357736 GCF_000151885.1 Dipodomys ordii | reverse complement strand
TTTATTTCTTCTTTCCCTATTTGGATCCCCTTTATGTCTGCATCTTGTCTTATTGCTGTAGCTAGGCATTCTAATACTAGATTGAAGAGAAGTGGAGAGACAATTTAATTTTTGAGTTAATTGAAGATAGGAGTCTCACAGACTTTTCTGTGAGACAGGCTGGCTTTGAATCAGGATTCTCAGATCTCAGCCTTCTGCGTAGCTAAGTTTACCGGCGTGAGCCACCAGAGCCCAGCTTCCCACTCCTCTTCTGCACGGCCAGGTGTATGGGAACCCCAGGATATCGGTGGAGACTTTTGCCCTAGGGTGTTCTCGAGGAGGAAGGCTGGGAACAGAGGGGCATATGTGGAGTACAGACTGCAGAAAGCCAAGACCAGGAGGCAACTCCAGGAAGCGGGACCCGGTGAGGGACCCACGGCCCGCAGGCTTCACAGGCAGCGAAGCTCCGCCTAGGCCTTGATTTTGGACTTGTGTCCCCTAGAACATGAGAAAGTGAACTTCCGTTGTATAAAAACAGCCTGTTGTATGGCAAGCTAGGGAGACACATACAGCACAGTCGCCCACGGCTGACCTGCTTTCCAAGGGAATCTGGACTTGGGCCCTATTTTATCATTAAGCGCATCCAATTGTAGAATAAAAGTTGAAGTACATAAGTCAACCCACAGATGTCAGCAGCCACAGCCCAGGAACTGTCACTTGTTCTTTGTGACTTAGACAGGATGGATCAGTCACTGAGCCCTGAGTCAGGGTCTCTGCCACAGTCCGCACTGGGTCCATGCATGCCCCTCTGCTCCCAGCCCCGTTCTGAGAACACCCTAGGTTACCGTCCCCACCTATGTGCTAAATACTTAGGAGACCGAGGCCTGAAGAACCTGGTACAGAGACAGCCCAGGCAGAAAAGTCTACAATATTCTTATTTCCAATTAACTAGCAAAAAGCCAGATGTAGCCGTGTGGCTCAAATGGTAGAGCCCTGAACTAAAAAGCCAAGTGGATCATGAGGTCCAGTACCAGCACAAAAAAACCAGACAAACAAGAAGAGTGGGAAGGGTCCGCTACGGGGCTGGTGTGGTGGGTGGGCCACTGAGAAGCAGCCTGGCCGGGTAGGCTTTTGCGGCCCAGGCTCCCAGCTGAGAGACCCCAACAATTCCTATGATGCCTTCAGGTCATGAGGAGGGAGGGGCAGGCCAAGTGAGGGGTGTGGCCAAGGCCGAGGGGTGTGGCCAAGGTTGAGGGGGTGTGGCAAGGCCTTCAAAGGGTTCTGCTGGGTGGGGCAGGGAGCCTTTTGTGCAGCTTTCTTTGTAGAGCTTTTGGCGGTGCCATCTTGCGGGGTTCTCATAGGGACCGTCCTCAGCAGGGCACTGTTCGTGTGGCCAGACAGTGGGAAACGTCCCATCCATCCTCCCAACTCTCTCCTTCACAGGCCACAGAGTCCTTTCCTGGCATCCCTGGCAGCGTGCCCAGCCCCCTCCCCCATGGTGTGTGTGTGTGTGTGTGTGTGTGTGTGTCATGGGCTGGGTCAGGTCAGGAGAGGTTAAAACCTGTACCTCAGCACAACTCAGCTGTAGCAGACCCTCCCTACTCTTCCCCTGCCATCCCCCTCTTCCCCAGCCCTACCTCAGTGTGGGCTCACATCCTAACGGCCTGTGGCAACATCTTGAGCAAGCCCCTCTGAGGTCCCCAGAGGAAGGGGCTGGCCCCAGGGACTCCTGACTCCTCAGCCCGTGACGGCAAAAGCACCCACGTCTGTCCTCAGCAGGGCAAGGCTGACACCTCCTGCTGGGACCTCACTCGGACCAGCTCTGAGTCTCTGGCCCGAACCGCACCTGCATGGCCCTGTCAGGCCCAGAGGAAGTGTGTGCCTCTGTGGAACCACTCTGGTGTCACCTATCAACACCCATGAGCATTTCTAGAACTTTTTCCCACCCTTACTGTGCATTTGGGCTGTGCATCACTGTGAAAGCAGAACACAGAGACCCGGGGCTCACTGGCAGAAGGGCTCCACGAGGACATCCCGCGGGGCCGGGCCCGGGGCTCACGCTGGCAATCCTAGCTACTTTGAGGGGCAGCAATGGGGGTTGAAAGCCAGACCAAGACGGGAAAAACGTTTGAAAGACCATTGGCTGCCAGCCATTGGTTTGATCTTTCGGCTTGGTCGTGGTGCATGCGTGTCATGCTAGCAAGGTGGGAAAGTACAAGTAGGAACATCACAATCCAGTTCAGCCCAGGCATAACGTGAGACTGTCTCAAAATAACCAGTAAGAACCAGCAGAACATCTTCCCAGTTGAGTGTAAGACCCTGAGTTCAAATTCTAGTATTGCAAAAAAAAATCCCCAAACCCCCTTCATTGTGGTGGCCTGACACCGTGTAAGAACAGAAGTGTCATGTGAGATAGAGGGCTAAGCAGAAAGTGCACGGCTACCTGCATAGTGTGATGCCATTGGTATTTCAGAAGAAGGGAAAAGGCTTTATAGATGCAGTGTTCAACCCTAAGGCCACAAAACCTTAGGAAATCTGGATGCCTACAGATCAGCATGCTGGCTGGTCCCTGGAGAATGGGGGAGGAGGGGGTTCAAGCATGGTGAATTGTCCAAATCCCAACCTCCAGTCTGGTTGGGGAAAAAGACACAAGAACACAACTGAAACTGAGCTGGACAAGGCCATGAAAGAAGCGCTGAGTGCGAAATGCGAGTGGTATGGAACAGGAGGTGCTCAGAGAAGAGTAGGGACTGGTGGAAGAAGGGGAGGAGGCCCCAAATGCACCCAGAGCTGAGCCTCCAATCCAGAAAGCAACAAGACCCTGGCCCACGCAGGCAAGGTTCCTAAGTGCCCAGACAGGACCAGGCAGTGACCACAGTAACCCAAGAAGTCTTGGCCAAGGGACTGGCGGGTCAGCTCATTTGGTTTCTTCCAGGAAGATACCTCAACCCGTCCCCTGCTCTGCTTCAAGCTTCTGTCGCCTGGAGAATGAACAATGCCTTTGACTCTCCCCGGCCATGGCCAGGCCCAGTGAATAGGCCCAGTGAGTGCCCAGATCCTGCCCCTGGCAGCCACGAAGAACACCAAGTAAGTGGCTCCAGACAGCAGGGAGCCATGAGCTGGTGACGTCACAGGGCCTGGCTAGCTGTGTTGGCCGAGCTGTGCTGGAGAGAAGGGGGAGCAGAAAAGAGGGAGGTGCTGCTGGGTAGGAGCGGGCAATGGCCATGCTTGGTGGAGGCACAGGTCTGGATTTCAGAAGCCTCAAGCTCTGAGCCTGGTTTTTACTACTAACTAGCTACGGACCCTGGAGCAAAGGTGCCCTGTGCCTCAGTACCAAAAAGGTGGTGGAGCAGATCGCTGTGCAGGCGCTCAGTCACCACCGCAAGAACCAAGTGGCTGGAGACACCACGGCGCCTGCCTTTTCATGCTGGAAGTCTGAAATGACAAGGAAGGAGGGAGGGCTTCATTTGCCATCTCCAAGAGGTCCAGAGAACAGCAATTTTCCAGTTTACACAGGACAGGGGACATTTATATGCTTTTTCCAAGTCAGGGCCTGGGTGCTATCCTGAGCTTTTTTGTCCAAGGCTAGCATTCTGCTGCTTGAGCCACCGCTCCATTTCCTGCTTTTTGGTGATAAATTGAAGAGTCATAGACATTCCTGGCTTTGACTCGAGTAGCTAGGATTACAGGCATGAGCCTCTGGCGCCTGGCCCATTTATATGCTTTTTAAACCACTAATATTCATCCCAGGAATGAGGGGCTGGTGTTGGCAGTCTGGGAACTAATGATGACGGCGACTAAGGGGTCAGGGAGGGTGATGGACCAAAGTGCCACAAAAGCAGAGTGACCTGAACCCCTGCGGAGAGGAAGGGGAGAGGGCAATGCAAGGGATGAGCTGTCGGGTGCACAGGGATCACCCGTGGTGGCAGGAAGCAGGCACAAGGGAGATGTGGCTGAGCACCAACCACAGAACATGTGCTTGCGTGGACGTCCTCTCTCCAGGGCCACATTCTCTAGTTTTGTTTGTTTCCCAACTGTCCTTCTAGCTTGGACAACCTCCACTTCTCCTTGCACTGCCCTTCACCCCTGTAGTGTCTGCCCTCTTTGCCACCCAGGGGCCTAGGCACTGTCCTTAGGTGCCACAGTCAAGGCTGCTTGGCTCCCTACCTCTCGTGCAGCTTCTGGTTGGAGATAGGCAGGACAATTATGTGGCTTACTGCCTTCTGCCCACCACCCTGCTTTGGCCTTCTGAAATATTTCTTTCCCATGATTCCTCAGGCCTGAGCAGCTGTGGGCTCCTGCCATTGCTTGTTTAAGCTTTGACCTCCTAGAATCCTGCCCTTCCTCTCTGAGAAATTCCTCGAGAGGCCCACCTGTTTCCCACCCCGACAGGCGGCACCTCCAGCCTCCTGCTGCGCGCAGAGCAACAATCTGAGCCCCACAACCCCACGCTCGGGCATGCCCTTCGGCCCACTGTGGGACCTCGGGTGAGTTCATCCGGCCCCACATCTCGGGTGGTGATTTGAACATGGGAGCTACCATGGGCTTTTGGTGGCAATGAAGAAGCGGGAAGGGACTTACCTCAGAACACGAGGGAACACTGTGGTCCCCAGGGGGAGATTGAAGGGGAAGGGCTTTGAGGGTCAGGAGGTAGCTGAAGTGCAGCTTGAAGTCCACCTCTGGCCAACTCCAGACCTGTGGTGCCAGTTCTGGTGCCGAAGGGTGAGAAACAGTAATCTCTTTTCTCTGACAGGTTGCCGGGGCGGGGGGGGGTGTGGGTGTGTGTGTGGGGGGCATCCAAGCTCAGGCTGAAGCTGTTGCCCAGTCTCCTCTAGCCAGGGTCATCCAAGAGGCAGTATGGGAACCCTTAGGGGGCCCTGGGACAGGCGCTGGTTATTACTTATAAACTGATGGTTTAAGTCATTGGAAAAGCTGCAAATTACAAATGCTTGGTCCAAAACCCACATGCTAGCTCATGCAACAGCTCGCTCTAGGGTAACTATTGCCTGTATGAATTACTTGTGCACTGCTGTGACAAAATATCTGACAGAAGCAGCTTGAGAAATTATTTCACTCCTTGGTCCCATGGATTCTGGGCTTCTAGAGAGACAAACTTCCTGGCAGCTGGCGCATGAGAAGGAAGAGGCTGTCTACCTCATGGCAGACAGGAAGCAGACAAGAAGGAATACAGGAAGGGGCGGGGACAAGATAAGAGTCTTCAAGGACACATTCCTAGTTGCCTATTTTCTCCAACTAGACTCCTCCCCCTCCCTTTCACCACTCCCCAATAATGCTATCAGATTAGGAATCCACCGAGGATTAATCCAGTCACTAGGTCAGAGCATCATCATCTAATCTCTGCAAACAACTGTCTCAGATACAGCCAGAGGCATGCTTTACTAATCTCTTAGATATTTCTTAATCCAATCAGGCTGATGGTCAAGATTAAGCTCTACACTAGCCAAGGACATTGACTGTCTCTACTGCCCATTGCCAGGTGTCCCATGTGAGGTCAGACATCCTCTTGCCTGGGACTTTAATCATTTTCCTTTCTTTCCTTCCACAAATGAGTTGCTAGCTCACTCTTCAAGGGTGGAGGTATGCTATAATAACCTGAGTTCAAAGCCCAGCACTGTCAAAGACAACAAAACAAAACAAACCCCCAAACCACTGCTTCTCCATCACTTGGTCTGGCAAGATGAATTCCAGAATTCCGTGTCCCAGTCATCTGCCACGTTGTAAGAGCTACAGACTGCAACTCTGGGAGAAGGCCAGACTTCCCAGATTACAGGTCCAAGCCACCAGTGCCTAGCCTGCACTGAGGCCTGACCCAAAGGTCATGCACTCTCACTCGGCTTTTTCGGCTCATATCTGGCATTCTACCACTCGAGCCATGCCTCTAGTTTCAGCTTTCTGCTAGTTAATTGGAGATAAGGGTCCCTCGGACTTGTCTGCACAGGTTGACTCTGAACCTTGATCCTCAGAGTTCAGCTCCTGAACTTCTGGTTTGTTTGTGTCTGTACTCGGGACCTAATGCTTGCCAAGCCAGAACTCTACCATGTGAGCCACACCACAGCCCATATATGTGTATGCATATATTATTCAGAATAAAACAAAGGGGCTGTATTTATTTTATACTTTTTGCAATATCTTTAATATGTTGCTCAATAGAAGACACTAGATGTATGTATGTGTGTGTGTGTGTGTGTGTGTGTGTGTGTGATGGCACTGACACCTGAAGTAAAGGCCTCAAACACTTGTTTGTTTTTTTCACTTACAGCTGACGCTCTACTACTTGAGCCACACCTCCACTTTTGGCTTTGGGCTGTGTAAGTGAGATGTAAGTCTCTTGGATTTGTCTGCTCAGGCTGGCTTTGGGCACGAATTCTCACATCTCAGCCTCTACCTGCACCCAGCAACACCGGATTCGTCTATCTGCTTCTGCATTCAGGTTGGCCAGTATTTGGCTTGGGTTGAAATGCATATATATATATATATATATATATATATATATATATACACACACACACATATATATGTACAAGCCTCATGCAGCTGAAAAGGGGAACCACCAGATTCTCTGAGCGAGTCTTGGGCTCCGGAGGATCCTTGGATCTTACTCTCAGGATGGATGGTCTATCTTGGTGACAGCCACCTTCTCCTCCCCCTCAGTGGCCCTCACAAGGAGGAGACCAAGAAGACAAATACAGGCCACTTCCAGCATTATTTTCCCTTCCCTTAACCACATCCTGACACGCCAAGGGTGTACGAAGGCTTGCATTGGGTCTCTTGGGCCACATGGACAATCGTAAGCATAGTTACTATCCATTGCTTGATCACACTCCCTGGAGTGTTTGCAGTTCAAGGCACAACAAAAGGTGATCACAACAGAATTCTTAGCATGGTTCAGAGAAAGGAAGGTTTCTACCCCTTCCAAGCCCTGACTGCCAAGAATAAGACTCTTGTAGAGGGAAACCACGGACCTAAACGCCGGCTGCCCTGGCTGCCTCATGGTGGACAGCTTTTCACAGAACACCTTCGGGGCGACAGGAGCACGTGAGCGGCCGTAGCGGACAGCTTTTCACAGAACACTTTCCGGGCAGCAGGAGCACGTGAGCGGCTGACATGGCCTAGGAAGCGCTGCTCAGAAGGCCTCCCCCGTTATGCCCCCAATCTATGAAGGCTCGCAGGACCATGGGGATATCAGAGTCCAGGAGGCCTCATGTCAGACACACTGACTGGTTTTGCATGAACATCTCTGCACTCTGGTACCCATCAGGAACTTGGTAGTCTGCCCGAGACCGTCCTCAGGGAGTCTGGCACCATGACTCCCAGGGGACTGTCGAGTCTCCGTCCCTGACTGGCCTCAATAAGAGAATCCCCAAAGGCCTGCCTGACGTCAAGCTAGAATAGCAAGAAACAGACCCTCCCCATGGATGGGGTTCCTGGGATGACCTCCACAGAAATCCTAAGAAGGGAGGAGCTGCTGACGCATGAGCATCACCTCACTCCTTTCTCTCCTAGGAATGTGTGACCTCGGGCTGGGAAGATGGCTCAATGGTAGAGCGCTTGCCTTGCATGCCTGAGGCCTTGGGTTCGATTCCTCAGCACCACATAAGCAAAAAGAAAAAAGCCGGAGTGGCGCTGTGGCTCAAGTGGTAGAGTGCTAGCCTTGAGCTGAAGAGCTGAGGGACAGTGCCCAGGCCCAGAGTTCAGGCCCCACGACTGGACCAAAAAAAAAAAAACAGGAATGTGTGACCTTTATCCATGTTCAGAGTTGAGATCAAAAGCAGAGGCCCGCTGGGTGCCAGTGGCTCACACCTGCCATCCCAGTTACACGGGAAGCTGATCAGGACGATCACAGCTCCAGGCCAACCTGTGCAAACGTCTTCAGGGCTCCCCCTTGCTAGAAGAAGCTGGGTGTGGTGGTGCCCATCTCTCATTCCAGGTACCACGGGAAACCCAGAATAGGTGGATCGAGGTCCAACTGAATGCCCAAGCAGGAAGCAAGACCCTATGTCAAAAATAACTAACACAGGGGCTGGGAAGGTAGCTCAGCGGTAGAGTGCTTGCCTTGCAAGCATGAGGCCCTGGGTTCAATTCCTCAGCACCACATAAACAGAAAAATCCGGAAGTGGCGAAGTGGCACTGTGGCTCCAGTGGTAGAGCACTATCCTTGAGCTGAAGAGCTGAGGGACAGCGCCCAGGCCCAGAGTTCAGGCCCCACAACCGGACCCCCCCAAAAAAAACCCCAAAAAAACAAAAAAAAAACAAAAAAAATAACTAACACAAGCCGGGCACCAATGGCTCACGCCTATCATCCTAGCTACTCAGGAGGCTGAGATCTGAGGATCACGATTCAAAGCCAGCCCAGGCAGGAAAAGTCCCTGAGACTCTTACCTCCAATAAACTACCAGAAAACCGGAAGTGGTGCTGTGGCTCAAGTGGTAGAGTATTAGCCTTGAGCTAAAGAGCTGAGGGGCAGCGCCCAGGCCCATAGTTCAAGCCCCATGACCAACAACAACAACAAAATAACAAACACAAGAAAGGGCTGAATGCCTGCCCAGCAAGCATGAGGCCCCAAGTTCAATTCTTAGCACCATCAAAAAATTCTAAAAACTAAGACAGGGAGCTGGGAATGTGGCTTAGTGGTAGAGTGTTTACTTAGTATGCATGAAGCCCTGGGTTCGATTCCTCAGTACCATATCAACAGAAAGAGCCAGAAGTGGTGTTATAGCTCAAGTACAGAGGAATAGCAGCGAAAGGAGAAGAGGAGAAAGAAACCTTCTCTGAAATTAGTTATCCATCACAGAGACTCTATTGTTTCTCCCTCTGAGTCACTTTGCTCTAACTTTGTTTTATGCTTCCAAGTACCCTAACGGCAGCATTGTTTCATGATGCAAGCATTGTATGCTTTGCTTGCACTCAGCCTTTGCTGACATTTCCTGTTGCCAGGAGACCTAGTGACCAGTGGAACGTAAGACTGGGCAGGCAGGCCTGCACCCTGCCGCTAGCGTGGTGATGACATCAACTACCTGTTTGTTGACTAAATATTGCCATGGATCTGGCCAACCTTGTGCTATGTCTTCTGAAACTTTCCTCTAACTGGTCATCCACCGAGCTGCAGAACAAGGGCATTGCATTAGAAGATTCTGAGAGAAGGCAGGCGGGGCAGTCAAACATATTAAAAACCTTGGTAGTGTCCCACTTAATTTATATTGAGGCATCACGGCATTTGTATGTGTGTGTTGGTGGGGGGTCCTGGGGCTTGATCTCAGGGCCTCGATGCTGTCCTTAGCTATTTCACTCAAGACTGATGCTCTACTCCTTGAACCACACCTTCAATTTCTGCTGGTTAGTTGGGGGTAAGAGTCTTGCAGATTTCCCCACCCAGGCTGGCACCAGAGATCCTCAAATCTCAGCCTCCAGAGTAGCCAGGAGTGTAGGCATGAGCTATCGGTGTCCAGCTGGCATGATTGCATTTTAATAACAAAGTAATTGTATGCCTCTCTCCCAGTCACCTTGAAGACTTCTGTCTATATTGGGGCCTGGGTGTATCCATTGGTTATACACTGTAGCCTCTGTAGCTCCGTTCTCTCTAGTCAGAGGCCAGGGTGCCCCTGCTTGGGGCTGAGGTCAGAGACACTGAAGGTTCAGCTCCTGTGCCCATGCACGGCTGGCCAGGAGACCTGGTCCGAGCCACAGGGCACACCCCTAGCCCCACCAGCCTGGTGGAGGGTGTGGCGCAGGTGTACTTGGCAGGGAGGCAGCTGGACTGGGGCCAGGCTGTACCCCAGGCGCTCCGCGGTGGTCAGGGGCGGTGCTGAGCCAGCTGAGCAGTGGCTGAGTCTTACCGGGAATTTCAGGAGGCCACGGGCTCCCCTTGTGTGCCCAGCCCACGGCTTGGCTGGTGCCCCCTGGATGTCAGATGCCCACTAGATCCTACCGGCCTTTAGGCAGGCTTGAGGTTGAGGTCTGAGCTTTGAGGGCTTCTTGGTCCTTCAATCTCTTGGGACTTAAACTTGGCTTGGGGGGCAGTATCCTAGTCATGGTTGTCCGTGGTCTGGCTCAAGCCAGGCTGGCGACAGATCCCTGCAGAGTCCCTGAATTTTCTCCATTGACCTTTGGGAATTGTCTCCCATTCCCCATGGGAAGGTTTAGCTCAAAACCTTTGCGTCTCATACAATGCAGCCCACCAGACCAAGCAGGGAGAGCCAGAGGCGCAGCGATGGTGGGGCTGCAGGTAGCCTATAGTTCCCATCCCCAGCTGGGGTGAAGGACCATGAAGCTCTGCGGATCTGCGTTCCAGGTTCTGGAGTCCTGGATTGGACCTGGGAATGGGGGTGGGGGGTGTGTGTCCAAGTGAGCTAAGGTTCTCCGGGTGGTTTAAATGCTTACTTGAGGTCTGGAACAATTCCTCTCTTCTCCCCTTCTTATTGTGCAGATAAGCAACATCTGCGATTTCTGGGTTCCCGTCTTCATGGTGCTCTGTCCCAGGGCCTCAGCCTTCTTTCTCAAAGCTCCCATTTGCCAGAGAGCCAAATCTCTCTTCTCCTGACTTCCCAGTCCCCATGTTGGTCTCCGACAGTGCTGGCTCTTCCTGCAGCCAAGTGTGGCCCGTGGAGACGCTGCCTGCAGCAACCTCGTCCCCGGACACCAGAGTCCAAGTGGTCCCAGCCAGCCCTCGTGCATTGGCTACTCCTCCGCTGGCTGCCTGGAGACTCGCCTTGAAGTGCTACCAAGCCGCTACCTCTCCCTGCGGAGTCCCCGCAGCCCTGCCCCAGCCTCCACGCCACCGCCATCTCTGCCCCAGTGCCCTGGCCGCGGTTTCGAGCGTACTCTCATGTGGCAGGGTTGGGGGCTGTGAGGTCGGTTACAGGCGCTGAGACAATGTTACAAGAACTACCCCAAAGTACCTTGGGGAAAGGCTAAAGGGTCTTAGAGTCCAAGCAACATGGTGAACCAGAGGAGAAAACGTTCTCGCCATGAATACAACCCGGCTTCCTGCGGGACGCTTCCTCGTGTCGAGGTCCTCAGCAGGCGCAGCCCTGCTCGATGCTGAGATTGGGAGCAGGAAGGAGCCAAGCTCTGAGATTCTCTGGGCTTTTCTTGTTGAGGTTCTCAGTCTCCTCGTAGGAACTCAGAAAAAAAAAATCGGCCCTGTACCCCCAGTAGCATTCTGTCCCTGGTTGTTCAGCAGCACAGTGGCTTTTGCTATCTCCTATGTGTGGGGGGGATCCCCGCCAGGGCCGGCTGGGGGTCAGGGTGGGCAAGCGACTCTGCCCTGGGTGGGCCGACCTGGCCGGCAGAAGATCCATCTTCTCTTCGAGCTCCTCTGGAAGGGGGAGATCCGCCATGAAGCTTCGCTGGGGCAGAGGAAACAACACATGCGCATTCAGAGACTAGTTTGCAACGGGGGGGGGGGGGGGGGGGGAGGAAGGGGGGGAAGGAGAGGAGGAGAAAGGTGGGGGGGGGAGGGGGGGACCCACGAGTGGCTTTGTGAGGGAGATTCTAGAACAGGCCATTTCCTGTATAAAATTCACCAATGAGGGGACATGCCGGGGCACATCCTCTGTGGAGTCGCCAATGTGCCAGTGTCCTTTGGTCCTGTGTTGAATGTCACCAGCACAAATAGTTGAGACTAGAGAGAGCCGCTGGCGGTGACCAGAGGGGGCGACCTCCTGGGCTGGTCAGCCTCACCCTAGAGGCCTCCAGGCTCTGGGCTCAGTATGGGGGAAGGCTGGGAATGAGCCAGGGATGGCTTTCAGCCATTGTCCCCTGCACGTGTCTGAGTCTTCCCAGGTGAGTGGCGATCTAGGGGAACAGGCACACACGCCTGGGTGGCCATGACGGGGTCCTCACCCCACTGCCCTTAGTTTCCTCAGAAGGCCTCACTCAGCCGGGCAGGAAGACAAAGCTAGGGGCCCGGGGTGCGCCTCCTGAGCGTCCTGCCAGTCCCCCTGCAGCTCACGCTCCAGGGCAGCCAGGCCCTGCTGGGGAGCGGCTCCGCTGCCCGCCGTGGCCCCGGCAGGCTCTCCTGGGCGCTGGTGACTGCACACATCATCTGGCTCGCGGGGCGCCAGGCCGGGAAGGCGTCCAGCTGTCACCTCTGCCCGCAGCACGTGTCTATGGCTCTGTCCCAGGCCATCGGCTGTCCGCAGTCACACTGGGAGGAAAGGGGGTGTGAGGCACACTGTCACCCCCCCCCTCAGGACAACCACCAACGGGAGGGCTCATTTCACAAGGACAACGACGGCAGGAGTGGGAAAGTCCCTGTCCCCTTCCATATCTCCTGGACCCACGGCCTTAATGGGCTGGCCTCCGCTCCTCCAGATTGCTGTCGCCTGGAAGTACTGTCACCTTCTGCAACCAGCAAAGGGAGCGGTCACCAGAAGCTTCCATGGGGGGGGGCAGGCCTCCAGCTCTGGTTTCCTCTCTGGTGCTCCTGTCCTGGGTTTCTAGAAGCGGGGGAAGTAGGTATTTTGTTGTTGGTGGCAGGGCCACTGCTGGCCAGATTCTTCTTTGCAAAGCTTTTGCTCCTCTTGGCCATATGTGTTTGCACACTCCAGCACTGTGAAGTGATAGCGTGTCTGGTGTTTCCTGAGCTATCTTTCTTCCTCCAGTTAGCAGAACCTTATCACCTAGGGCTTGTCCCCAGCCTTCCGCACGGCACAGTGCCTGGCACGCAGCCCCTGATCAGCAAATGCTGGTGGTGGTCACCAGACGCCGTGTTCAGCAACGTCACTAACGTTACCAACAGGCTGGACCCACGAGGAATAAACTGGAGGTGTTCAAAATTTAAAACTTACACTGCCCAAGAGATACCGTTAAGAAAATGAAAAGGAGCCAGTGCCTCACGCCTGTAATCCTTCCTGCTCAGGAGGCTGAGATCTGAGGATCATGATTTGAAGCCAGTCCAGGCAGTGAGATGCTGATCTCCAGTGAGCCACCAAAAAGCCAGAAGCAGAACTGTGGCTCAAGTGGTAGAGTTGAGCAAAAAAGCCAAGGGAGGGCACTTGGGCGGTGAGCACAAGCCCTAGAACCACACAAAACAGAAATGGCAAGGAGAAAATATTTGAGAATTACACACAGGACAAAACCCTTGTATCCAAAATATCTAAAGAGCTGCTTAATCATGTATGAAAATAGATTAGGAAGCCTATTAAAATAGTTTGAAAAGGGGGAAGGTTGGACAGGAAAGAGTAATGTCACGGTGCTGGCCAAAGTACATTATGTGCGTGGAGAAATCTCACAGCGACATCTCAACACAATAAGTAGATGCTAATAAAAAAGGTTACTATTTAACCTTAAAAAAAAAAAGACAAGCACGAGCAGGAAAGGCAGCTTAGCTCCCGGAGGAAAGAAGATCTAGGGATGAGAAAGTGAGCAACGAACAGCTGTCCCACGCCATGAATCATTGAAGACACGCAACTTAAAACCACAGTATTGTGAGCCACGCACCTGAGCACCAAGCTCTGGCAAGAATCTAAACAACAGATCTCTGGTGGGAATACAAAATAGTTGGGTCACTTTGGAAGAACCAAAGAAGGTTCTAGGCATGTAAACGTTCACGTATGGCACAGCCCCACAAGGCCACGCAGCGGGGGTGCAAGCCTGCCTTCACGCACACCTGAACGCAACACCCCGGCCCTCGTCATGGCTGCCCTTGCTGGGGACCTCACAGGGCTCCTGGTATCGTGACACCCCCATAATAAAGAGAGACGTGTGCAAAACACGGGGACCCGAGTGCATGGCTTTCTCCAGGTGGAGGAAGCCAGATCGCACAGCGACAGCCCACGCCTCTCACTTTCACAACATTCCGCAAAAAGCAGAACTGGAGGAGACAGACGAGGGGGCTGGTGTCTGAGGAGGGGGGGCACGCGGGAACTCTGGGCGCGATGGCGCTGTCTCGTGCGTTGATGGTGCTCGGGGTTCTACACCTGTCTGTGTTGATCAGAATTCTCAGAAGTGCCACTGAAAAGTGGGCCCTATGTCCAATGCTCCTCAGCCAGCCCAGTTCTCGGGGAGAGGGTGACTGCCTACCTTGCAAGTGGTCTTGCGTGTTTTTTATAAAAAGAGGGAAAGTGCTCTGCTCAAGCTGGGGGCTCTTCTCTGCAGTGGGAACCGTGGGGACCCCGAGCTGCTTCTGTGGGAGACGCCCCAGCACTCCTGCAGATGGCCCATTCCAGCCCAGACTCCAAAAAGACGGGAGCTGGGGAGTTCAACCCTCATGGGAGAGCGATCAGAGCCACCACTGAGGATGTGTGTGTGTGGTCTGGGTTTATGCCTGTGTTTCTGGGTTTCTGTGTGTGTGTGTGTGGTGTGTGAGTCTGTGTCTACATCCATGTGTGTGTGTGTGTGTGTGTGTGTGGTGTGAGCGTGTGGTGTCTGTGTGTAATGAGGTGCGTGGGGTGTGTGTTTCTCTGTGTCTCTGTGTGATGAGTGTGTGTGGCATGTGTGTATGTTTCTCTGTGTGTGTGTGTACGGGGTGGATGCATGTCTGGGTGTGAAGTTTAGGGTGTGAGGCCTGGTGCTGTCACTCGGCCCCTTGGTCTCCTGAGAACAGGCCGCTCTGCCCACCCCGCTGGTGACTATTAGTGGGGGGTGTGGGGAGAGCTCAGGTCTAGTCTGGGGGTCCTTCCTCCCCTCAAGTGGAGGCTGGACCAGTGGGAGGTACAGGCTGCCCCTTGGCTTCGTACCAGGCTCCTGGGCTTAATCTGCGGTGTCCCTGGATCTGCTATGCGCAGTGCTCCGGGGACAGTGCTCTCCTTCAAGCTGTCTGGCTGTGAGGGCGGCCCCGGGCTTCGGAGGTAGGGGCAGGCTCTCTTCTCCAGGGCTCTGGACAGAGGCTGGGAAAGCCAGCCCTGTCCCACTGCCCAGGCCAGGCCCTGGTACGGGGGAGGCCGGGCTGTGAAGGGCCTCAGCCACCCCGCCGGTGACCCCCAGGGGGCTCGGAGGAGTGGAATCCACAGCGTTTGCTCCTTGATGCCCAGCTCATTACAAGAATTCTTTTTCCTTTTCAGGCTGCCTAATATTCCACAGAACACACACACACACACACACACACACACACACACCAGCGCCACACACACACACACACACACACACACACCAGCGCTTTCTTAAAGGTCTTGCTGGCCAGGTGCCGGTGGCTCACACCTGTAATCCTGGCTACTCAGGAGGCTGAGATCTGAGGATCGTGGTTCAAAGCCAACCTAGGCAGGAAAAGTCCATGAGACTCATCTCCAAGTAACCACCAGAAAACCAGAAGTGGTGCTGTGGCTCAAGTGGTAGAGTGCTCGCCTTGAGCTGAAGAGCTGAGGGACAGTGCCCAGGCCCAGAGTTCAAGCCCCACAACCACCACCACCACCACCAAAAACCCAAAACCAAAAACAAAACAAAAAAACTAATGTCTTGCTGGCTTCGCCACTGTGAGTCTATGGCTTGGTCCCTCCTAAGCGATGCCAACTCCTTTTTCTTGTGGTCATGTGCCAAGGACCCAGGGCAGGAAACAAGCTGGAGCTGCCACAGAGTGTTTGGTCGTAGCCTGTGCCAGCACTGCCCCTGACCTTCAGGGTGCTGGGCACAGGGCGCAGGGCACAGGGCACAGGACGCGTCAGAAGGGCTGAGGGGAGACCTGGGGTGGGGTGGGGGCAGTGGGCAGACATTTTTCTCTTCTGCACAGCCAAGGTTCCGAAGTGCTATCTGGGAAGCCCTGCCGAGGGTAATGTGACATTTACATGACACCTGGTGACATGCCGGGGGTGGGGGGGTCCGGGCCCAGAGCCCAGTCTGATGACTTTGTGTTGTGTCAATTCTGGTCAACTGTTCTCTCGGGTGTGACCACAAACTCCGAGCTCAAGCCGCCGTGGGGACGCGTCCACATTCCTTTCTGGTTCCTTCCAGAGGCCGGCCATGGGGGGGAACCCGAGGCGGCCGGCCCGCTGCCGCCGTGCCAGGACGTGTTGGCAGCAGACAGTCCCTCACTCGCAATATTCTGCCAGCTACAAACTCGAGCTCCATCGCTGAGCCAGAGGCTCACCTACCCCCAAGCCTCAGTCTGACAAGCCGGGAAGTGGACGAGTCTAATCTGAACCGAAGGACGGGACCCCACACCTGGTGGTAGCGTAGCTCGGCCCCAGAACGTGGGTGACGGTGGCGGCCACATCACAGGCCAAGCAGAAGCTGTACGGCGAGAGGTGCCAGCCTGGTCTCAGCCCAGGCCCTGGCCTGCAGGCAGGCAGACCCTGGGTGCCTTCTCCAGGCTAACACTGCAACAGCAATCCTGGGGTCTCCCCAGCGGAGGAAGCCGCCATCCTGCGAGTCACAGGACGCCAGCTCTTCAGTGACTGACACTCACTGATGTGGGGCCCAACACTATCTCCTTGGATTGCGCAAGTCTCCAAGGCCCAGGGGTTATCCTCACCCCAGAGCCTCCTCCCAGAGCCTCCGTGAGCCTGGCAGCCTCTGTTCTAGTTCAACCACTTCCTCCCCCACCTTCTTTTTTAGTACCAGTCTTGGAGCTTTGCATTCTGGCTTGACTTTCTTGCTCACGTCTGGCACTCTACTACTTGAGCCACGCTTCCAGTCTGGCCTTTTGCTAGTTATTAGAGATAGATTCTTTAGGACTTTTCTGTCTGGACTGGCTTCAAACCACAATCCTTCCACTCTTAGCTTCCTAAGTAGCTAGGATTACAGGCATGAGCCACCATTCCAGGCCTCCTCCCGTTCCCTTAACATGCACAGCATGACTCTGACATGAGGTATCAGAGCCTTGCTTAGCCCCACCACGCAGCAGCCTAGGCGAGGGGCAGGCAGGCTTTTGGGGTGTTTCCATAACGCCACACTTGGTTCTGGTTGGCCTCTTCCTTCCCGGTCGCCAGCTGATTTCAGTACTTCGTGGCTGTGGTCCTGGGCTGGGGCCTCTGGACCACAGTGGCTCTGAATACAAATGCTGAGTAATCTCAACTCTCCCTCCCCAGCCACACATGCACTCTTCAAAAAGCAGCCATGGGCCATGTGTGGCTGTTTAGATTGGGTTTTTCTGGGGTCGGTTGTGGGTCTAGAACTCTGGGCCTGGGCGTTGTCCCTCAGCTCTTCAGCTCAAGGCGAGCGCTCTACCACTTGAGCCACAGTGCCACTTCGGGGTTTTTTCTTTTTGCTTATGTGGTGCTGAGGAATCGAACCCAGGGCCTCATGCATGCAAGGCAAGCGCTCTACCACTTGAGCCACAGTGCCACGTCTGGTTTTCTGGTGGCTTACTGGAAATAAGAGTCTCCTGGACTTTCCTGCCTGGGCTGGCTTTGAACCATGATCCTCAGATCACAGCTTCCTAAGTAGCTAGGATGACAAGCGTAAGCTCTGGGGCCCAGCTAGCCGTTTAGATTGAACACAAAATAGAAACCAATGAAACAAAAAACCTTCAAACCAACCATCCACACCACTGCAGACAAGATGGCGTGGAGACAGGTCACGCCGCATCACTACACCAATGGCAGCGTCGGTACAGGGACTCCTGGACGCAGACCCCCAGGGGAGGGGGCCGTACAAAGCGGGTGTGAGCCAGCTGCTGGGAGCAGTCACCGGGGCAGGCCCAGCCTCCGCAGGAACTGACCTGAGGCCTCGATCCCAGGCTCCTGGTCCCAGCACCGGCCTTGGGGTGAGGACAGGGCTGCTGTTTGACTCCACCCTGTCCAGGCGCTTTGCTACAGCGGCCCTAGGCACCCACACAGCTGCCACGCGGCACAGCATCCCATTGGATGGCTCCCAGGGTGCCTTTGTGAGAAAGCAAACAGCTGGATTTGCGCAGAAGGCTGCTGTGTCCGTCTAAGCTCACGTCACCTAGTCTTTATATCCTTTATATAGAGACTTTCAAAAGAGCATGGGGCTGGGCACCATGGCTCCTGCCTGCAATCCCAGCTGCCCAGGAGGCTGAGATTGGAGGATTGTGGGACAGGAAAGTCCATGATACTTGTATCTCCAATGAACCAGCAAAAAAGAGCTAGAAGTGGAGCTGTGGCTGGGGTAGAGCCAACCAGCCTGAGCCAATCCAGCGAAGCAAGAGCATGAGGCTCTGAGTTCAAGCTCCGGTGACCAGAGGCTGCCTACACTCACATACATGCCCACACACGCATGCGCGTGCACACACAGCACTGGGACCTTGTCAAAGAGAAACCAAAAGGCACTTAGAGATGCTTCTCCATGGCACTGGAGTGTCGAGTGGGACACAGAGGCCCACGTGTGCGTGGGTGTTGATGGGAGGTAGGCCGGGGTTGGGGCCACACGAAACCTGAGAACCTTATCTGCAGAGCCCCCTGCCCCCCCTCCCCCCCAGTCCCCAGTCTTCCATCTGGTCATCTTCCTTGTGTTTTATGCGTGCTGGCCTCGCCCTTCTGCTGGCATGCTGTCAGGCCTCTGCCAAGTCCCCGCTGCGCACAGGTCCCTGAGGCTGTGAGGTCTAACACTCACTTAATAATTCACCCCGACAGGTCCCATTCCCTGGGGAAGGATCCCAAGGGAGGGCATTCTGCAGAGGAAGGCCGGTCAGTGGCTGCATCATATCACATCAGAGGCCCTTAGGGTAGCAGAGCTGGGATGGTTTTTTTTTTTTAAATCTTGGTGCCAATCCCAGGGCTTGAACTCAGAGCCTGGGCACTCTTGTGGGGTTTTTTTTTGTTGTTGTTGTTCATTTTCCTCAAGGCTAGTGCCTTACCCCTTGAGACACGTCTTCACGTCCAGCTTTTCAGTGGTTAACTGGAGATGAATCAGACATAACTGCCCAAGCTGGTTTTGAACTTCGATCCTCAGATCTCAGCCTTCTGAGTAGCTAGGATGATAGGTGTGACCCACAGTGTTTTGATGAGAGGAGGGGGGGAGGATGGAATGAGAGGACCTGAGCTCAGTGGGCTACAGATCCTGGGTGCCTAAAACCAGGAGTTATCCCCAGAGAATGGGAATAAAGCAAAAACAAACACCCAAACTAGCCTGAATAAGGGCACCGTTTTGATTCCGGAGATCCTTGGGCAGCAGGGCTCCTGCCACCTGCTGTGCGGACCAACTCCCTAACAGCACCTCACCTGCGCCTCCCTTCCCACCCCCCACCCCCCACCCCCGTCGCCTCCTGTGGCTGAGACGCCTCCTCTGTCTTCTGCACATGACGCGTTCGGCAAGGTGGATGCCTGCCATCACGCATGATGCTCGTGAAGAGACGGAAGCGGCTCTGAGCAAGAACATCTGCTTTCAGAACCCCCCTGGCTGCTTCCTGGGGGGCATGCAATGCATCTCACCAGCCGGCCAACGAACAGGTGTCACCTACAACTCCCACTCCACCCCACGCCTCACCCCTCCCGGTGTCTTCTGCTCCTAGCTCTGGCCACAGGACCGGCGGGCTGCCCACTCCCCTCTGCGGCTGAAGGGAGCCCAGCACACTCTCCCTACCTACCATGCAGGGAAATGCACACATCCTCCTGTACAAACTGTGAGTGGACGCACGGACACATTTAAGCAAGAGACTGTCTGCCTTCAGGTTCTCTGCAGCCACTCCCTGGGGCCAAGATCATCACCCGAAAGATTCCAACACATGAGCTTTGCCTTCTTTCCAGTCCCCCCCCCTTTTGGGGGTAGGGAAGGGAGGGAGACACTGTGGTTTAAACTCAAGGCCTGTATATCCTAGGCAGACACACTCCTGATGAAATACACCTCCAGGTCTGTTTTCCACTGGCTGTTTTTTTTGGAAGGTCTTACTTCCATCCCAAGGCATGCCTGGATTGTGATCCGTCTATTGTGAGGCTTCCTGTCATTGCTGGGATGACAGGTGCGTACTACCACACTCAACATCTTTCTCTTCTGCTCAGGCTGGCTTTAACTGCGATCCTCACATATGTGGCCATCAAATATCCATTATACAAATTCAGCACTGTGCCAGGCACAGTGGTTCATGCCTACAATCCCAGCTACTCGGGAGGTTAAGATCGGAGGATCTCAATCCAAAGCCAGCCAGGGAAACAAAATCCGTAAATGATCTCCAATTCATCAGCAAAAAAGCTGAACATGGAGCTCTGACTCAAGTGGTAGAGTTACAACCTTGATTGAAAAAGCTAGGGGTCAATGTCTAGACCCTGAGTTCAAGAAGCCTCAGTACTAGCACAAAAAAGGGAACGAAAAAAGAATTTAACCATGGTGGATTGATTATTTCCACTGCCAGAAAAGCAACGGGCAGTTTCCGCTTTCAGCTTGCTTTTATTTGACAGATTTATTCTGCCCCAAAGACACTGCAGGTGGGAGGGGTCTAAGTAAGCATGCGTAGGACCCGTGCAGTGTGCTGATTGGTCCACACGTACCCGCTGGGCAGGCCTTTACCACCCTCCTTGTGCTCAGGATGTCCAGGCTGGGGACTGGAAGTGGGCATTGCCCAAGCAAGGGACGTCAGTAATCAGCGGCCTGGGTTTTGAATCCAAGTGTTTCAACAATGTGGAAGCCTGTGCTTTAGGGGTGAGACGATGACCCCGACCCGCGGCCACCAGCCCTGCCGTCGCAGCCTTGGCAACAGGAAACACGCTGTGGTGTGTCCGTGCGACCCCAACCTAGCTGACCTGGTGTCTCGGTCACGGGCGGCAGGAGAAGGAGAAGCAGGCAGCATTCAGAGGAAGTGCGAGGGTGAGCGATCGGGCCAAACCGAGAGCCATGCAGAGCAGAGCACAGGTGCCAGGGTCGGAGGCGCAGGTGTTCGAGTGTTTGCTGAGAGGCTTTGAGAACCCCTCCCATCCTACCACAGCTGGCTGGGGCCGGGGGCACCCCGCGCAGCCTACTGATAAGAGAAAAAAAGCCTAATTCCTTCCGAGCCACACCAAGAAAACACGGGGTGATCACGTTTGTTCCTTTCCTCGGTCGGGTTGTCTCACATACACAAGTGCGCGCACACATACACACACACACACACACACACACAGACACACATGGACTGGAAGTCAACTCTGCCAGGAAATGTGGCTGGAAAGAACTAAGTCCTAGATAGCACTAGTCAGGCAGGTTGAACATACAGCCACATCTCTCTAGAAACATCTGTCCACCTGTCACACAAGGCAGGGCGTGGGGACAGGACAGGACAGTGGCAGGGCTGGATGTCTTCCTCCCAAGTAGTGAGGATTACAGGTGTGAGCCACTGGCACCCAGTTCCTTTCTTTTTGGGGGGGTCAGTCTTGGCCTGGGCGCTGTCCCTCAGCTCTTCAGTTCAAGGCGAGTGCTCTACCACTTGAGCCACAGCGCCACTTCTGGTTTTTGAGAGGTTTATTGGAATAATAGTCTCACAGGGACTTTTCTACCTGGGCTGGCTTTGAACTGCGATCCTCGGTGTCAGCCTCCTGAGTAGCTAGGATGGCAGGCGTGAGCCTCCGGGGCCCCGCTAGTTTTTAAATTGTTATTAAGGGACATGGGATGTGGCTATGTTCAGCCGAAGCCACGGGCGGCTGTCGGGGAAACCCAGACTTTTTAGGAAGACACGAGAGAGCACCTGCTCGTCCGCGATCCACTCCCACGTCCAGGACTTGAATTCCTTTGGCCTCCCCGCTCAGGTGTCCAGGTTCTCAGGTCCCCCCAGGAGGAAGCGCCATGGGGAGATTGTTCTGCGGTGCTCGCCCCGAGTGGCACACACCCACAAAGTGTCCCGCCGGGGCTGGCCTCCAGGGGGGCCTCCGTGGACAGCACTGACACACGATTGCTCCATTTGACCTTCTTACGCCCTCTACCTCCCAAGCTCAGTGGGACCCCCGGGGCCGGGGGAGGGGTCTCCCGCTTTCCAGGGTAAAGGGGAAGTGAGCTGCGTGGGCTATGCAGGACCCTGCCACACATGCCTTCGCGCAAAAGGCCTGCTAGCAGCCACCAACACTTGAGTGTGACCTGCCAGGGGCCGTGGGCTTGCGGGTGACAGGGTGACAGCGCTGCTATCCCAGCCTCCTCCCAGGCGGGACGTCTGGCTCAGAGTCCAGGATCACAGCCCACCCCTTCCTGCCTTCACCCTGAGCCCTGAGGGAGGAATCGAACTGCTCAGCGACCTCTTGGAGGGGGCTGTTGCCTCGCCCACCTTCTCTAGAAGCTAGAGGCGTGAGAGGGTCAGGGCCAGAGCCAAGTCCCGAGCCCCCCTCCCCACCCCAGCCTCGCGAAGGCTCCATTTCCAAGTCAACTGTGGTTTTCTAGAACTTCAAGCTGGAATCTTCTGTCTGTCTTCCAGGGAATGTGCTCAGAAGAGAGGTGCCAGCGGTTTGGGGTGTCCTCAGACAGGAAGTCAGCAGCGGCAGCCCCCCTCCCCCAGGCAAAGCTCCCCAGCAGCCTCTGGCTGAACTGGCTCTACCAGTTGCTACTGCCCCTCGTGGCTCCAGGAAGCCTGGGCCAGCTCCAGTGGGCTGGCCGGGGCAGGGGTAGAAGGCGTCCACCAGGAGGGTTTCAGGCCTTCACTGCCTCACCAACGCCAGCTTCCTACCACCCTGCCCGGTCCCAGGCCTGAAGGCTCCGGGTGCTCAGCGCCTCAGGGCCTTTGCACTTGCTGTTCTCCCCTCCCCAAACATCCCAGACCCCTCCTGTGTTTGCACCATTGCTTGGGCTCCCTTTCTTAAAGCCAGGTCTCTATAAACAACCAGGGCTCCACCCCTCTCCCACACCCAACACAGGCGGATGGGTGAGCCATCAACTCTGCTCTGCTCTTCTCACAGCAAAGAAACTGAGGCAAAGAAACGGTCAGCAAACCTGTAACAGTGCTAGCACGGAGCGTGGACAGCTAGGTGTACTGTGTCATGGTGCTAGGTAAGGAGTACTGACCGGGCACTCAAAGTGCTAGGCGCATGGTATTGACAGTACTAGGTGGACTGTGGTAGGTGGACTGCCGGGGGTGTACTATGCTCACAGTACCGGGTGTGCTGTGCCCACAGTACTAGGATCACTCTGCTCACAGTACCGGGTGTGCTGTGCCCACAGTACTAGGATCACTCTGCTCACAGTACCAGGTGTGCTGTCCTCATGGTACTCGGTGTTGAGGCAGTAGTTACAAGCGTGAGCACTTTGGAGAGTGTCCAGTGAGCTGATACTGCAGTGGATGCACACGCTGCCCTCTCGAACCCCAACTCCTCAGAGCCCCAAGAAGGAAAGGGCCGCACAGAGCACCCCTCTTCTAGGTGGTGAACTGAGGCACAGGGGGACTGAGAAGCCTGCGGAGGTTTAATCCACCTTTGTCTGGTGACAGAGTGGACATGTGGGCCATGAATGGACAAGCGGGCCGCGGGCTGGGACTGCTCCGTGGACAGCCCTGGCCTGTGGAGCCGCCAGCCGGTCTGGCCTCCGGGAATCACGGGGCGCCCTCCAGCCTGGAAATCCTCGCACCCAGGACCCACCGTCCCTGCCCACACTGGTGCCGTGCACCAGGCCATGGGACTGGCCGTGGCACCAGCAGGTACAAGGCCCCGTTCTGGGGTTGGCGGACCTGGCAGCAGCCCACGCTTCTTGGTGCTGGGCCGGGAGGGATGTCACTTCTCAGGTGACAGAGCAGCTATGCCGATCAGATCGAGTGTCAGGTGTGATGTCTGGAGGTGGTGGCGCTGAGTGTCACCTAAGTGTCACGTGGTGTAATGTGACCCGATAGCTGGGCCCAGCCCAACCCTCCCGTGCCCTCCTGGCTGTTTCCTGATGCTCCCTGCGCGAGCGAGGGCTGGCAGGTCCCCTCTCCTGTGACGGGAGAACCCATGACAGCTCTCCTCTCCTAATGGCTCCATGCTCAGCCCAGGGGTCTTCGTGGAGACCACAGGGCCAGTCAGGCCAGTCCTCATTCTGCCTCTCTTCCCATGAATGCAGCTCAACTTCTCTGGTTGGCCCCATGATGAGCTGACACCCGTGCAGAGCCACTGAGGACAGGAAGCGCCCGAGGCCTGACCTGACCCATGACCCACAACCCACGAGCTCTAGGGTTCAGGAGCCAGGACAGAGCTGGGTGTGGTGGCTCATGCCTGTCATCCCAGCTACTCAGGAGGCTGAGATCTGAGGATTGTGTTTAAAGCCAGCCCAGGCAGGAAAGGCCGTGAGACTCCAATTAACCACCAAAAAACTGGAAGTGAAGGTGTGGCTCAAGTAGTAGAGTGCCAGCCTTGAGCTAAAAAGCTAAGGGAGAGCATAGGACCCTGAGATCAAGCCCCAGTACTGAAAAAAAAAATCCAGTGAGGACCAGGTAAAGTTTGGTGCCTGATACCAAATGTGCCCTGTCCCCTGGCACGCAGGTGGCAGAGGAGGACCAGGAAGACAGACCAGTCCTCCACCCCGGTGTCGGCAGCGCTCTGTCGGGGACGCACACACGGCTCCAGTTTCCAGAGCAGTGCAAATCCGCTCCTGCCTGGGCCTCTCCATCGCTCATTTGCATACAGGATACAGGCAGCGCCTTCCCAGTAGGCAAAGCAGACCACACGCCCGGAGCGCAAGGTATGCTGGGAGAGTGGCTGTGTAGCAAAGCAGAGGGCGGGGCCTTCTGCTGGCCTGGGGTCCCTGCCTGGGCGCTGAACCAGTTTCTTATCCTCCTGTCTCTTTGGGGCAGATGACAGAACACGTTGTACGTGTACATGCGCACACACACGCACATACACAACACACGCACACACACACGGAGTAGGAAAATTCAAAGGCAAAAAATCCCAGAAGGGCCCAGGGCCAGTGAGGAAGAATTGAGAGGCTGACATCTTAGAAATTAGATATGCTGGTTTGCAAACCTAAATCCCTTGAAGTGGCTGCAGGGAATGGAAGAAATTATGCACTTTGTTATCTTACGCTCAGGTTTCCCTGGGCAGATCTCCTTGTATAATGCTGGGCTTGGAGATGCACCTCGGCTGCCAGCCAGGCCGGAGTCAAGAGCTTTCCAAGGCCAGGGTGTAGTGTGCTCCTATGTCTGTAGAGCTAGATTGCTTTTGTGTGTGAAAGAGGTGTTTTGGTTTTCGTTAGTGCTGGTCTTGGGGCTTGAACTCACAGTCAGAGCTCTGTCCCTTAGCTTTTTTTTTTTTTAATGCAAGGCTGGTGCTCTACCACTTGAGCCACATTCCCACTCACTTCTGGCTTTTTATTAGTTAACTGGAGTCTCTCTCCAATTTGTCTGCCCAGGCAGGCTTTGAGCCTAGATCCTCTGCTCTCAGCCTCCTGAGTAGCTAAGATAATAGGTGCCAACCAGCAGCGTCTGGCTTGAGTCTAGAATAGTTTAAACTCAGGAAGATAACTAACTTCCCCTTTCCTTTCACTTAGCACCAACAACTACCCACTGGTGAAGGTGGTCCTTAAGCATGGCCTCCACAGCATGGGCACAGGAAGTTCTTAAGAGTCTCGTGGAACATGAAGCTACCTGGCTTCACTCTAGACCAAGAATAACACAACGGGGGTCTCAGGTCTGAGGATGTGTCCTTTCCCCATCCACCGTTCTAAGGGTTCTGAGTGTGCACCATGAGCTTCCCAGTGGGGTCAGAGATGTCTAGTGGGGGCCCTCAACCCTGTCCTTGAATATCTGGGTGACTGAACATATCTTTTCTGTCTTCCCAGATTAAGACACTAGAAAATGGATAACCTAGGGCTGTGGAGACCAAGTCTGTCATCTTAGGTACTTGGGAAGAAAAAAAACGAGAAATCACAGTTCAAGATCAGCCCAGGCACTAAGGAGTTGATGAGGTGGTCACCAACGGCTCACGCCTTTAATCCTAGCTACTCAGGAGGCTGTGATCTGAGTCCATAGTTCAGCCCTGATCAGAAAGTTTGTGAGACTCTGATCTCTAGTTAGCTAGAAGAAAGGCCAGAAGTAAAGCTGTGGCTCAAGTGCTAGAGTGCTAGCCTTGAGCAAAAGAACCTCAGGGACAGTACCTAGGCCCTGAGTTCAAGCCCCAGGACTAGAAAATAAAACAAAAATAACCAAATAAGACCTGAGGTGTGGCTCAAGTATTAGGACATCTGCTAAGCAAGTGTGAGCCCCCAAGTTCATACTTCAGTACCAATGTGTGTGTGTGTGTGTGTGTGTGTGTGTGTG
>NW_012267317.1:3307686-3329798 GCF_000151885.1 Dipodomys ordii | reverse complement strand
GTGCAGTGTAGGGTGTAGTGGGGCACAGTGCAGGGTGCAGTGCGGGGCGCAGTGTGGGGTGTAGTGGGGCGCAGTGCAGGGTGCAGTGCGGGGCGCAGTGTGAGGCACAGTGTGGGGTGTAATGGGGCGCAGTGCAGGGCGCAGTGCGGGGCGCAGTGCGGGGTGTAGTAGAGCACAGTGCAGGGTGCAGTGTGGGGTGTAGTGGGGCGCAGTGCGGGGCGCAGTGCGGGGTGCAGTGTGGGGTGTAGTAGGGTGCAGTGTGGGGTGCAGTGTGGGGTGTAGTAGGGCGCAGTGTGGGGTGCAGTGTGGGGTGTAGTAGGGCGCAGTGCGGGGTGCAGTGTGGGGTGTAGTAGGGCGCAGTGCGGGGTGCAGTGTGGGGTGTAGTAGGGCGCAGTGTGGGGTGCAGTGTGGGGTGTAGTAGGGCGCAGTGCGGGGCGCAGTGCGGGGTGTAGTAGGGTGCAGTGTGAGGCGCAGTGCGGGGTGTAGTGGGGCGCAGTGTGGGGTGCAGTGTGGGGTGTAGTGGGGCACAGTGCGGGGCGCAGTGTGGGGTGTAGTGGGGCACAGTGCGGGGCGCAGTGTGGGGTGTAGTGGGGCACAGTGCGGGGCGCAGTGCAGGGTGCAGTGTGGGGTGCAGTGTGAGGCACAGTGCGGGGTATAGTGGGGCACAGTGCGGGGTGCAGTGTGGGGTGTAGTAGAGCACAGTGCAGGGTGCAGTGTGGGGTGTAGTGGGGTGCAGTGCGGGGCGCAGTGCGGGGCGCAGTATGGGGTGTAGTGGGGCGCAGTGTGGGGTACAGTGCGGGGTGTAGTGGGGCGCAGTGTGGAGTGCAGTGCGGGGTGTAGTGGGGCGCAGTGTGGGGTGCAGTGTGGGGTGCAGTGCAGGGTATAGTGGGGCACAGTGTGGGGCACAGTGCGGGGCGCAGTGCTGGGTATAGTGGGGTGCAGTGTGGGGTGCAGTGCAGGGTGTAGTGGGGCACAGTGTGGGGTGCAGTGCGGGGTGCGGCACAGGGTGCAGTGCAGGGTGCAGTGCGGGGTGTGGTGCAGGGTGCAATGTGGGGTGCAGTGCAGGGTGCAGTGCGGGGTGCAGTGCAGGGTGCAGTGCGGGGTGTAGTATGGGGCACAGTGAGGGGCGCAGTGCGGGGTGGAGTACGGGGTGTAGTACGTGGTGCAGTGGGGCACAGTGTGGGGTGCAGTGCGGGGTGTAGTGAGGCACAGTTCGGGGTGCAGTGCGGGGTGTAGTATGGGGCACAGTGAGGGGCGCAGTGCGGGGTGGAGTACGGGGTGTAGTACGTGGTGCAGTGGGGCACAGTTCGGGGTGCAGTGCGGGGTGTAGTGGGGCATAGTGCGGGGCACAGTGCGGGGTGTAGTGGGGCAGCGGTGCGGGGCGCAGTGCAGGGTGCGGTGCGGGGTACGGTGCGGGGTGCAGTGTGGGGTGCGGTGCAGGGTGCAGTGCGGGGTGCGGTGCAGGGTGCAGTGCGGGGTGTAGCGGGCAGCGCTGCGGGGCTGGGGTGGCAGCACACCGGGCTTCCTCCTGTGCAGGGGAACGGAGCTGATGGCACCTCGGGCCTGCCCTGTGGCAGCCCGCACCGCCTGCAGCTTCAGCTGCCAGGCTGCTCTGAGATCTGAATCCCAACCTCCTCATGTGAAAGGGGCGTTTGGCTTCTAGAACTTCTGTGGCTGAGATGACATTTGAGTTCTAGAAGCCAAACGTACCTAGCTTGCCGGTAGGGAGTGGAGAGTCTCTCAAAGGTGTTAGTGGCCAACCATTCTTCTCCCGCCCATGTCCCAGGGTCCAGGGTGACCATCCAGGCGGATTCCCTTCCCTGCCGGCCCTTCCCACACCAGCACCGGCTCAGAACCCTGGGGCGTTGCTGTGTCTGCACAGGGCTGGCTGCAGCTCCCTGGTCCTGGCAGTGAAGGGGTGGGGCCTGGCAGGTGCTGACCCTGGCGCTTGGATCTTAGAGCTGGTTCCCTCCCCCTCCCCCCCTCCCCCAGAGCCGCTCCAGCCCAGGCTGCAGACCTGGTCTGACAAAGACCTTGCTGGTTTAGGGAAGGACTTCAGCACAGGGCAGGTGGAGCTGCCAGGGCACCCCTCCTATGGAGTCCATCTCCGGGGACACTGTCTGTCTTCTACAACCTCCTTCTCTTACATAGGGATCAAGATTGGCGATCAAGGATTGGCCCTGAAGGAGACAGGTCGATCACAGAAGGCCACATATCGGATGGCTCCGTTTCTATGAAGCATCCGGAACAGCTATGGCCAAGCCACAGACACAGGAAGCTTAGAGGCTGCAGGGGTGGGGGACCAGGATGGGAGGAAGTGGGGGAGACACCTAAGGGCCATGGGGTTTTTCCTTAGTGTGATGAAGCTTTCTAAAAGGATCATGGAGGCAGACACACGCACAGCTCTACGAATACACCGAACACCAGTGCGTGAGCATGGGGAGCGGGTGATTGTGCGGTGCGTCAGTCGTGTCGACACGCTCAAGCCCCATGCTCTTCAGTGAGGATAGAGGTGGGCCTGGCATGTTGGGGGGGGGCGGGGACTGGGAAGATCTTGGCTCAGTGCCACATTCCAGCCACGATGCCGCCGAGCCAGCCAGGTCCCTCCAGCAAAATGGAGGGGTATGGGGGCGGGGGTGAACGGTACCCTTGGAGTGCCATGCGTTCGCAGGTGGATGGAGCTGCGCTCCTCTGCTGTCCTTCCACACGCATTCCGGCACCCGTGGGAGCCAGGGACTCTCCCAGGCAGGAAATGAAACTAAAGATCTTGCATCCGAGGGGGTAGATGGGTAAACTAAGGACAAAGACCCCTTGCGTGGGAAGGATTTCCGCTGGAGCGCCCCCGGCGGCTGGAGAGGGAGGAAGGGGCCTCGGCACTGGGTGGGACAGGTGCCAGGGGGCTGGGGGCGACTGACAGGGCTGGCAGCCGAGACCCAGGGCATGGTGTCCAGCCTTGGTGTCCAGGCTGATCACCTCAGCCCCCCAGGAGCTGGAGCCACAGGTGTTCTGCAATGTCACAACATTTCTTAAATCAGAAGCAGAGAACGGCCGGCAGCTCCACCAGCAGATGCCTGGATGAGGCGTTACCTCGCTGGCCTGCTTGGCAAAGTTGTCAGGATCAAAATGGAGTTGCTTATGTCAATCCCTAGACAAACAACACTGACAAGGAAAGAAAGATGGACAATGATGAAAGAGGAGATCTCCTGATAACAAGAACCATCACAAGAGACTGCCGGACCCACAGCCCTGCACAAAACCACCGCCGCCGGTCAGGGAAAGGACATCTGTGGCAACATACACCCAGACACTGCCTGCTCCATCTCTGACTCACGCCATCTCTGTCAGCATTCCTGTAAGCCAGGATCAGTGTTTCAAAATGCCAGATAACGCTCCTCTTTATGTTGCCTTGGGAAAGCTCCCGCGATTTGGCCTCCCGGAGCACAGGTTAGTGTGGACCACGTGTTTCTTTTGTTCTCTGTTCCTAAGAAAACATTCATCTTGGGAGACTCTCGCTGGTTTGTGCAGACTTGCGAGGTTACAAGGCTGTAAAAAGCAAGCTCCAGAATAGCACATAAAATATGCAAACAATACACAAAATAAATAAGACACTTGTGGGCGCCTGGGGGATCTTTGAAAAGCTACCTAAGGGGCTCCTTACCTCCTTACCTAACAGAGGGACTGGGCTTCAGACAGGAGAGAGCCCTACCGTGAGATCTCTGATCACACACAGCTGTGACCTGGAGTCCGGGGCCCCAGGACTCTCTCAACCCCCACTGCAGCCTGTGGCCTGAGAGACTGTGCTGCACGAAGTCTAACTTAGAATCTGCTGTTCTGAAAAGCACTGACTCTTCACGTGGGGCCACAGAGTAACTGAACGCAGCAGGACAGCGTGCCAGCCCTGCCTCCACCCGCCCATCTCCCACACACCCGATCCCAGGCATTCACCCGAGCTCTGGAAAGGACAGGACGGGTGTGTAAGAAGGAATAGCAGAGGCTCAGGAAATAGAGCCCCCTCAAGTGGGGAACCCATCTCATGGACTGCGCCCTTCAAGCAACGGCAGCATTAACAGCTTCCCTGGAGCCAAGCAACAGCCATTGACCAGGACTGACTTATTGTTACGTACACCCCTCCTCCCAGTGAAGCTGAAGCTCATGCCCCAAGATGGCAGCATAAACACCCTCCTTCCTCGGCCCTTCCCACCGTGCATCTCTCCATCCTTCCTCGGCCCTTCCCACCATGCATCTCTCCATCCTTCCTCGGCCCTTCCCACCATGCATCTCTCCATCTGGGTATCGTGAGAGTGGCAGGATCTGACTTCAGCAACCCCTGGTCTAGAACTCAGGCTACAAGGCTTAAGGTTGTAAGACTGCTGCAAAGTCCTTCCTTCTCCCTCCCCATCCCACTCCTCTGCCCTACCCACCCCACCCCACTCTTGTGCCCCGCCCCTTTGCCCACTCCCCCTTCCCCTCCCCTTTTTGACCTTCCACCTTGCCACACCTCTTGCCTCTTCCCTGACCACCCCCCTTCTCCCAGCAGATATAAGGGCTTCCTTTCCCCCAGCACCACCCCCACGCACAAGGATGCGATCCCTGTCACCCATCACCCTCACCTCCCCCAGGGGTCCCCGCTGGGAGAGGTGGAAAGCAGACGTCCAAGGTTGAGGTGCTCGCCTGAAATACCTGTGCAGGGGCAGACAGGGCTGACACAGGGGCCTGCTGCGGCCCCCTGCACGCGGGGACCCTGTCCCCCACAGCTCAACACCATCGCGGGTGGAGGTGGCCAGTGCACATTGTTTGGTTATGGATGTGCAGCTAACACAAACCATAACTGATTAGATAACGCACGGGCGCCACCCGGCAAGTGACATTCCTCACACCTCTAATCCCTGCCGCCAGCCTCTTCCTCCACCCCAGGGGAGCCGCAGAGCTGGGCTGGGGGGTCCCCCTTCCATATGTGGGTGGGTGGCCCCAAGATTTTTTTTTTGTCGGTTGTGAGGCTTGAACTCTGGGCCTACGTGCTGTCCCTCAGCTCTTCAGCTCAAGGCTAACATTCTACCACTTGAGCCACAGCGCCACTTCCGGTTTTCTGGTGGTTTATTGGAGATGAGAGTCTCATGGACTTTCCTGCCAGGGCTGGCTTTGACCCTCGATCCTCAGATCTCAGCCTGAGTAGCTAGGATGAAGGTGTGAGCCACCATTGCCCAGCACTGACCCTGAGATTGTTTAGTGCTTCTGAAGTTCGAGAGGAGTGCAATGTTGCCTTAGCCCTGTGAAAATGGCCAATTTTATGCCTAGTTATCACTGTAACAAAATAAATTAAAAAAAAACAACCTAGAGAAGAGGAACAGAAGAAAGAAGAGGAGGAAGAGACATCACTAACAGCTCCTGGCAGCACTGGTGTGAGAGGCGTACGCCAGGAAGGCCCAAACCCAGGCACCCCAGTCCCCAGGCTGCCTTGGCTTCCCAGGCCTCTCAGAGTTCCAAGTTCAGTCTCCAGACCCCAGCTGTCTGCTGGCGCTGAGGAGCGTGTGGAGCGCCGTGGTGCCTGCGTACGTCTAGCTGACGCTGCGAAGCCACGGAGCCACGGAGCCACGGGGGAGAGCAAGGCGGGGCTGCCCAGCCGGTGCTGTCTGGGGCCACATGGCCTCCTGGCACCAAACCTTCGCAGTCACCACGGGAAGCGCAACCACCCTCACGAGAGCCCCGTGAGATCTCCTTTCCTCCCCAAGGCAGCCATTTCTGGGACAATTTCCTGGCTTTCCAGTCATTCTGTGGCTTCCATTTATGACTTAGAAAATGCAATTGGCTGCATGAGGAGTCCTTCCCTGAGCGACCCCGGCAGGGGCTGCCTCTCCTCCAGGGTCCCACAAAGAGCAGACAAGGAGGAGAGCGGCCCCTCCCCAGCCGGGCCGCTGTGGAATTCTGCAAGCCCCCCCCCCCCCCCCCGTGGGCGCACTCCCATTCACAACAGGTCCCAGCCTTTCAACTGCTTCTCATCCCCAGGACTCTGAGTTCTCATGCCATCCTGCTAATTAAGTCTCTGAGCCTGGAAAATATTCACTGTCCTGCAGCCAGAATTCGGATGAAAAACCCTGAACAAACCAGGGTTCCAGGACCCTGGAGGCAGGGGGCAGGAGGACGGAGGCAGAAAGGCTGAACAAGGAAGGCAGTTTACGATTTACTATTTCATGTGGCTGCATTCAGACCAGAAAGAAGACAGCGAGGAGCCTGGGGGGGGGGGGAGAGCGGGTCGCATCTCTCTGGCTCAGAGGACACTGGGGGGCAGGGTGGCACCTGCCTGGCCTTCCCATTTGGTGGGGGTGGGGGTGGCTGATCCTGTGGGGGGTGTGGGGAGGAGTTCCCCCCCCCTGGGCCCTCCCTGTTTGATCTTCTTTGGTCTTTCTATCCCGGATGAAGGTGATCTATTTTTAGTGCGAGGCTGGGGTAAGTCAGGGTTGTCATAGCGACGGCGAGTGGCTAGAAACTCAGAACTGCCTCCTGTTCCCAGCCATCCAGACGCTGGGCTCCACCCCAGGGACACTGTGAGGCGGGGAGGCTCAGGCTCCAGGTAAGGGAGACACCTGCGTCTGCGCGGAGACCATGACGGGTGGAGCCGAGCGTGCAGTGCCAGGCACGAGAAAGCGAAGGCTCTCCACCCATTCACTGCTCGCCTGGGTGGGGGCGCACGTCGGGCTGCTTACGTGTGCGACCCCCACCAGTGGCCCTCGCTTATGTCCAACTGGTACCCAGATGTAAACTCAACAGCGTGCTGCCAGGGTCCAGGTGGAACTGCCCATGTCTGCGGACAAGCCGGCAGGGCTTTTTTGCTTTATTTATTGAGGTTGTGTCCCAGCTCTGTCCTGGGGGGCTCAGAACTCTTATTCTTCTTCTCACATAGTGGGGATGCCAGTCAGGCATTGCTACGTCTAGCTATAGGCTGAGATTAGGTCTCACTCACTTCTGCTCTGGCTGACCTCCATCTTTCACCCCCCAGACCTCGACCTCCGCAGTAGCTGGGATTGCAGGTGCGAGCCACTGTGCAGTCTGGTTGTCTCCTTAAGTCAAGCGCGGAGCTGGGTTTGCTCCTTCCAGCCAGGGGACCGCTGAGCTGTGACTCAACAGAGTCCTGGTCACCTCTGTCATCGAGTGCATGGAGCTCAGCAAACAGAAGGAGAAACAAGGACCGTAGTCACGGATGCTGGGCCACAGAACTCTCCAGAAGGGCAGCTTCCTTCCTACATCATTCTGACAGCTGTCTGAGAGGAAATCTGCTTTCAGATTCCACAACTCATTGGCCCACCAGTCAGGCAATGGCAACGGCTCCTGTCCCCTACCACCACTGGAGGGCGCTGTTCCCAGCATGGCCTGTCAGGAGGCCCAGGCACAGCCTGCCCCCAGCGCTGGGCTCAAGAGCCCCGCTGCCTGTCCCAGCCCATCTGCTCTCCCGTCCCTCCCAGGCCGCTGTGCAGGAGGCTCAGCGCAGCCCAGGGCATCTGGGCTGGGGGACACCAGCCTTTTCCTCCCACAGCCCCCACCAACACTTGGCTCCCTGCCGTGGGTGTGGGGAACGGAAACGCTGGGAAAGTAAACATAAAAGGGAGACTGAGAACTCCAGGGACAGCATCGCGTGTGAGAGGGATTCTTGGGTTGATTTTGGGTCTCGGTGGCGGTACTGGGGCTTGAATTCAGGTCCTCATGCTCTTGCAAGGCTGGTGCAATACCACTTGAGCCACAGTGCTCCACTCCTGGCTTTTTGTGATTACATGGAGAGAAGAGAGTCTCATCGATTTTCCTGCCCAGGCTGGCTTCACACCTGATCCTCAGATCTCAGCCTTCTGAGTAGCTAGGATGATAGGCACGAGCCACTGGCATTGGGCTGATTTTCTGCATTCTTGTCATCCTCACATCTAGGCCCTACTGGCTGGGGAGGGACGGCCAGCCAGCCCGGAAGCCCGCCTTTCATACACTCACTAGCCAATCGGAGCCCTTGCTCCACACCACCTGCTCCAGGGGACCCGAGGGACCCAGAGGCTAGCCCGAGAGGAGCACAGCAGCCAGTCCTCATCTGCTCACACCACCTTGCCCCTTCCCCCTTTTCCTCACCCCTGCCTCCTGACCAGGGCACTTCCCGCGTGCCCACCCCACCAGGGCTGCAGCACCTCAGCCATGCCACAGCAGCCTACTCCTGAGCTGTGAGCCTCACACGCCGGAATTGCCGTCAAACCTGCCCTGTGTCGTCACCTAGCATACCGGGCCGTTTGTCTTTGCTCTGCCCTGGCAAACATCCACACGCTTCCGTCCCCACAGGCAGTAAATCATCTGTCAACAGACATGCTCCAAGGAGACGCGCCTTCCATTCTGACCGTCCTGGCCATCCTTTCTCCACAATGGAGTGCATTTCTGGGAATTCCTCCAGGGCATAGGGTTCAGAGAACAGAGCAGGACAACTGACCAGGACCCCCGGGGATTGGTCTGGCCTAGGCTTGCCTCCTTTGGGAGGAAGTGTGTGCAAACATTCTCAAAGTAGACTACTGTTGGTTTGAGAGTTTCCAGATTGCTGATGATTGGCTGATGGGAGCATCGTGACCGAGTGGTGAGATGGGACACTGAAGAGCAAGAAGCCAAGGTTAGCCGGGCGTGGTGGCACACTCAGTGCAGAGATTACACACCTTAGGAAGCTGAGGCTGGAGGAACCAGTGTTGGAGGCCATGTTGGAGTTCATACTTAGTGAGATTCAGGAAAGGAGGTGGGTGGGGGAAGAGGAGGAGGAGAATGATGATGCTAACTGGGCTAACATGACAGTTATCTGTTATGTCTCACCCAATTTTAGGGCTGGGCATGAGACCACACCTGAGTTCTGAAGGAACCTTCCAGCTCCCTGTGGCCTGCCCGTTGTCTCTGGGGACTATAAAGAGCCGTGTCATTCACTCCCTGGGGCCCTGTGTCCTTCTTGGTGGCTTGGGTTTGTGTTCTAGGCCATGATCATCTGTGTTTTGGCTTAGAATCATCTCCTTTCTGATTGCAGGCTGGCACTGTCTTTTCCCCATCGATGGGAGCTGGCTGCGGTTTGAATTATGCACAAGGAATTCTGGGGAGCTGAATTACACTCAGGCAAGCCCTCAGTGTCTTTGCTGATTCTCCTTCTCACATGGGAATCGCTATTCTCGGCTAATGAGTTACGTCTCTCAGCCAAGAATCTCAGGCAATCACTCACCCAGCAGGCTAAAATCTGAAGATCATGGTTTGAAGCCATTTCGAGGAGGACAGCCTGCAAGATTCATGTCTCCAGTTAACCACCCAAAAGTTGGAAGTGGAGGTGTGGCTCAAGTGGTAGAGTACCAGCCTTGAGTAAAAAAAGCTAAGGTACAGCACCTAGGCCTCGAGTCCAAGCTCCCACAGTACTTTATATACACACAAAAAGCTTCCTTATGACTGTGTTCCTGTGTGTGTGTGCACACGTGTGTGCGTGTGTATGTATGTGCTTGCACAAAACTTCCTTCTGAATCCACCCAGGCTGCTTCCTGGTGCACCAGGCTCTTTGCCCTAATGGACACCGTCCAATCTACCGTCCATCCTGGTGGCCACAGGTCAATCCGCTTCTCCCTCGAAGCCCCCTTCACGGTGGACTTCTCGGGGCCATTGGCGTGCCTGGCGCTCTTCCGGGTGTCTCTGGTGAGGACACTCCCCGGGGGATGCGCTGGGCCAGGCTCAGGGCCAAGGACGCAGGGTGGTGCAGGAGGCCTGGCCCCGAGCTCTCACTGTTGACTTGTTCTTCCGAGTATTTACACTTCACATATTTTTTTTCCTCTCAGTCACTCAGAAGATAAATCTCAGATGCCCGCACCATCTGAACTCTTGGTCGCACTGAAGAGCTGGGAGGGCAGATGGATGTGTGTAGGTGGGTGTCTAGGATGCCCAACATTCCCGGGGACCATGGGCTGATCCTGAGTCAGGTCCCGCCCCGGAGGACCTGGGGGTCCAGCCAGGCCCCCAGCCCCAGCCAGGCCCAGCCCCAGGGCCACGAGAAACAAACCCACCATGGTCCAGTCACCATTGTGAAACATATCCCTTCCCAAACCGCCTTCTCCCCTCTGTTCGCTCTGCCGGGCTCGCAGTTTTGCTGTAGGATCTTCGACCCCTTCAGATACCTGAGGTCCGTCCACGTGTTCTCTAGTGCTCAATTCTGCTCAAGGCTCAGTAACGCAACAGAGGTGCCCCCTGTCCCCCTAAAACAAAACCCAAACCCAAACCACCTCTGCTCTGGTTAGCCTGGGTACACAGCGGGTTAGTTTTATCTTCTGGGCAGAACTGGGATGGGGCAGGAAGGGACACGGCCTGGTGAGGCCTCAGGTGTGGTGACCGCTGCCTGCCTGACTCAGGGTCCTCTGGGAGAAGGAATCCAGAAGGATCCTTGGCACGTGTGGCTTACAGGGGCCTTGTCCAGCCCCAGGGCAGCGGCTCAGGGGGGAACGCAGGCCAACAGAGGGCGGTGGCCAGCTCAGAAGTGGGCAGACAGGAGGTGGGCGGGGCCTCACTAGGTTCATAGTTCAAAGGGGAGCATGCCTCTAAACGTCTGAGTGTGGAGTGTGGACGGTGCCAGTGCGAGGTTGTGCGCCCGCGTGTACACGCGTCTGCGGGCTGAGTCGGGTGCACGAATGTCCAAGAGAGACCACAGAAGACCGGCAGGGAAGACACCAGGCGGAACACCAGGCCCGCCCTGGGGGACCCCAGGGGACCAGCACCCTCCACTGAAGGAAGTGGGGAAAGAAAGGCGGTACATTCCGGACCCCTCAAGCAAGCTTTCCTGGGGAGGGAAGAGGCCTCATTGAGAATTCCTGTGTGACAGGAACAGCTGTGAAAAGGACAAGAAGCTTCTGGAAGGGAACGGAACACAGAATCCTGCAATGATACATCCAAGAGAGGCAGAGAGCCGCCTGTGTACGTTTTTTTCTTTGTCTGTTTGCATGGTGGTGCTGTGGTTTGAATTCAGGGCCTCGTGTTTGCTAAGCAGAACGGTCGCTACCGCGTGAGCCACGATCCCAGTCCTTTTTGCCTTCCCTAGTTTTCAGATAGGGTCTCACACTTTTGCCCAGGGCAGCCTCAGCCCTCTGGCCTCTTTGCTAGGACTCCCACGTGGCTGGAATTACAGGCGCACACCACTGTGACTGGCTGCGGCAGAATGTGTGGTTTACACAGGGTGTAAGTGTATGCTGGGGTTGGGGTTCAGACTGCCGCAAGAACGTCCCCTGGAGACCTGGTGCTTCAGAGGCCACACCCAGAGTGGACCGGAGTGGTTTTACCCGGTGACCTTCAGCCACGCCTGGAGAAGTGGATCAGGTTAACCAGGAAGAAGGGAGGAGGGGAGAAGGACTCAGGCTTGCTTCGAATTCCTCAACTGTTTTTCCTTCTCTCCATAGGTCCAGGCCAGCCCTAGGGAGGGGTTGGGACCTCCTGTCTGCCCAGCTCTGGGTATCTTGCATCTTCAACAAACGGAGGAGTCAGACCGCCCATCGGTGTGCGTCCCACTTCGGGGCTCTCAACTACCTGAGGGTGGTCAAGTCCCAAGCCCAAAGCACAGCTTTCTACCTGCTCATCAAATCCCAGAGGGAGGCTCTCGGGCCCTGGATTCCCCGCCTGGGAGGCAGAGGGGGCATTTGCATGCACATCCTCATGGAGCTTGGTAGAGATGCAAATATTATTTTGATCTCAGCGTGTGGGAGACAGGATGACGGCCAGCACTTAAACAACATGGCACAAACCACTGTCTGGCACAGACTGGGCTTTAATGGTGGGTCTGTCTGCCCCTCCCACTAGTGAAACCAGAGTTTCACTTCAATAATAGGTTCTGACTTAATTCTACAGTGTTTATTTCTGTGTTATTAAAACAGAAAGAGTCGTTTTTGGGAGGAGGAGGGGCTGCACTGGGGTTTGAACTCAGGGCCTTGAGTTTGGCAAACAGGTGCTCTACAACTGCTCCAGTCCTTTTCTGTGCTGTTTTTTTGTTTTGTTTTGTTTTGTTTTTAAGTCATGTATTTATTTTCTTGTGTCGGTACTGGGACTTGAATTGAGGTGCTGTCCTTGAGCTTTATTGCTCAAGGCTAGCCCTCTACTCTGGATTTTTGGTGGTTTACTGAACATAAGAGTCTCATAGACTTTCCTGCCTAGATTGGCTTCCAACAGCAGTTCTCAGATCTCAGCCTTCTGAGTAGCTAGGAAGACGGATGTGAGTTAGGGGCGCCCGGCTTTGCATTGGCTGCTTTCTGGGTAAGGTCTCACTTTGTGTCGGGGTGTGTCTGGGCTTTCATCCTTGTCCCCTGCCGTGTCACTGGGAGCACAGGGACACCCAGCGCTGCGTGAGACAGAGTCTCATAAGCTTTTTTTTCCTGCCTAAGCTGGCCTTGAACCATGAACCTCCAATCTCCACCTCCCAAGTAGCTAGGATCACAGGCTTGGGCTGCCGTGCCTGGCTTCGGGGGTTTATTTCCCTCTAGAATTTACAATCATGGTACCTATGCAGTAGAAACACTTAATGGGTCTCTTCCTGCAAACCCTCAAAGCGGACCCGCTGCCGCAGCTTCCCAGAGCCAAGAAAGCGTTGCGATCCGCCCGCGTGACTCCCGACGGACAGAGAGCCCAGCCACACACGTGGATGCCAGGACATGCTGAGTGAGGGCTGCTGGGCCTTCCACTCCAGCCACGGGAGTCCAAACCCCAAACCCCAAGACCCAGAGACCCAGACACCAGCTCTTCCTCAAGGGACATGACAAACCAAGTGCTTTGCTTCCCTCCTTAACCCTGGATCCTGAGATCAGCACTCGGACGTGGGGCGGGGTAGGGAGGGGCGTGAGCACCTCTCCCCCTCCTTGTCAACAGGTATACACACACACTTTCACCATCCCAAACCAAAGTTCCCACACACTCCTTCTGTATGTGCTGCTAGTACTAGGCATGAACTCAGGGCCTGGCACGCACTACCCCTGCCCAAGGACGGGGCTCTGCCATCGGAGCCACAGCCTCACATCTGGCTTTTTTAGTGGTTAACTGGAGATGGGAGTCTCACAGACTTTCTTGCCTCGGCTGACTTTGAACTGTGATTCTCAAACCTCAGCCTCCTGAGTAGCAAGTATTCTAGGCATGAACCACTAGCTACCAGCACCTGGCTTTCCCATAGATTCTTACTCTCCTCCAAATCCATTCATAATCTGAGCTCCACAGGGCCCAATGAGGCCACAGAAAGACAGCAGTCTTGGAAAGAGATTAGCTTTACAAAATAGCAAGGGGTCACTCCCCCTGCCCACCCATTGCCCGGAGCACGAGGGCTCAGCCCCACAGCACAGGCCACCAGAGAAGCAGGCAAAGGGGCCGCATCCTACCAAAAAGTCCGTGCGGTTCTGACTGGCGCCGCTGAGTGCTCCGGGTCTGGTCCTTGGACTTCCTGCTCCTGAGGCTTCCGAAGCGCTTCATGAGTAGCTGTGGCCGGGGGAGTGGCGGCAGGCGGGCATAGCAGAACTGGCGTCAGCCCCAGTTTAGCTGCCAGCACAGGGGATGGAGCTGGCCAGTGGGCACCTGGCGCAGACAGGGCCACCTTCCCTGACCTACGGCGCCCGTGGGCGATCGGATCACCCAGGCGCAATCTCAGCAGAGCAGTTCCCACTGGGCTGCCCCTCAGCCAGGGAGCAGAGCGTCAGCCGCCTGCCTGTCCTGAAGTAGAGAAGAGGCAGGCCCGGGGCACAAACTCAGCTTCGCAGGGGATCTGTTTCTGTGGCTGAGGTCAGCGGCTCACAGACATTCCACGGGTCGTTTTAGTTCTTGAACTTAAGGAGGAGAGCCTGAGGAGGCGCGGCCTGCCAGCCAGTCATGTGCGGAGCTGGAGCTGTCCGATGTCTCTTTAAAAAGACTGTAATAGGAAACCACCCTGTGCAGACAAATCCTGGCACCCATTGGCCGGCACTCACTGCCATTACGAAATGACATCACAGGACTATTTTGATCCTATGCTTCAGGGCTCCGCGGGGCAGGGGCTGTGGCTTGGGGAGAAGCCAAGGACCCAGGCTGGAACCGATGCTGGCCCCTGCTTCACCCAGCGAAAGCAAACACGAAGGGCTTCACCCAGCCCAGGGCTGCCTACAACTTGGCAGGTCCTCTGCGAACCTGTAACCCGAGCTCCGAGCGGCTGAGGACTGTGCAATAGCTGAGAGAATGCGGACATCTCCTAGCTCAGCCCCTCCCATGACAGATGGGGAAACTGAGGCTCTGGAGGGGGCTGGAGCACAGCCAGGTCTAAGGTGCTCAGCTGCTAAACCAAACCTCCAATGGAGTGAAACAGAGCCTTATCTATTTACTTTTTATGTGCTTTGCGACCAGAAACAGGTGCAGCATGAGAAAAGTAAGCTTTTGTGTTTTATTTGTGCGGGTCCTGGGGCTTGAACTTAAGGCCTCCTGCTGTCCCTGAGCTCTTCTGCTCAAGGCTCGTGCTCTACCACTTGAATCACAGCTTCACTTTTGACACTTGGGTAGGTCATGAGAGGTAAGAGTCTCAGGGACTTTCCTGCCCACGCTGGCTTTGAACTGCGACCCTCAGATCTCAGCCTCCCGAGTAGCTAGGATTAGAGGTGAGGCGCTGGCACCTGGCTTTTCTTCTTTGCTTGACATTCTCGTTAACCAGCTACTGACCAACGTGGTGACCCTGAGGAAGTCGCTTCCCACGTCTGGGCTGGGCTTCCCCTGTGTGAGCTGGCAGCCATAGAGCGGATGATTCCAGGATCTCCCCGCGTGCACTGCTCATGATGTGGATGGTGGGGATTCCCCGCCAGGACCCGCACCTGGGTCCTGCAGGACAACCAACGAGCTCACGTGGAGAGCCAGCGTCGGGCAATGACGGGCTGGAGGGAGCAGACCAGAGTCAGCCACTGCCGCCCTGAGGAAGGCCCTGAGCTGCCCCGGGAGCCCCCTCTGTGGGGTGAGGGCCTCTGCCACGCAGCCCCAGGCCCCTTGCGAGAAGCCCATGATCGCCCAGCAGGGGGAGCCGCGGCTCTCAGCTCCTGCCCAGCCCGTAGCCCCCACACAGCAGCCTGCAGGTCAGTCCAAGGGCGGGTACACACCTGCGGTCTCGCACCTGTGGGCCTGGGCGATGCTGGCCGCCCCTGAGCCCCCTGGCCCTGGCCTCTCACCCCGAGAGACTCACCAGCCCCGTGCTGCTCTCAGCTTCTCTGTCTCTACCAGCTTCCTAGACAACGACTGGCTGTAAGGTACAATCTGTGCGTCTGGAGCCAGCCTGTGTGCAGGGGCTGGGCCTGTCCTCACTGCTGTCCCCACCCCTGTCCCCATCCCTGTCGCCACCCCTGCCCTCTGGGTCTCTGCTCAGCCAAGCGGCCTGCTTTCTATCCTCAGGACATAGTCTGAATTTTCTACTTGCTTCCTGGTGTCCCTGCCTCCCAACCAGAACTGCAGACGACCCAGGACTCTTGCAGGGCCAGAGGTCCTGGAAGATCAGAGGTCATCTCCCCCACATACACCGTGTGCCCCTCACCCCTGCCTAGGGGCCTTCCTCCTCTGGGGCTTTAGCTGTCCCGGCCTGTGAAGGCTGACTCAGAACTGGGTCCCCCGTGCCCTGGGCATACAGCTGGGCGGGTCCCCAGGGGCGGCCACACCTTCCCAAGCAGCACCTGGAGCCATCCCTGTCCAGCCTTCCCGGTCAGAGTTCTTCTGCCTTCCCACGGGTGGAGACAGAGCTGAAGGTCCTAAGCCAGGGCGCAGGTGCGAACTCCCAGGGCAGGTCTGACTCTCAAGGGGCCAGAGCAGGGGAGGCTCGCTGCAGGGAGAGGCCCGGAGGCTGGGCTGGGACAGGCAAGGCTGACCTCCATGCCTGGAAAAGAGGACCTGAGCTGGCGTTTAGGGCTCCAGGGCTGAGAAGAAGGGGCCAGGCCTGGCCAGCACGGCCCAGCGAGGACTTGGCTCTCAGAAACAAGCCACCGAATCTATCGCCAGCCGGGCCCCAGTAAGTTAGTGAATTATTTATTCCTCTACTTAAATACAGTTTACCGTATTTAAAGTTACTGCCATTAATGCTTTAAAAATGAAAGTAGATTTTAAAGCTTTATGTTTAAGATTTATTTTTGAAAATCAATTCAGCTTCGAACCAAAATTATACTGCTTACTAGATTTAAAAATAAGCTAGCAAGGCTGGGCATGCCCATAATCTCAGCATCCAGGAGGCTGAGGCAGGAGGATTGCAAGTTTGAGGCCAGCTCACGATAGACCAGTTCCAGGCCAGCCTGGGTTACACAGCGAGAATAAACAAACACAATCACGTAAAGTGAAACAGGAAACAAAAGTGAAAGATATAGAAGGAGCCAGGTGCTGTGGCTCACGCCTGTAATCCCAGACCCAGAAGATCACAGTTTGAAGCCACCTGGGGCTGAGAAGTCCTTGAGTCCATCTCTAATTAACCAGCAAAATGCCAGCCCAGAGGTGTGGCAAGAGCGATATAGGTATGAGGTTCTGGGTTCAAGTTCTAGTATCTGCGTACACCTCAAAGGATGCATGAGGAAGAGCCGCTGAACACTTACTTATCTCAGAGAGGAAGTGTCAAGAGGCATATTTTAAGAAAAGACAAAAGCAGGAAGGTGTGGCCTGAGTCAACATGCTCTCACACAATTACATAATACATTATGTAGAAATAGATATTTCAAAGGCTGATGCCTGACAGCAAGAGTTCAAATTCATATAACCAGCAGCTGAGACCGGCTTGCAGTCCCAGACTTAGATCTCTCATTCGACAAGACGTCATTAAACCTGTAGCAAAGGCACTCGCTCATGGCTGACGGAGGGGACTGGCGGCCGCCAATCATTCACAGGCATTCTTGTCCTCCAAGAAGTGTATTTTAATTAGCAAAATAATAAGTCTCATTTACGGAGTGCCTTCCATGTGCCAAGCAGGCTGCTGGACCCCGACAATCAGCACGTCATCCCCTCTCCTAACGCTGATGCGCAGGCGTGGCAGGATCTCACAGCTGGCAGTGGAGGAAGTTGCAGCTAACACCATTTATCCCTTGCAGAGTCGAGCCCCTACCACCCTGCATCTCACAACCATCCACACAAAAACTCAAAGCCGCAGCCCTGAGCACCCTGGCTCAGAAGGCGGTGGGGAAGGAATGATTATCTCTGTGATCTTTATTTGATGTTATTTTTACTGGTACTGGGATTTGACCTCATGCTTGCTATGCAGGCGTTTGTCCACTGAACCACACCTCCAACCTTCTTGACATTCTTTGTGTGTGTGTGTGTCGATTATGGGGCTTGAACTCTGAGCCTGGGCGCTGTCCCTGAGCTCTTCAGCTCAAGGCTAGCGCTCTATGACTTAAGCCACAGCACCACTTCCGGTTTTCTGGTGAGTTATTGGAGATAAGAGTCTCACGGACTTTCCTGCCCAGGCTGGCTTTGAACCACGATCCTCAGATCTCAGCCTCCTGAGTAGCTAGGATGACAGGCGTGAGCCACCGTCGCCTGGCTTCTCTTGGCATTCTTTACACTGATTTTTTTATCTTGAGGCTGAGAAAAACTTAAAGGCCAAAGAGAACCAACAATGCTTGCTAGGAAATGTACTCATTACCTCATTCAGGTAACTGGAACCCCTCTGTACAGTATTTTTACAATAAAAAACATATTTGAGAGAGAGAGAGAGAGAGTGCACGCAAGTGCGGGCAAGCACTTGCCGGTGCGAGCGCCAGCCTGACTTCTGGCCTTGATTTGCATCTTCATCTATGCCAAGTGGGAACGTCCGATGACACGATACCCTTGGGGACACATTCAGGTGGCTGAGCACAGAAGAGGGCAGACACTATTGTCTCCTCTGCCCTGGGGGGCGGGGAGGCAGGTGAGCAGAACTGCCCAGCCCTGGGCTCTACACTCTAAATCCACTCCATGGTAATCTGCAGTGAGTGGGGATGTGGCAACTTAGGAGGAGGGAAGGAAGGAGCCCTGGGATTCTCCAGGGTCCCCACCTGCCCCTGAGGAAGGAGACAGAGGACTGAGCGGCTGCGTCAGCCGCAGGGAGGTGCTGGGCTCTGGACTGGGCTGAGTCTGGGCAGTCCACGGCCCCTTTCCCTAGGGAGTGCCACCACATCCCACCTGCTCTTCCCAGGCCAGCTGTGCCCAGGGGCTGGTGAGGAGCGCCCGCTTCCAAACTCCAGAAGCAGCGGGCACTGGGAACTATTGACTCACAGCTCTCTGGGAGGCAGAGAGAGGTCGATGGGCGGTGGTTGCCAATTTCTGTAGTGTAAATTCTTCAATTCACTTTCTTCTTCTTCTTCCTTCTTCCTTTCCTTCTCTTCCTCTCCTCCACCTCCTGTCTTGCTGTTTTCTTACGTCAGTCTCTCACTAGATGGCCCGTGGCTAGCCTCAAGTCTTCAGTCCTCCTCCCTCAGTCTCGGAGTGCTGGGATCACAGGTGTGCACTAGCAGGCCAGCCAATCTCGGTTCTCTCCCAGGTCCCCGTGCAGTGCGGTCTGGACTGGCTCACAGAATTCCTGAAACCTCAACCATCTGCTCTGTCCCCCGTAGAGTCTCCATGCTGGAGCCACACAGGTGTGGAATTCCTCAGCTTGGAGCGATGCCCTTTATCCCACAATTACAGACATCACCGACGCGGCGGGCGGGCGGGCGGGCGGGCATGCATCACGGTGCCCGCCATGTGATGTCCCAAACCAACAGAAACAAGACTTCTTCATGCAGGTGTGACTCAGGGGCCAGAAATAGCTCCGACTGCTTTCCACATGGGAATTTTTCTAAAAAGGGGAAGAGTTGGGAGGGGGTGCCGGGAGGAGGAACTCAGGACATGGGACCGTGGTGGAAAAGGGCAATTCCTGGGGGGAGGGGCACTGGTGAACTCAGAGCCCAAAGCCCAGGGCGGCGGCGTTCCTGCCCACAGCCACCCTGCAGCGCTCCGACCCTGGACACGCTGCCCCGAGGCGGCATCATCCACAGCAAGGCCGCGAGACCTGGCTCCGTTTATTCTGGGTTTTGCCAGATGTGCTGCCTGCCACCATCTGGGTGGTGAGGCAGACTCCTTCCGATGGTGGTGCTGGGGGCGGGGGCTCGCAGACCCCAGAAGACCGGAAGCTCTCCGCGTTGGTGCCTGGGCAGGCGCCGGTCCACACGCCACGTGAGCATCTCAAAGCTCCTGGTGTGGAGAAGCCACTGTGCTCTACATTCTGCTTTCCCACACCCAGGAGTCCACAGAACACCACAGGAGCAGTGCTCTTGAAGCCTGCCCTTCCCTCCGCACTTCCGGCTATATAAAATAAAATTCCAAGACTGGCCCCCACCTCCCTATCAGTGCAGCCACGTTGGCGCTGAGTTAGGTTGTGTTCACTGGCATTGTCACCAGACACCTGGGGCGGGGGAGGGGGAGCAGCTGAGATCTGGGGTGGACTCTCCTTGCATTGCGCATCTCCGTGTGGCCCTACAGGATCCCCCTCCAGGGCGTTCGGGACCCCAGGACGTCGTCTGTTATAGGAATGTTGGAAATGAAGACACGCCAGCCAAAAGTCACTCTGGAACCATTGACGACCCCATGCTGTGCCTGAAAAGCACCCAGGTCCCAGCATGGCCAGTGTGCATTCAAAATCACAGGCTGGAGGACACCCACTGCTGTCCAATCAAATCACAGGATGTGAGAGGAGCCCCACTACTGTCCAATCAAATCACAGGATGGAGCCCTATTGCTGTCAATCAAATCAAAGGATGTGAGAGAAACCCCACTACTGTCCAATCAAATCACAGGATATGAGAGAAGGCCCCACAGCTGTCCAATCAAAATCAGAGGATGTGGGGGCCCCACGGCTGTCCAATGAAAATCAGAGGCTGTGAGAGGGACAGGACCTGGGAGCTGGGGAGAAACACCTTGCGCCTCGTGGACACAGGACCGCAGTCGTATTTTGTGGGAAGTTCTAAAGGTCACCTTGCGCTTGACTCCCAGGAGTTCCTGGGGCCATCCTCACGCCTTCCGCAGGGGCTCTGGCTGCCTCTGAGTCTCAGCGCCCCCCCCCCACGTCACCCACCTCACCCCGGCACACTCACAGTCACGCACAGCCTCGTGGCGCCCACGGGAGCTGCGGTCAGAGGCTCTCTGAGTGACAAGAGAGTGTTTTTCTTGGCAGAGACAAACCAAGTCTGCTCACTCGGCTCAGCTCACTCCAGTGATTCCTAAATGCACGGAGAACTGGCGGTGACAGGGCAGAGGAACCTTCACTGGAAAAACCCAGGGACGTGCCAAAGACGTGCAGCAGAAATCCCCAAATCTCCATCAAATCTTTTGCTTTTGTGGTGCCAGGGCTTGGACTCAAGGTCTCAGGTCCGACAGGTAGGCACTTCATCTACCACTGGATCCTGCCTCTTTTTGTGTTGGTTATTTTTGAGGGTTACTCTTTATGCTAAGGTTGGTCTCAAACTGTGACCCCCCAAATCTCGACCTCCCAAACAGCTAAGCTTACAGGCTCGAGCCGCCACACTAGGCCTCCTTAAAGCCTTGTAGAAAGCCCTGGGGACCTGACTCGCTCCCTTCTTGAAGTCCCAGCATCCTGCTCCGAACTCCAGCCTTTTTCTTCTTTCTTCCTTCTTTTGTCACCCTTGGGCTTGAACTCAGGACCTGGGAGCTGTCTCTGAGTTTTTTTTGTTTTGTTTTTTGCTCAAAGTTAGTGTTCTACCATTTGAATCATAGCTCCACTTCTGGCTATTTAGTGGTTAATTAGAGATAAAAGGCTCACAGATTTTCCTGCCTGGGTTGGCTTCAAACCTGATCCTCAGCTCTCAGCCTCCTGAGTAGCTAGGATGCAGGTGTGAGCCACCACTCCCGCTCCTCGGTGACCCAGAGGTTGACCCCTGGGCTTCAAGGAACACAGAGCCATGGTGTGCCATAGCCAGCTTCTACTTTCAAAAAGCCATGCATTGAATTTTCTGCTTACAGGTATCCCATTCGGTTTTGCCTGGATGCTAAGGAAAGAAGTGACACAGAAAATATCACACTGTCTGAGTCCACTTCCATAAAATATCCACACCAGGAAAATCCACAGAGGCAGGAAGCGGGAAGCAAGGAGCGGGGCGTGAGGACGGGGGTAGTGAGGATGGGTATGAGCTCTGTTTGGGGGAGTGCTATGGCATGGATCTCAAATGTCCCTCAAAGGGATATGGAGACACTGGTCCCATTTTCTTTGCACCCCAGGACTCAAGAGGTGTCAGGTCCCCGGCTGCGCAGTCTCAGCACAGGCCCAAAGCAACAGGGCCAAGCTCCCATGGACGGAAACCTACGAAACTGAGCCCAAAGAAATGCTTCCTACTTCTTGGTTTGTCACAGGAACTTTGTCAGAGCAACAGAACGCTCACAGCACTGTGGCCACACAGCGCTGAGGATGGTACGGCTGCATCTATTGCAACTACCCACGATGCCACCGAAAGACTCACTTCACAGCGGTAAGAACTGCACTTACACAAAACTCTATTCCACCACGATGGAAAGTTACACTCATCGGTACTGGAGGAAGACCTGTTCAGATTCTTCTACAATCTGGACTTCTAGAGGTGGTAAGTATACTCAAGATACTTCCTAGGGCCTTTGTCGTACCTTTTAAGAACTGTGTGCTCGTGACTTTGACCACAGTGGTTCAGAGGTATGTTTTTTTGCAGCTACGTAGGACTCCACTATGTGGTGGACCTTGCTTTGCTTTATTCAAGTTTTCTCCTACTTGTTCTCATTAAGTTATCTCTCCAGGTTTTCTGCTGAGGGGCTCTTGGGTCAAAGACACCCGGGTAATAATTGTCACCCCCAGTACTGAAGTGTTATCTCTAAACACCATTTTCCACAAAAGTAACAAGAGCCCCTTGGAGTGACGGCTGAGTCCCAGGCCAGCGCAGGTGAGTTACCAGGTGACGCAGGAAGTCGGGAAGGGCTGACAGCACAGTGGGGAAGTCAGAGGACACAGGGTCCAGCTTGAAGAGATCATACCAGCCAGGCCGAGGGCAAGTGCCGCGTGTGTGTGTGTGTGTGACCAGCCTGAAGAGATCATACCAGCCAGGCCGAGGGCAAGTGCCGTGTGTGTGTGTGTGTGTGTGTGTGTG
>NW_012267317.1:3303949-3307636 GCF_000151885.1 Dipodomys ordii | reverse complement strand
GTGTGTGTGTGTGTGTGTGTGTGTGTGACAGAGAGACATAGAGAAAGACAGAGAGAGAGAGAGAAAACGTGAGTTACCGGGGCTTGAACTCAAGGCCATGGCTGTCTGTGTGTGTGTATGTGTGTGTGTGTGTGTGTGTGTGTGTGTGTGTGTGTGTGTGTGTGTGTGTGTGTGTGTGTGACAGAGAGACATAGAGAAAGACAGAGAGAGAGAGAGAGAAAACGTGAGTTACCGGGGCTTGAACTCAAGGCCATGGCTGTCCTTTAGCTTTTTGGGTCAAGGCTTGGTGCTCTACAATCATGCAACACCTCCACTTCCAGCCATTTTTCTGATTAATTGGAGATAAGAGTTTCACAACTCTCCTGCCCAGGCTGGTTTCTAACAACAATCCTCAGATTTCAGCTTCCTGAGTAGCTGGGATTAAAGGTGTGAATGACTAGTATCTGGCTGAAGGACAATGCCAACATCAAAAGACAACAAAGGAAAATTTCAACTCAACAAAATAACAGTGTGTCCTGGATACCCACGCAAATACACGCACATCTGGGAACAATGGCAAATCTCTTCCTGAGATTGAATCTCTCCCCACTAGCCAAAGGAGAACTAGAAACTGTCACCCACTACCGAATAATTCAGGCAAGAATCACTGACTGATGCTAAAACGAGCAAGCAAGAGCTGGAGGAGAGAGAGCAAGCAAGAGCTGGAGGAGAGAGAGCAAGCAAGAGCTGGAGGAGAGAGAGCAAGCAAGAGCTGGAGGAGAGAGAGCAGACGGTATTCACACAATGCCACGGCATGTCCCCCAGGGACACGGAGGAGTCATGCAGGTTGGAAGAGGCCCACTGGCGAAGTTCGGCACTTTGCCACGCGATGTCCTGGGGACTGGCGTTCCCATTACCGCGAAGGTGCCCCAGGGAGTCGGCAGCTCCCGGCTGATGTCCAGGAACAGGGCAGCAGACACGCCTGCCAACAGCTGAACCTGAGTCTGAGGAGGAACTGTCAGGCATGCCAAAGTGAGGGCCATCACCCAAGAGCTGGCAGGGGCTGGGGCTGTGGAAGAGGAGACGGCTGAGGACTGAAGAGACTGTGGAGCGGTGACCGCAGAGCTGGCCTCTCGCTCCCAAAAGGATAGAACGCAGATAATTTGCAAAATGCAAATGAAGTCAGAAGATGAGCCAATAGCATTGCATTGACACTAATTTCCCCATTTTGATAACTATACTGTAGTTAAAGAAACCTTGTTTGGGGGAAATATATATTGAAGTATTTGTTTACATGAACATACTGCAAAGGGAGGGAGGGAGGGAAGAAGAGAAATTGGATAAAAGCAGTATGGAAGGATGCTTGTTAGTAATGGAGAATTTGGATAACCAGTACATGAAAACCCTGTTACCGTTTTTAATATTGTCAAAAGAAAACGTTTTCATAACCCTACCTAGCAAGTGTGAGGATCTATAGTTTAGACCCCAGGACTGTTAAATAGTGTGTGTGTGTGTATGGTATAAAAGCATATATATATGTATGTATGTATACACACACACACACACACACACACAGCATGATGGCAAATGTCTGCCATCCTAGCTATGCAGGCAGAGTAAGCAGGATTCAGGCCCAGGCTGCCTCAGGTAAAAAGACAAGACCCTACTTCCAAAAATAACCAAAGCAAAGGACTGGAGGCCTGGCTTAGATGGCAAAGCACGTGCAGAGCAATCAGGAAACCCAAGTTTAGTATCTCCAATGAAATAAAAGTCACCCTAAAGAAAGGAATTCAATGATGTGCTCAGGACAAGGGTGCCGTGTTCCCAGACGCCGCCTCCCGCCCCACAGACCCTCCAGGGCCAGCCAGAGCTATGATTTACCAAACCAAAGTTTTTCCAGACTGGTGCAGACAAGGGGACGTGTGCACCGCGGCCACCAGAGGGCGCGCTCCGGGACCACGCCCTGTGCCAGGCTGCATAGCTGGGCCGTGCGCTGGCTGCACTTTTCAGGAAACTTGAATACCACACGCGCTTTTCCTTCCTTTGTGAACGAGCAAGATGAGTCACGTTTTTCCGAAGGCTGCCGGGCCCCAGCGCTCAGCCCTCACCAGCTGCCTCCCTCCAGAAGGTTCCAGCTGCGGCCTGCAAGCGCAGGTCCGGGGTGTGAGGTTGGCTGATCAGGGTGGCACGGGGGGGGGTGGGCGGCTTCCTGGCCTTGCCCAGGCTGTGCCACGTTGCCAGCAGCGGCCGGCAGCCGGGGATTGAGGCCTGCATTCCTGGAGGGGATTCTGGGGGACATCACAAGGGCGGGGGGCTTCGAGATGGGGGGGTAGTGGCTGGTGTGCAGGAAGTAGGCAAGGGAGGAGCCGGTGTAGGAGGACCAGGCAGGCTGGGTTTCCAGGCTCTGAGAGGCTGAACCAAGGACAACACGGTTATATCACAGTTATGGGCTCTAGGCTGCTGTTTATTTTTATTTTAGCAGTACTGGGGATTTTCGTGAGACCGGTGCTCTACCACTTGAGCCATATCCCTAAGCCTGGTTTGCTTTAGTTTATTTTTCAGAGAGGGCCTTAGCCATTTGACTGTGAAACCTTTGACCATGATCTTCCTATATCTGCTTCTTGAATAGCTGGGACTGCAGGTATGTGTCACCATCTCTGCACCCAGATTAGTGTGTGTGTGTGTGTGTGTGTGTGTGCAGTCCTAGGGCTTGAAGTCAGGGCCTGAGCACAGTCCCTGAGCTGCTTCTGCTCAAGGATGGAGTGCTACCATTTGAGCTGCATCTCCACTTCCAGCTTTTTTTGAGTAGTTTATTGGAGATGAGAGTCTCACAGACTTTCCTGGGCTAGCTTTGAACTGCAATCCTCAGATCTCAGCTTCCTAAGTAGCTAGGATTACAGTGCCTGGCCAGATTTATGTGTTTTTAAAAAGAAGAGTTGCTGAGCTCACTGGCCAGTGTAGGTTTCATAAACATTGATGAGGATACAGCCGTGTCTACTAGCCTGTGGTTGTCTACGGCTAAGTAGTTGAAGAGATAGAACATGTCTCTCTCCCCACCAGAAAAGCCTGAGATATTTACTCTGTAACCTTCTACAAGAAAGATGTGTGCGCCCTGTTTGAAGATGCTGTTGTGGGGTGTCTGGGGGCTCCTGGTCCCCTGCTCCTCAGTCTCCCTACACTTCTACCTGAGCTGCCATGTATCTACCATTTAGTTGAGTGGTTGATACTACCATCTTCTGTGCTGTCAGTGCATGCTGAACAGGTGCAGAGTGCTGTCCCCACCGACCTTTTGCTCCCATCATTCAATATTTCTTTTCTCCTGCCACGCCCAAGAAAGCTAGTGACACCACCGGTGTCCCCCTGGCTCTGTGCCTCCAACATGCACAGGCCACACCCACCGTGTCCCACTGGCTCTGTCCAACATTGCACAGGCCACGCCCACCGTGTCTCACTGGCTCTGTGTCTCAAACGCCGCACAGGCCACGCCTACCGTGTCCCACTGGCTCTGTGCCTCCAACACCACGCAGGCCACGCCCACCGTGTCCCACTGGCTCTGTCCAACACCGCACAGGCCACGCCCACCGTGTCCCACTGGCTCTGTCCAACATCGCACAGGCCACGCCCACCGTGTCCCACTGGCTCTGTGCCTCCAACACCACAGGCCACGCCCACCATGTCCCACTGGCTCTGTGCCTCCAACACCACAGA
>NW_012267317.1:3259934-3303418 GCF_000151885.1 Dipodomys ordii | reverse complement strand
GCACAGGCCATGCCCACCGTGTCCACTGGCTCTTGCCTCCATCACCAAACAGGCCACGCCCACCGTGTCCACTGGCTCTTGCCTCCATCACCAAATAGGCCACGCCCACTGTGTCCCACTGGCTCTGTCCCTCCAACATGCACAGGCCACACCCACCATGTCCCACTGGCTCTGTGCCTCCAACACTGCACAGGCCACGCCTACCGTGTCCACTGGCTCTGTCCAACATCGCACAGGCCACGCCCACCGTGTCCACTGGCTCTGTCCAACATCGCACAGGCCACGCCCACCGTGTCCCATCCCACTGGCTCTGTCCCTCCAACATCACACAGGCCACGCCTACCATGTCCCACTGGCTCTGTGCCTCCAACACCAAACAGGCCACGCCCACTGTGTCCCACTGGCTCTGTCCAACATGGCACAGGCCACGCCCATGGGGCTCGCCCAACATGCGGCTGCAGCAGGCCATGTCTCTGGACACCCTCGATACAGCCTCAGTATGGGCAGACCGGTGGCTCATACCTGTAATCCTGGCTAACTCAGGAGGCTGAGCTCTGAGGAGCTCAAAGCCAGCTGGAGCAGACCAATCTGTGAGACTCATCTCCAGTGAACCGAAGAGCCAGAAGCAGAGCTATGGCTCAAGTGGTAGAGCACCAGCCTCTGAGCAAAAGCGCCAAGCAAGCCCCATTGCTAGCACTCAGGCATGTACACACGTGTGCACACCCACACAGATTTGTCACTGTGACCCAGCCTTGGGCTCAGGCCATGCTCAGGGGCCGTGTGCACGCCCACACGTGTCCCTGGCCCCTCCCCTGTCCAGGACTGGCACCCAACCTCCCGCAGCAACACTCAGGTCTTCCGGTGGAGAAGGGTGACAGGTTGCCCAGCCCTCCCCTCTGCTCCCTACCCCCCCACCCCAGGTGGAGCAGACTCGTTTCTAAGCCTTGTGCTGCCTCTCAGACTCTCAGCCCTCCGCTCACCTTTCAAACCCCAGAACCCCAGAAGTGCAACCATGTCATCCGAGTCTTTAGACCAGGCCCAGTAGGAACCAGGTGAAGTGAATGGCCGCCCCTAAGACAAGGCTCAGACAGGCAGAGAGGCGCGCCCTGGCAGTGGCGTGGCCCGCGCCGAGCAGGCTGGAGTCCACACTCGCAATCAGCTTCCCACTCTGTGTGGGTACAATGGCTCCATTGATGGCACAAGGGCTCCAGCTGCCCATGTTTGTTCACTGGGCAAGCCGGGGCAGGGCGGCTGGGCCCTGGGAAGCCCTGGGCATGTAAATGGAAGACTTGGAGACTCCAAATTAAAGTCTTCCCAGCACCAGTTCATTCTTCCCTGCATAGCACAAAACCTTTGCGTTTTATGGGAAAGCGGCCCTTGAGTGGAAAAATAAGGCCCGGTTGCCGGGCACAGCGGAAGGGCCTCAGTTTTACAAGTTAACTAAACCCGCAAGCTCATTGGAATTTCAAAGCACCATCCTGGCCGGCAGCCCCGAAGGTCCCAGGGCTCAGAAGCAGTGCTTTCTTCCTTCCCTCCCCCGTTCCCCGCTAGAGCAGCCTGGATCATATTGTCATTCCTGGTAAAATGGACTGCTCCCAATTAATGACAACCCCCTCCCCACACACATACCTTTTGTTCTGCCCATACTGGGCCTTGAACTCAGGGCCTTGGCGCCCACCCTGAGCTTTTTTGCTCAAAGTTGGTACCACTTGAGCCACAGTTCCACTTCTGGCTTTTTTGCAGGGAGAGGTGGGGAAGAGGGAGTAGTTTATTGGAGGTAAGAGTCTCATAAACTTTCCTGACTGGGCTGGCTTTGAACCACCATCTTTAGATCTCATCTACCTAAGTAGCTGGGATCACAGGTGTGAGCCTGGCTCACACATGCTGGCTGTGTGCCCAGCATGAAGTTCCTTTGGGGCGATCACAGGGTATGAGCTGGGTGTCGGCTGTGCACTGCTTTCCACAGCGGGAACTCCCCTTCCACATCTCTAGGCAGAGCCCAGGGCTGTCCCGAACCCTGCAGCGCTCTGAACGCTCTGCTGCGGGCTGTGTGCCCAGACGCCTGTCCGGCAGTCCAAGCTGGTCTGGCTGTCAGCTCTCCATCCACAGCAGTAGTTCCTGAATACTACCACCTTACCAGCCAAGTCAGGACACCAACCACGCAAGACAGATGAAGAATGCTTAAAGAATAGAGTAGGACACTGAAGACACAGCCCAGGATAAATGCTTTTTCATTCCAACTGCAGGTACAGGATTAGAACATCCAACACATTTCTTTTCAACTTATTATGATTCTTTTTTCTCCCCTTCCCCCTCTGCCTCCTCCTCCTTTTCCTTTTCTTTTGGCTGGTCCTGGGCTTGACCTCAAGGCCTGGGTGTAGTCCCTGAGCTTTTTTGCTTAAGGTAGTGCTCTACCATTTGAGACACAGCTCCACTTCCATCTTTTGGGGGGTTAATTAGAGATAAGTCTCTCAGGCTTTTCTGCCTGGGCTGGCTTTGAACCGCGATCCTCAGATCTCAGCCTCCTGAGTAGCTAGCATTATAGGTGGGAGCCACCAGTGCCTGGCCATCCAATGCATTTCCTAGCTGGCTGTCATCAACAAGTTTTCGAGTCAGGTCCAGGTGGCTCACACCTGCAGACAAATGAGGAGAAGACCAGGGGGAAAATGCAGTTAAGAATTCAATGCATCTCCTACAAAACCAAGGAAAGCCGGGGGGGGGGGAAGGGGGGCGGTGAAGAGGGATGGGTGAGAATGACCACGATGCATTGTGCTCATAAACTGCTTTGTTGAATGTCAAATCCTTTGTACAACTACTTAAAAGACAATAAATGAAGGTAAAATAAAAGGCTTCCAAGCTAACTCCAAAGGAACAGAGACTACACACTACTTCAAGGCACACGTGTATTTCAGAGCTGGGGCAGGTGGTGGACACCACAGGCAGGGTCTCTAGAGGAGGCGGGAATGGACATGGGTCTCCAAGGACCCACAAGCCACCGGGTGGCGGTGTCCAGGTCTAGCTCGGGGCCCCTTCCCCAGCCGCTCTCCGTGTCTCTCTGTCATGTCTCTGCAGAGTGGTGAGGGCCACTCGTGTTCCAGGCAACATCTGGTGGCTTCTGTGGTCTCCAGTGGTGGCTGCCTGGATCCTGACCTCCAGCCAAGCACGAGCCTCTGGGCGGCCTCTGCCCGCCCTGAGTGGCCCACGCTGAGCAGCTCAGCACACGCGCACTGCCGAGCCCTCTGCCAGGCGTGGCATGGCGCAGCGCAGAGGGCCACACGCCCTGCCTGCACCAAAGACTCCCGAGACACCAGGCAGCACCTTCGTTTTCTTCCCATAGTGCCCAGGTCCAGTCTATCCCCAGGGGGACAGGTGCACATGGATATGGTCGGCGCTGGACAACCTGGTGACAAGGCCTGGCCAGGCACTCCATCGGTCTGGACAGGTAAGAAAGCTGGGCAGAGACAGGGCCGGAGCTGCCTTGCCAGCCTGCGCTCACATGCGAGGCTAGGTCGCCCCCTAGTGGCCAATCGCCACAAAGACAGAAAAACTCCAAAGTGTCACTGGCAGGCTAATCTCAGATCTGGTCTCTCACCCACATTCTCCTAACTCAAGTCAGATGTGAAAAAAAGAACTCAGAAAATAACACCGAAAATAAAATGTCAAGGCCGTCTAGTGTTGAGTGTCAGAGGGACTTAGGATCGAGTCTAGTAGATGGCTGAATACTGGTAGTAATAACAAGACACTCGCTGCAGCCTCCTACCCCAGTCTAGACTGCGTGGGGATCCAAGCAAACATTTCTTGGGAGTGTACTCGAGTTTTTTTTGGTTGGGGGAGGGTTTGTCAGTTGTGGGCCTGAACTCTGGGCCTGGGCGCTGTCCCTCAGCTCTTCAGCTCAAGGTTAGCCCTCTACCACTTGAGCCACAGCGCCACTTTCAGCCTTTTCTGCTTATGTGGTGCTGAAGAATCAAGCACTCTACCACTGAGCCACCATCCCAGCCCTGTACTGGAGTTTTTACTCAGGGCCTCACACTTGCCAGGCTGGCACTATTCCATTGGCCCATGCCTCCAGTCCCTTTTTGCACTTATTACATATGTGTATGTGTGCATGCGCACGCACTCGCGTACATGCATATGCCAATTTCACAGCCTGGGTGATGTCTCTCTGCTTCTTTTGCTCAAGGCTAGTGCCCTACCACTTGAGCCACAGCTCCAGGTGTGGCCTTTCTTTCTGGCCAGGGTAGTTTATTGTCTTGCTCCAGTGACTCCCCGCAGCCCAGACTGGCCATCCCACATCCACCTTGTGTCAACACAAGATCCCACTCCAGCCCGCAAAAGGCTCAAGCCCACCTCAGGATGCAAAATGCACTCAGTCGTCCCCTGGAGGGCCAGGCCTTTCGTGCCAGCACTGTTCCGAAGTCCACGTGCAAAGTCTCCTCTGACACCTGGGCCAATGGGCCTGGGCAGATGGTGACGCACTTCTAATACGCAATGGCACAGAATAAACAACCCCATTCCAAAAAGGAGATGAGATCAAACCACGGCCCAAACTCAGCAAGACAAACATTAAGTCCTCCACTCAGTGCCAGGCATCCAGCTCCAGCATAAGGGTGACCCACCCTTATGCTCCTGTGGTTGTGACCTTTGGCTCCGGATTGCAGAGGTCTGCCTAGTGCTGGGACAAGGTGAGGGTCTGAGGGGCCTCTCATATGCGGAACACACAGCAATATCAGAGTTCAGCCAGGAACCACAGTAACAGCCATTTCCAGCTGCACTTGTTGTTCTGCGAGAGCACGCAGCAGCAGCCCAGTGGGTGGGAAGAACGCTCGCCACACGGTGCTCTGAGCCCCACGCAGAGAAACCCGCACCACTCACCCTGACAGCCACACAAGTGCTCCGAGCTGCATGCAGAGAAACCCGCACCACTCAGCCTGGCAGCCACACGATGCTCTGAGTTGCACGCAGAGAAACCCGCACCACTCAGCCTGGCAGCCACACGGTGCTCTGAGCCGCACGCAGAGAAACCTGCACCACTCAGCCTGGCAGCCACACGGTGCTCTGAGCTGCACGCAGAGAAACCTGCACCACTCAACCTGGCAGCCACACGATGCTCTGAGCTGCACGCAGAGAAACCCGCACCACTCAGCCTGGCAGCCACACGATGCTCTGAGCTGCACGCAGAGAAACCCGCACCACTCAGCCTGGCAGCCACACGATGCTCTGAGCCGCACGCAGAGAAACCCGCACCACTCAGCCTGGCAGCCACACGGTGCTCCACGCTGCATGCAGAGAAACCTGCACCACTCAGCCTGGCAGCCACACGGTGCTCCACGCTGCATGCAGAGAAATCCGCACTACTCACCCTGACAGCCACACGATGCTCTGATCTGCATGCAGAGAAAGCCGCACCACTCAGCCTGGCATCTGCGGCTTTGTCCTTCCTTTGACCTTCGAGGGTCAGTGAAGATTACTTAGCACATCTTGTTCCTCCCCACAGGAATGGGATGGAAGGAAAAGGTGGAAGAATTTGCTAGAAGATGGTGCAAAGAAGTTTTGGAGTCATCGGTGCTAGGTGGGAGGGTAAGAAGGTAGAGGAGGTGGGAAGAGAGGCCCAGGTGACACTCACTCAACAACCTGCAGTGAAAGACACGAGTTTCTTATTGAAGAGACAGAAGCCAGGTGCCGGAGGCTCACACCTGTCATCCTAGCTACTCAGGAGACTGAGATCTGAGGAACATGGTTCAAAGCCAGCCTGGGCAGGAAAGACAAGTGAGACTCTGTTTCCAACTGACTTCAGAAATCAAAGGCTGGAAGAGGAGCTGTGGTTGAAATGGCAGAGCGCTAACCTTTGAACACAGAAAACTAAGGGACAGTGCCTCAGCTTTGAGTTCAAGCCCCAGGACTGGCACAAAAAGAAAAGAGGCGGGGGGACCAAAACAGTCAGGAAGAAAAGATCTGGGAAAAGCCAGACAGGCGAGTGAAGGTTTGGACAGCCATGGTTCTGATACAGAACAGAGCTGCTGGGGCCACTGGGGTAAGTGGCTCAGGACTCACGAAAGGGGCGGGGGGGGGAGGGGAGCAGGTGGCCTGCTGCCCACACTTGCACTGTTCAGGAAAGATGTCCATAGATTCCAAGTCCACTGACATTTGGAGCCGTCAGGGTGGACGTGCCCTCCTGTTTGCCTTCAAGGCCAGCTTGAGTGTTTCCACTTATCATAACAGCTCTTCCGGACTGTCTGGCCCACAGTAACTTCTTCCTCCAAGTCTAGCCCTGTAGGGATGTGGTGCCCTGTTCAGAACACTGTTTAGAAGACCAGGCATGGTTGTGGCTGCTCCCTGCAGGATTGCTGTTTTCTTCCCAAATTGCTATGCTGAGATCCTAAGTCCTAGCACTGCAGAAGGGAACCCTCTGAGGGGACAGGGAGGCTGCAGGTTCCACTGGTTAAGGAGAGGTCCTACCCTGCCATCCAAGATGACTGGTGTCCTGTTAACAAGGGAAATTTGGACAGACACACACAGGGGAAGCCAGATGACAGCAAGCACAGAGACTGGCATGATGTGACGACAAGCCAAGGAATGCTAGCAACCACCAGGAACTGGACAAGAAGCTGGACAGTCTCCTCACGGCCTCAGAAGGAAGCAACCGTGACCTCAGACTTCCAGGCTCCAGAACATGGGATAATAACATTCTGTGTTTATGCCCAACAGAATGGTACAGCAGGATTGCTATGCACAAGCCACAGTTCTGGCCAGCACAGCCTGTCATGTGTGTTTTCTAATCACTCTTATTCACTTAAGCCTGAGGGTCAAAGACTGGCTCACTGTCGGGATCTGGGGCCAGCTGCATTGGGCGTCAATCAGGCAGGACTTGTGGCCTTTTTTGGTCTTGGGTTTTCTGTCCTAGATATCCTCCACGCAAGATTAAGTAGAAGCTCACGTTCCCTCTCGCTGCAGCGCGGCCACCCAAGCTTCTTACTAAGCCACAGCCGCCACGGTGTTGCTGACAGAAAGCAGAGCCAAGAGACAAGGCCTGGAGACAAATGAGCGTTCAGCAGCTTGGGAGAAGATGCACTGAAGGGAGTTAATGGTGAAAGACTAATGGGAAAAACAGTAAGAGTGGATGAGCTCAGGAAGTCCCTGTAGAAGGTTCCAGAAAGGAACTACACATTCAGAAACAGAGTTGTAATCCAACCAGTCTGGAGTGAAAAAGCCAAGTCTAGTGCAAGGCCCTGAGTTCAAGGCCCAGAAGCAGAGCGTGCGCATGCACACATGTGTACACACACACACACACACAAAGGGTATGTGTGAAATACACCTGTAACACCTTCCATCTGTCTTGTCCTGTCCTTTGTAAAGGGCTTTCCTGCTCCCTTCAAGGGCTTTCTCTGTGAGAGGAGGCAGCAAGCTGATTGGCATGTCTTCAGGTTGCCGTTTGCTGAGCACTGTATTAGCTGAACCAGCAGCGAGCAGGTATTGTCAGAGTGAGGTGACAGGCCTGGACCACCCAAGCAGGGTGGGTTTGCACTACATGGTGGGCTGGAAAGAGCCTGAGGGAAGCCCAGGACAAGCCAAGAGCCACTGCTGTGCTGTTGGGGAGAGGCACGCAGTCAGGGAAGACCAGCCCACCTCCAGCAGGCCTATAGGAGACTGCATCCCATGGCACTGGCCAGCTTAGGTATCTGCTGGTCCCTTGGCCAGATGCAAAGGCCAGAGTTCTTATTTGTCCCCAGTGTCTACGGCTGAGTGATCCTCTGGTGTGTCCCGGTTCCCTTCTAAATGACAAGCCAGACTCAGAGAGCGCAGATTACAAGCAACAGAATAAAAGTAAGAGGATGGGGGCTAATAGTAGACTCCCCGGCACCTTCTGAATAAATGTGGGTCAAAGCTGTGTAGCAGGTAGTGCAGACAGAATCGGGCTGTCCATGATTTATGTTGACTCAAGGTGGAAATGGGTCAGCTGACTAGACACACTGCTGTTCTTGGTATGGAGACGAGACAGGACCCCTGGGACGCTGGGTAATGAGCTCTGTCCATGGGACATCCCTGCCACGCCCACAGTGGCACAGTGGTCTCCTGGGGCAGAAGGAAAGACCCTCTGCCTGGCTGCTGGCATTGCTCTCTCAATTCCGTAAAAATCAATCTGGGACAACTTACTGCCTGGGCACTGTGCTCCAGGAATAGATTCTATGCCGTAGGGAAAGCAGATTCAGCTGTCTGCTTTCCACGCCAGCACCAAAAGCTTGCCACCCTAACGGTGCGGGACGGTACGGGACGGTGTAGGATGGAGGGGTGGGAGGGTAGCCTCATTGTGGGGCCTCTGGTCCAGACTTGGCCTCTGGTACTAGGTCTGGGGCGGGGCTGGGGCAGTGATGCCTCTTTGGGAAGAAGCCGTAAGACTATTCTGGTCTTAACACCCATCCCAAGGGCTTCTCTGAAAAAGCAAAATTCCCCAGCTCCACACCCATTCCCACCAACATAGTTCCTGCCCATCTGAGCATCCTGGAGTCAATCACAGCCCTCCTGAGCATGGCCTGGAGCCAATCACAGCCCTCCTGAGCTCAGCCCAGAACTAATCACAGCCCTCCTGAGCATGGCCTGGAGCCAATCACAGCCCTCCTGAGCCCAGCCCAGAGCCAATCACAGCCTTCCTGAGCATGGCCTGGAGCCAATCAAAGCTCTCGAGTCCAGCCTGGAGCCAATCACCTCCCACCTAAGCACAGCCCATAGCCTGTCACAGCTCTCCTGAGCACAGCCTTCCTGAGCAAGGCCTGGAGCCAATCACAGCCTTCTAAGCACAGCCCAGAGCCTGTCACAGCTCTCCTGAGCACAGCCCTCCTGAGCACGGCCTGGAGCCAATCACAGCCCTCCTGAACATGGCCTGGAGCCAATCACAGCCCTCCTGAGCCCGGTTCAGAGCCAATTCACAGCCTTCCTGAGCCGGGCCCACGGCTGCCTCGGCAGATAGTGAAGTCTTGAGGAGCTCTGCTGGCAGAATGTGGGAGGCCCAGGCAGCAGGAGCCCCTGCCCAGAGAGCCGGAAGCCTGGCCTGTCTTCAGCACCTAGTAACATTCTATCCAGTGTCGGCCTTGATACCCAGCAACCATGAGCCCCTGGGAGGCCTGCAAGGTACACATGGCCCTAACTCACCCAGGCACCCCAGGCAGCGCCTGCCTTGCTGACTTGGGATGAGGTAAATGCGGTCCATGGCAGAAACCGAGGGGCACATTCGTGCCCAGCATGTGGCCTGGGGGTCTGGAGTGGGATCCCCACTCCCAGCAAGGCTGTCCAGGCACGGGGAGGAGGACTGAGGCCTCACCCCGTCCTCCAGGATGAACTCCGGATGTGGTGCACTCCTGTGCTCACCCCCACTCCTCGCCTGTGCCCAAGTCCACCTATGGCCACACCCTACGTGCCCACCCACCTGTGGCTGGGGGCCACAGGGCCACAGGCCTCAGGCCTACAGCACGTCAGCCCAGATCAGAGCCACACTCTGTCCTAAAAAGGACCAAAGCAGGAAAGGCCAGGGGCATGTTTCAAGTGACAGAGCACCTGCCTAGCAAGTGTGGGACTGAGTTCAACCCCAGAACCACCAAAATAAAGTAGAAAAGGTGTGTGTGCACACCCCCAATCCATATATGCACATACCATAATGTGTGTACACACATGTGCACAGGGGAATGCATACAACACAGTGCATGTGTTACACACCCCAATTCATATACATGCATCACACATGTGTGTACACATGTGTGCACAGGGGAACACACAATGCACAGTGCATAGGTGTGTATGCCCCAATCCATATACACACAAACATCATACATGTGCATACACACGTGTACATGAGAATGCATGCAGTACACAGTGCATATTGTACACACCCCAATCCATATATGCACACACATCATATGTGTGCATATTGTACACACCCCAATCCATATATGCACACACATCATATGTGTGCATATTGTACACACCCCAATCCATATATGCACACACATCGTATGTGTGCATACACATGTGCACATGGGAATGCACACAATGCACAGTGCATATGTGTATGCACACCCACCTAATCCATATATGCACACATCATACATATGTGTACACACATGTGCACACTGGAATGCACACAATGCATAGTGCATATGTGTGTACATACATATACATGCAACACATACTTGTCATTCAGATATCACATGGCATACAATAAATATAAATATATAAATATATATTCATGTCATCTACACGCATGGACACACATGTACACAAAGTATACATTCCTATAAATAGGTTCAAATGACTATAAGCGTTTTGTTTGTTTTCTCCACTCACAAATAGTTTTTGCATATTCTCTTCTAGCTTTAATTATTATTTTTTAAAATCTAGCTTTTATTCTCAATCAGTCTGTAAGTCTGCCAGTGTCTAAAAGAAGATGGTTGGAAAAGGATGAAAATCTACAAATCATAATGTCTCAGACAATTAAAGAAGGAATCCTTTAAGAAACTGGCGTGATTTCAAGAGGAGATCTTTTGGGACTCTGCTTCTGCTGGTCAGCAGCATTCCTCGGGGACCCAGAGTCAGGGCAGGCTGGGCTGAGCCCAACGGCCCTGCACCGCCCAGCTCCACCCGGACCATCCGCCTGCAGTGACCCCCAGCACTGCCGGTTCCTGTGCCTCCTCCTCTTCCTTCCTCTGTGCGCAGCCTCACAAACTCCCACACCTCCTGTAATCCTAGCTACTCAGGAGGCGGAGGTTGGAAGAATCATGGTTTGAGGCTAGCCTAGGCAAAAAGCTTTTAAGACCCTCAGTTCGACTTAGCATGGTGGCATGTACTACAGCAGGACATGTGAACAAGATCATTGTAGTCCAGACTAGTCCGCGGAAAAAAGTGAGACCCATCTCAAAACTCACCAGAGCAAAAAGAGCATGGCCCACACAGAAGACAGCCTTCCTGAGTTCAAAACACGAGCACCCTCACAGAACAAAGCAAAAAGGAAAGGGAAAGCGAAGCAGAGACGTGAGCCGTGCATCCGTGAGCCACAGAAGCTGAGGATCACTGCAGCGTGCCAACCACATCCGATGCCAGGGAAGGGGCCTGGGGTACACCTTTCCCTGGCCCCCAAAGGGAGCGGGCCCTGATACACCTCCCCCTGGGACTCTGGGTTGTTTCAAGTTACCTCCTCACCTCTGCCAAGTCTTTCCAGATGCTTCCTCTGATAGCCTGGAGGAGAATCAGTCTGTTCTGCCACCCCCAAACGAGGCGAAGACACTTTTTAAGAAACTTATGGGTGCCACAACACAGCCCACAGCCGGCGGCCTTCTGCGTGACCCACATGAGTGTGGTCAGCCGCGTCCAACATAATCAAGAAACGTCTGTGCTGGACTTGTGCAGCCTCTTTTTTTTCCTTGTCATGACTCCCTAAAACCGTGTATTGTAAAACAAGACTGTGCATGTGCATGTGCGTGCGTGTATGTGTGTGTGTGTGCACGCGCAGATGTGTGCGTGAGCTCCCACGCATGCTGGCCCTAGGACTTGAACTCGGGGCCTGGGCGTTGTTCGCGAGCTTTTTTGCTTAAGGCTAGCTGTCTACAGCTGGAGCTACAGCACCACTTCCTTCCCCCCACCCCCCACCCCTGCCCCGTCACCTGTCCCAGGGGCGCAGAAGAGAACAAGAAAGGGAAGAGGAGGAAACAAGCCCACTCCAGTCAGCCTTGTAACTTCCACTGCAATCCACTAGGCCCCAAGGGCAGCACACATCTCCAGACCACAAATAAGTTCCAGACCTTGCCCCCCCAACCCCACCGTGTCCCCAACACACACCCAGCCCCAGACACAACCACGCTCTACTGTCAACACTACAAAGCTCAGAGAGCAAACCTTGGGTGGAGGCCACACCAGGCCGCCTGGGGGCCTGGGTGGGCTCTAGGTGTCTTTAGAAGCACCCAGAAGGTTCCAGTTAACCCCACAGACAGAGGGCACCCTACAGAAGGGCTGGGTGCACAGCCAGCAAGAGGGAAGAACAGGATCTGCAGAGCACGGCGAGCAGACCCCCGGCCGCAGCGCCGCCATGCCACGCCATGCCATCCGTGGCTCTGGTGCCACTTGGCGGGGTCCCCAGCAGCCCAACACCCACCTGAGACCACCGCACCAATGTCTTACTTTTTCTGGAGCGGGAGAAGAACCTGATGCCCCCGGGCGAGGTGGACGGGTTAGAGTTGGGAGAAGATTCTTTGGAGGAGGAGCGGAAGATGCCACTGAAGCTCATGCGCCGTGGCGAGCGGGGCGGGGACTCCTGGTAGGAGAACGGGAACACGGTTTTGGGAGAGCCGGGGCTGGTCTTGGGCCGCACAGGAGCCGACACGGGGCTGGAGGGCTGGGGTCCCCTGGAGAAGAGCACCCGGGAAGGGCTGCCCGAGCTGAAGGGGCTGTCCACCTGTGGAAACAGACAAGCGTGAGGCCTCGGGCACTCTGGGGTGCCAACGTCTGTCCTGCCCTTAATGTATGTTATCATCATCATAATAATCATTTGTGCCGGTCCTGGGGCTCGAACTCAGGGCCTGGATGCTGTCCGAGCTTCATTTGCTCAAGGCAAGTGCTGTACCACTTAAGCCCCAGCGCCACTTCTGGCCTTTTGTTCGTCTATTGGAGAGTCTCAGACTTTCTTGCCCATCTGGATTCAAACCCAGATCCTCAGATCTTAGCCTCCCAAGCAGCTAGGATTACAGGTGTGCGCTGCCAGTGCATTACTGCTCTACTGAGCAATCTGGTCTCTCTTACACAGGTGGGCACCAACTGGGCTGGAGGGTCAGCACTTGCTGGAGGACCTCCTGGCCCTGGCTGTCCAGCAGCTCATCCTGGAGATCCCCTGACCACCCTGGCCCCATCTCCGGAAAAGCCTTCCCAAGGCAAGAGGGGGCAGGAGGCAGGGAGTGGAGAGGGCATGTTCAAATGCGGCTCCTTTGACTAGTCCCTTGTCTCCCTCTGCTGTTCTCCCCAGGCCTTCCCTAGTCCCTCCCGGGCCTCACTACACTGGGACAAGCTTTAGTCTTCTTCAGGGAGAAAGCTCAAGTGCCTGTGATCCAAAATGCAGTGAGCCTCACGCCCCATGCTGAGGGCTTCTGGAAGATGATGGGATGATGGGTAATTCACCGCACGCCGCTGGGGCACGTGCATGACAGGCAGCAGACAGCAGTCACGTCCAAACTGTAGTCATGGTTTGAAAAGGGATTGGGTCCCAGAGCTTTGGCATGGACCCTTGGTCTGCGGCCTTTGAGAAAACCTCACCCCTGCAGCCACATGGGGTCAGAGGGCCAGACGCTGCAGCCTGAGGCCTGGCTCTGACCTCAGCCCCGCCCCTCACTGTGCCCTCTAGGCCTCAGTTTTCCTCATCGGTACAGGGAAGACGACTGTCCATCCCCTAGCTGGCAGGGCTGGCAGGACGTCAGCTCAGAGTCTGCATGGCCATCACCAAGCCATGCGGCGGCCCGCTCTGTCCTAGAGAACTCGTTACACTGGAGCTGAGGGGCCTCACGGACCCAACTCAGCAAAGTGACTGTCACAGGCTCTGAGGACCGGACGGAGCTTGAAAAGGCTGCTCTTGGGTGGCAGAGCTGTCACGGGGTGTCCCCAGCACTTCCACCCGACCCAAGGTGCTGACCCGACCCGGGCCACTGTAGCTCTCCCACCACCAGAGGGCGCTCTTGCCCTCCAGGCTGGCCGGCCGGGCACTGCCCTTGCTGGGAGCCAAGTACTGCCAGGAAGCCAGCCATGAAGGGCTTGGACCACACCAAACAGAACTTGGTTCTATATTTGGAGTCTTAGTCAGCTACTTAGCCATCAGGCCTGAGGAAGCCCAGTAAGCAGCCCCAGCTTCCACTCACTCCTGAAACTGTAATAGCCATAGGAGTGGACACTGGGCCTCCACAGGGTGGCTGCCTGGGAGAGCCTGCGGGGGAGGGGGGGGAGGGGGGGAAGGGGGGAGGCCGACTGTCTGTCAGGGGTGCAGGGGTGGGAGAGGTGTGCAGACGGTGGGCGCCCCAGAAGCCGCCCACGACAGCCCTGGTCCAGGCCATTAGGCCAGCCACGACAACATGATACTTTAATGAATGTGACTGGCAGATTCCTGGGGTGTGGATGAGAATCCCCAGCGTGCTCCTGGCTCCACACGCACTCATGGCCAGCCAGCACTCAGGCCTCTGCTTCCCGGACAGGGCCATTTGTTAGGAGGCCACCGAGAGGAAGTGAGGCGTGGCCCGGTCCCCTGAGGCTCTGTCTCCTCCTTCCCATCTGAGGGAAGAGCAGGCCTGAGAGAGAGCAAGTCCTGTGGGGGCTGACAAGACAGGAGAGCCGACGACTGGAGCTGGAGGGAAGTAGAAGAGGGCGGGGAGCCGGGGCAGAGGCAGCTGGGCTGGGGTGGAGGGAGCACGCTGCCGCAGGCACAGGCCAGGCCTGCAATCCAGTGGCAAATGCAGCCCCCGGGCAGCGTGAGCACCAGGCAGGTGCCTGCGCTGGGTCCTAAGGGTGCCCTAAGCGCCGATCTTCTCAGGAGAGGAGCTGGGAAGTCTACACAGCCGACCACAAATACGCATGCCAGGACATCTGGCCGAGGGAGGCAGGTGTGGAGCGCTCCGTGGTCCCTGGAGCTGGGTGACAAGCCACGGCCGTGGAGTTGAATGACCCAGCTGGCCCTGACCTGCCTCTGCTGGCGCTGACCCACGGCGGCTGCCCATGTGGTCAGGACTCTGGTGACTGAGTCACGTGGTGACTCAGGCCACCAGGAACTGCTGCCTCCTGGGACAGGGTGGAGAGGACACCAGGGAGTCCAAGTGCGGCGTGGTGACAAGCCCGGCGGTGAAGCCAGGCTTGCTCTGCTGCGTGGAGGCCGCCAGGCGGACGCCCAGCCCAAGCTAGCCAGTCCGTCACCACTGCGGGAAGGGGCAGCGTCTGGAAGCGGGTGGGGATCTGAGCACTGACCAAAGATGCAGAAGCAAGCTGGAAGGGACAGGAAGCGTCCACTTGGGGCCAGGCTGGCGCGGATGCTTTCCGCAGGCTGTCCACCAGCCCGAGCACCCAGCAACAATGGAGCAGCAGCGTGCTCCACGGTTCTCGAGTCTACCTCCTCACCTACAAATGCGGCATCTGGGCTGCGTGGCCCAGGACCACGGGGATGCAGCAGACGTGGGAGCCATGGGGCGTGGAGGGGGGGCATTTCCACTAGCCAGAGGGCCGACCATGCGGGCTGGGCTTCAGTGAACCTAAAGCAGAGCGAGGAGCAGCATCTCGCCTTCCACAGTGAACTCTTGTGCAGCTTTGCGCCCAGACATGCTTATGTGAGTGAGGCCACTGGAGCCCACGTGTGGGCTGGGTCACTGGGAGCAGTATGCCCACCTTTGGTCCTCAGCTCCACCCAAACCTGAGCTTTTCCCTGCCCTGGAGTCCCCCATACGGCTGGCCCCTCCCCCTCTCCACCCAGACCCACCCGAGTTCCCACCTACCTCCCTTCCACCCCCAGAGCCCATTGCTACCTGGATAGTGGAGGCTGCCATGTGCTCTCTCACTGGGGCAAATATGGCTCCTCTAATAAACCTTATAATAATCTTTCTCCTGCCTGCCTGCCTCTGCGTGGTGCCCTGGGATGGATGCGAAGGCTCAGTCACAAACCCAGCAAGGCCCCGAGAGGCAGACATAGCCACGGCCTCTCCACCACGGCCCTCATTTGTCTCAGCCACCCCCAGACCCTGGCTCTGCTTGTACAAGGTGCGAGGCTCCCCCGTGTCTGTCTGGGGCTGTGGGTCTCTGTCTCCGGAGCTAAGTTCTCCTCTACCAAGCCCACTGGGTGGGCCAGGCCTAGTGTGGGGACGCACAGACCCCATCACCAGTGCCTCTGATATCCCCAAGAAACAGGGGAAGCAGGGTGCCATCCCAGCCTCCCCTCCAGCCGCAATTCAGCATCTCCTGGGTCTTCACGGGAGTAGCCCCAGCATTTGCTTCCTGCCGCTCCAGCCATTCCCCGGGGCCAGGCCTCCTGTGGCAGGGCCACCCAGCTGGTTCTGAGGCCACTGTGCCGAGGGCCTAACACAACTTGTTGATCCCATTGCACACCATTCATACAGTCGCTGTCTGCAGCACTGGAATCCCCGTCTGAATCCCAGGCTGGCTGGGACTGGGCGGCCACCCCGCAGACAGCCAGACCACGCCTGCCCTCACCTGCATGGGGGACCTGGGGTGGAGGGTGTGCTGGGGGGGGGGCTGGGGAGCTGGAAAGGAGGGGGCAGCGAGAGCCTGGCAGTGGTGGGCGGGCCAAACTCTAGTTTGTGTCTGTGGTGGAGATCTGCAGAAAGCCACGGCCAGTCTCCAATTTTCTAGAGCTTTCTACAGCTTCTTTGCTACTTAGCATCCAGCTTGGTCAGGCTTCCTCTTTTCACTCTGCCCACTCTGGGAGGCAGGGGTCATGGTCCGCCCAGAGCGAGGAAGTGGAGGGAAGCCCCGAAGGGGTATGGCCTAGGCCGGCGCAGCCCCTCGGGCCTGGTGCAGGTAGGGGAGGAGGCGCTGGGCGGAAGCAAGCAGGAAGCTTCGGGAAAGCAGGCCTTACCTTGCGAGAGGAATGCTTTTCCGCGCTCTCCAGCTCTCCATCCAGGAGCGGCATGGCAAAGGAACTCAGGTCCTGGAAGGAGAAGGGAGAACATGGTCAATGGCTGCATGCCCCCCCCGACATGCCACCTGGTCAGGAGAGATGTGAGTGGGGCTTGGAGAAGAGGACACATGGCAGCCAGCCACCCACCCCACCGAGGCTGGCCCCTCTCCCCGTTCCCTTCCAGAATGTGCCACCAAGTGTCCAGGAGTGGCCTGCACCCCCACTCCCCAGGGAGGGAAGACGGGAGGGAGAGGCGGGTGGCATGGCGGGCAGTGGCTGGTGACCAAACCTTCCGTGCGGCCTCCCTAATATGGTCCAACATGTGTGTGCGCCTGTGTGTGTGCACGAGCACACGCACACACTTGCAGGCAGACAGCTGGGCTTTGGGGCATCTTGGAGCAATCTTATAAAGCTCAGGATTATCGTGGCCACGGGAGGACAGGGGTCGGCGCAGATGTGGGTGCGCGGTCATGTGGTGGCTGTCCCCCAGCGGCCCTGCTCCTCCTCAAGCCCCGCAGCAGCTCCCCGCCAGCCTCAAGCAGATGCTGCCCTGCGCCCTCGTGTTCTTTGTTTCCTTTCATGCCAGTCTTGGGGCTTGAACTCGGGGCCTGGGCACTCTCCCTGAGGGGTTTTGTTTGTTTTGCTCAAGGCGAGTTCTCTACCACTTGAGCCACAGCTCTACTTCTGGCTTTTTGGTGGTTAATTGGAGATAAGAGCCTTATGGACTTTCCTGCCTGGGCTGATTTTGAACTGTGATCTTCAGATCTCAGCTAGCTTGGGTTACAGGAGTGAGTCAACAGCTCCCAGCGTAAAATGTTCTTATAATTGTGGTAAAATACACATAACAAAATGCATCATCAAAACTTTTTAAAAAAACTCATTCCTTCTTCCCTCTCCTCCCCTTCCTTCCCTCTCCTCTTCCCCTTGCCCTGTTCTCTCCTTCCTTCCTTCTTTGCTTCTGTCTGATCCTGTCCCCTCTTCCCCCGTGGGGTGGTGGGGGGAGGTGGCTGCTTTTGGGAACACAGCTGCGTGGCTGGGGGTGTGGAGACCAGCCTAGGTGGGGAAGGGGTGGGCTGGCCTGGCTCATTTGCTGAATCACCACATCCATCTCAGCATAGCTGTGCTCAGGCTGAAACTCCAGACTCTAAATTAAACACCGGATCGGCACCCCCAAACCCCAAACCCCAGGCCACCACCGGCCCACCTCCTATGAATCTGACAACACCAGGCAGTATCTGCCCTTTATTCCATGGCATAGAACGCCTCAGGGTTCACCCAGCCTGGGTCCTGTTACAGCCCACGTGGGAATGACCTTCCATGGAAGGCTGAGTGCACGTGTGGTGTGTGGACAGCCACATTTGTTTATTCATTCATTAGTGGGTGGACAGTTCCTCCTGCCTGTGGCTACTGTAAGTAAATATTAGGTGACAGGAGCCCTAGCTCACGGGGCTGTGTGTATGCGTGTGTGTATATGTGTGTGTGTGTGTGTACATGTGTGTGCTAGGGTTGGGGCTTGAACTCAGGCCTTACACTCATGCTTAATTTGTTTGTTCAAGGCTGGTGCTCTACCGTTTGAGCCACAGCTCCACTTTCAGATTTTTTGCTGGTTAGTGGGAGACAAGAGCTTCTGGGCTGGCTTTTAACTGAGATCCTCAGCTCTGCCTCTCGAGTAGCTAGGATTACAGGCGCCCAGTGGTGGGTTGTGACTTCCTAGATGTAGTTAAATACTATCATTATTCCAGTCACCAATCCAGCAGGACTGAGGTCTTTAGAAGGAGAGATTAAGCCCCACACCAATGTGGGGGGGGAGGGGGAGCCACAGGAGGGGGGCGTCAAGCACATCCAAGGGAAGGCAGCTACAAGCCAAGCAAGAGGCCTTGAGGCAAATGGACCCTCGAAGCTACGCCCTAAGATCCTGTCTCCAGATCTAAGAGACAACCCATCCACCAAACCTTGCTAGCAAATCCCTCTTGATGAGCTGTTTTCAGTTCTTCGGGGAAGATGCCCAGAAGCTGGGTTAGGGCACCTTTTGAAATTCCACTTTCCATTTTCTTTGAGAAACCACAGTGCTGCTTTTCAGAAGGCCGGTGCCCGGAGCGTCCCCTGGCAGGGCCCAGGCTCCACTTCCCCGCCCTCGCAGCACTTCCTCTCTGTTCGCTTCCGTGGCAGCCGTGCCGTCCCCGGGGTGCGAGGCAGGTCTCACCGTGCTCCACTCCCCATTTCCTCATGCGTAAAGATGTTAGCCGTGTCTCCCGTGCTGAGCGGCCCACGGTGATCCTCTCTGGAAAAATGTCTGATCTAGTCTTTGGCCCATTCTTAATTGGCTGTTGTTGAGTTGGAGCTCTATGTGCAATCACAAGTCTTTCCTTATTCTATGCTGGCCTCTTCACATCTCTGTGTCTTTTTGCTGCAAAGGAGCCTTTATTTGATGTGGTCAGTTCATCTGTTTCTCCGTTTGTTGCTCTGTGCTTGTGATGCTGTATCTAAAACTGTTAAATCCAGCGTCAGAGGCTTTTTGCTTGTGTTTTTAGTGTTAAAACACACTTAGGCCTTTGACTCTGTTTGGGCTCATTTCTGTGTGAGGTACAGGCGAGGGTGTGACTCCAGTCTTTTGCATTTGGACATCCTGTTCTTCCAGCGCCGTGTTTTGGAAGGACTGTCCTTTCCCCCAATTAAGTGGTGTAGGCACTCTGGTCAAAAAGCCACTTTTTGGGTGTGGTGGCACATGCCCATAATCCCAGCTAAACAGATGGATTGTGTTTGAGGCCACACCTGGGCAAAACCACAAAACCTTCTCCCCAAATGATTGGTGCAAAAGAGGCTGGGGGCGCGGCTCGAATGGCAGAACACACACCTAGCAAGGACATGGCCCTGGGTTCACATGCCACGATCACCCCACCCCACCCACACAAGAAGTCATGTGGCCATAAATGTGAGGAAGGCCTGTGACCATGAGACACCTCTCTCTCTCTCTCTCTCTCTCTAGGCCTGGGCACTGTCCCTCAGCTCTTCAAGGCTAGCGCTCTACCACTTGAGCCACAACACCACTTCCTGTTTCCCGGTGGTTTATTGGAGATAAGAGTTTCATGGACTTTCCTGCCCGGGCTGACTTTGAACTGTGATCCTCAGATCTCAGCCTCCTGAGTAGCTAGGAGGACAGGCGTGAGCCACTGGTACCTGGCTACGTCTTCTTTTAATGCCTGACCCTCACTAGTCTTGAGTACTGCAATTTGTAGTAAGGTTGAAATCAGCAAGCATGTAACTTCCAATTTTTTCCTTTATTTTTGGTTGACTTGAAGCAAGGTCTCGTTATGTAACTCAGACTGGCAGGAAGATTATGAGAACTGAACTCGTAATCTTCCTCCTCAGTTTCCCTGGTGCTGGGATTACAGGTTTGTGCCACCAAATCTGGATTTTCTTTTTCTTTTTCAAGTTTATTTTGGTTATTTGGGGGTACTTTTAGATTTCATGTGAATTTTAGGGTGGATTTTCTTCCATATTTATGCAACATTTTGTGATTTTTGGTGTGGCTTGGGTGGAATTGCAGGCTGCTTTGAGCAGGACTGGCCTACAGTGTTATCCCATCCGTGATCATGGGACCCCTGGGTTGTGTCTACTGTCACTTCCTTCATCAGGGTTTGGTAGATTTCTGTGCAGCTGACGAGTCTCCACTCTGTCTGCCTCCCCCCGACACCCATTGTCCAGGCCTGCACCTCCTCCCACTTACTTCTCCCTTGGGTGGGCCAATTGTTCTCCAAACACTTCAGCCTTCCCTGTTTTAATTCATCCTCAAAGTCTGTGGTTAACACAATCCCTGAAAATGTGAGTCAGCCCCTGCCTGGCGCCCAGGGCCTCTGCCACCCGCAGACCGGGCAGCCGGCGCTCTGAGCCTCCCTGGTCTCCGTGGTTCTCAGACCTGGCTGCGCACCAAGGCCAGCGGCGGCTCTGCCCCAGGATTGGGGTACGTGGGGTGTCCTGGCTCAGTGTACAGGCTTCCTCGCCTGTGTCTGTGTCTGGCATAGCACCCTACTGCCGGCGGACGGCCTGGGGAGCCACGCCACGCAGTGCTCCTTCTGGGCTGTGCGGCCCCACGCTCTCCTCCACTTCTGCCCTGTTATTTCCGGTGCGCTCAGCATGGCTTTTCCTCTGTGGTTTTGCGCACACGCAGTGTGTCCGTGGACGTTCTGTCTGGAGCGCCATGGCCATTCCTCTAACAGTTCATCGGGGCCTCTCTCCAGTGCGTGCCACACCCACCCAGTGAGCCCGCCCCACTCCACTCCAGCAGCTCCGGGAAGAGGCCCGACTGCACCCCAGCTCCTCACAGGGGCCTGAGCCACGGCAGTGCACGGATGTCCTTCCCCACACTCCATGCGCACCGGCATGGCTCTTGGTCTTCTCGTTCACCATTACCCCACATGCTGAGTCAGTGAACTCTTATATGTCCAGTTCAGGCGATCTCTGGCTTGGCCCCACCCACAGGGAGAACAAAGTCCTCCCATTGGTGCCGCCAGTACTTCAGACGTGCCTCTATTTCAGGACGTGTGGCCCCATGCTACAATCATCTATTTATTTCTCAGAGACTCGGACTGTCAGGGCCAGAGGAAAACAATCCAGCTGGTTATTCTAGGCCTTACTCTGTGCCCAGCTACTGCTGATTCCAAATGTGTCTGGTGTTTGATCAAGCGGTCCCCTTAGCCAGCAGCTAGCATGGGGGCTGCAGGGTGTGCTCGTGGCCCGGCCAACAAACACTGGGGCGCACAAGGGAAGCGGACGGGTCTCTTTCACTGCTTTGAATCACTACATCCTCTCTGGCTTCCGCCGAGCGCCACCCCCAGCATGTGTTCCACCACAGCAGTCTCACGTACGGAAGGCTCTGCACACTCCGTTCCTCACACAGCACAGCCTGGTGAGCCTGCTGCTCCGGCCCCCTGCAGCCCTGCTCCTCGGTGGAGCCCTGCGTGGAAGGTCCTGGGTACGAGTGGCTAGCTTTTTCTGGAAGGTTCCCTGCCCTGATCTGGGTTCCCATCTCCCAGGGCATGTGGCAATGCTCAGGGAGCAAAAGTCCCTTCCGCAACGTTGACAAGGTGTTGATTTGCTCCTAGAGAACCGAGTCCTGAACCCGCACACAGCGGATGGTCCAGCAGGCCCAGGTGCCTACAGCTTGCCCTGGACATGCAGATCCTGAGTTCTGCTCCCACCAGAGCTTCTTGCTTTCCTAGCTGCCCCTGTCTACTCCTGGCCCAAACCCCTCCTCTTCTCTATGACTACATGTGAGAGGTTTCCCTGGGACATGTATGTGCACATGTATGTGTGCACATGTGTGTGTGCATGTGTGGACACATGTAAGTGGAGGCCCCAAGCTTGGATGCTGAGCTGTCTGCTCAGAGACACCTTCTCATCAGCTAGCTGCATGCATGTCGTGACACCTGGGCCAAGCTCTGGAGATGGTTATCAAGGTGAGTGGACAAAGTGGCTTCTCAGGATTCGGAGGTGATAAAATCACGCATGAAGAAAACATTAGACAACAAGGGAACAGAGCTGGGTTTGAGCAACTCCTGGGGTTTGAACCAAATCTGCTCCTGGAATCCCACATCGTAACCTGCCTTAGAAATGCAGGCGAAAGCCAAAGGTCTGCCCCAAAAAGTGAGGTATTCTAAACAGCTATCATCAGCCGGGTGCTGGTGGCTCACACCTGTAATCATAGCTACTCAGGGAGCTGAGATCTGAGGATCGCAGTTCTAAGCCAGTCAAGGAAAGTCTGTGAGACTCTTATTTCCAGTTAATCAACAAAAAGCCAGAAGTAGAACTGTGGCTCAAGTGGTAGAGAGCCAGCTTTGAGTGGAAAAAGCCAAGAGCAAGAGGGCATGTACACACACACACACACACACACACGCTACAGCCACCTTTAACCTGGCAATATATTGCTTACATCTCCCACTTTCTTTGGGTCCTTGTGGTAACCTGTGCGGGCAAGTGGTACCATGCCAGTCTCCAGCTGAGGATACTGAGGGTAAGAGAGGCTTCCAGATGAGGATACTGAGGATCAGAGAGGTTTCTAGATGAGGATACTGAGGGTCAGAGAGGTTTAAGCCATTTGCCCAATGCCAGGCTGCCAGAGTATGAGACAGCCCAAGCAGGCCCAATAACTCACATCTGTCCACTTCCAGCTCCTAGCTGAATTGCTCTGTCACGTCGGTGCAGCTCAGTTCCAGGAGAAAAACAACATGAGGTCAGAGGCTGAGAAGATATGGAACTCTTCCAGGCAAAACCAGTGTCCTGGGCACCGCGCCGGCTCAGGTGGCTGGATGAGGATTTGTGCAGCTCAGTGACTCACCCTAGGTAGGTAGCTTAGGACACCAGCTTTCTCTTTAAGCTGTTCTCAGTAACTGCAAGTTTCATACGTCCAAGAATGAAAAGGCATCAACATTCCACCACCTACAATCCCTGCAGACTCCAGGTCCAGAGTCAAAAACAGCGCCCCTAAACTACCCCTCACCCCAACACTTCCCCACCAGTCAATAAACTCAGGAATGGTGACAGCTCCCTGGGCTGTGAGCCCTGCCTATGAGGTCCCCAGGCTCATGTCCCAGCTGGATGGCAGGGGTGCCAAGCGCGACTGTGCACGGCACGGACACCGCTCTGTGTTTCTGATGTTCTGTCTTAACAGAGCGCCCTGTTATTACAGCTGGGACACCCCAGAAAGAGGACTGAAAAAGTGCTAACACAGGACAAACAGAAGGGCGCCTGGTGTGAGTGCCACACGTGGGGGCTGGTCCCAGCCCGCTGAGCGGCCGGAGGGTGCCTGGCGCTAGCCTGGGCTGGGAGCCGGGGATCCGGCTCCCTCCTAGGCACCGCCACCAGCCCTGCGCCCCCCAGGCACATGCGGACGTGGACGTAGCCACTTTCAAAGATGGAGGCCAAGGCCAAGGTCAGCCTGGCCGTGCTGCGGGCTCTGGGATCTCGGGCATGTCTGAACCCCGTGGTTTTCCAGCTGCCAAATGACAAGGTTTAACCAGGTCATTTCTGAAGGCGGTGTCTGTTTTTGTCTGTTGAGCCGAGCCGCAGGAAGGGTCAGGAAAGTTTTACAGGCGGGCTACGAGAAGATCCAGAAAACAAGCAACCCCCTCCCAGATCAGGAGCAGCCTCATCCACTTCTAGCTTTTTGCTGGCTCACTGGAGATAAGCGTCTGACAGGCTTTCCTGTCTGGGATGGTTGTAAATAGAGATCCTCGAATCTCAGCCTCCTGAGATTACAGGTGTGAGCCCCTGGAGCCTGGCTCCTAGACACTGTCACTGTTTCTTAATTCAGTCCTTCCGTCATCAGCACTGGGATTAAACTCAAAGCCTTGCCCCTGCTAGACAGCCACACCTGCAGTCCCTTTCTGCTCTGGCGATACCCCGGCCTGTGCCGGGGCTTCCTACCATGCTTTGGTGTGTCACAGAGGTGTGCACACTGTGCCCAGCCATTGTGTTTGCCCTGTAGTGGGGGTAACAGGCTCTTACCACCGCCACAGCCACTGGTTAGAAAAGAGTCTCAAGAAATACTTTCTGTTGGGAGCTGGTAGCGTACACCTGTGATTGTAGCCACTCGGGGGCTGAGAACTGAGGATCACAGTTTGAAACCAGCCCAGGCAGAAAAGTCTGTGAGCCTTGTCTCTAATGAACTAGCAAAAAGCAGGAAGTGCAGCTGCGTGGCTTAAGTGACAGAGCAGCAGCCTAGAGGAAAAAGCCAAAGAGCCACGAGTCCCTGAGTTTAAGCCCCAGTACACACACACACACACACACACACACACACACACACACACACACACACACACACACACACACACACACACACACGTCTTGATGCCAGGGCTGGCTTTCAAGTGTAATCCCCTGATCTCTGCCTCCTAAGTAACTGGGATTACAGACGTGAGCTAATGGCTTAATGGACGGCCAAGGTTCTTCATCCTCAGGATTTGGGCTGTCAGTACAAACGCCACGAGGGTCCTAGTGGACACCCAGTGTGGTCCCTCAGTCTCCCGTGGACCTCTGCCCTCCGGCTGCCTGTCCCCCATCCCCCGAACGCAATGCCTGGTGGGCGGTGGGCTGCCTGGCCTCACCCGTCTCAATCTAAGCTGTTATTACAGCCCGCCTCCAAGGCCACAGCCTCAGCAAACCCCTGAGGGGGGGGATTTCCACATGTGCCAACCTTGTGCAATCTCTGAAGACCGCCAAATGGGCAGTTCTTTCTTGGTACTGGTGGGTGGCGGGAGGTGCAGAGCCACGGTCAATTGGAGCCTTTGAGAAATTTGTGTTATGCAACCACTCACAGAAAAATAAGGAACAAACACCACCTCACCAGGGCTGAGAAACCGGAGGGACTGTGGACAGATTAGGGAGAGCCCAACTTCATTCCCAGACAAGTTCCCGGATGATCGACCCTTCCTAACGCACATTATGGTTTCTGCTGCAGGCTGAGACACTTTCTGATATAAAAAGGAAGGGGAACACTGGGCACTGGAGCGCACGCCTGTGAGCCCAGTTACTCAGCAGGGGAACACTGGGCACTGGAGCGCACGCCTGTGAGCCCAGTTACTCAGCAGGAGGCTGAGAGTGGAGCATAATGCTTTGAAGACACCCCAGCAGGACAGTGTGTGAGATCCGTAACCCTAACACATTATCAAAAAGTCAGAAGTGGAGGTGTGGCTCACGTAGTAGAGCATCAGTCTAGAGGGGGAAAACATAGTCAAGTGTCCAAGCCCTGAGTTTAAGCACCAGTGCTGGAAAAGAAGGAGGAGGAGAGGGAGGGGGAGGGACAGGGGAGGAGGAAGGGAAGGAAGAAGAAGAAGAACAACAACAACAACAACAAAAAACCAACAACAGACTCTACTACTTTTCACTCCTGTGGTTCGCCCTACCCCATTCACAGCTAGCTTTAGGGACAGCCCTGCTGTGTGCCCCTTCTCCACACCAGCCACTGCCACCGTGGCTTCTCTGCCTCACCAGGAACAGCACCCTTCCCCCCATCCCTAAGCCAGCGTGGCTGGGAGACCTCAGGGCCCCTCAGTGCTTAGATGCAGGGAGCAGTTTTAGTACCCGAGGGCCTGGTTTTTTGTTGCTTTTTTGTCAGTCGTGGGGTCTGAACGCTGGGCCTGGGCACTGTCCCTCAGCTCTTCAGCTAAGGCTAGCACTCTACCAACTGAGCCATAGTGCCACTTCCGGCTTTTTCTGCTTATGTGGTGCTGAGGAGTCAAACCCAGGGCCTCACGCATGCAAGGCAAGCACTCTACCACTGAGCCACCTTCCCAGCCCCATGAGGGCCTGCTTCTCCATCTGTGTATGGTCTCACCGGGTGGTGGCTGTGAAAGGTGCATGGGAGGGTGTAGGACCCTGCAGAGGGGAGTCCTCCCCCCACTCCCTGTCCCCCAGGCCCTCTCAGCCCCAGGAAGACAATGGACTGGTCCCAAGCAGGGCTGAGTGGCATCTCCGCTGCCTGCTGAGGACCGGTGACTTCTGTCCACCCAGCTGCTTCCAGTCTTCTTCCAGTCTGAATGGGGTATCGGGGCTCGTGCAAGTTTCTAAAGCAAGGATGGGGGGATAATGGGGTATTGGGGCTCACGCAGGTGTATAAAGTGGGGTGGGGGGGATATGTGGTGGGAAGGATAGCCTTGGGTTCCTGGGACTCCTTCCAGCTCTCACATTCTATGGGTCAAAAAAGCTCAGCTCTGGGTCTCTATGCAGGGAAAAATACGCACAAAGGACACCACAGACACCAGCCAAGCCTGCCCTGGCCTGGGTGCTGGGCACCAGCAGTTCATGGTAAGGCCTGGAGATGGCACACAGCCAGGCGTGAAGGGAAGAAGGACCTGACTCTATCTGGCAGAAATGGAGGCCCCGGGTCAGATCTGAGGCTCTCCACTCAGGTCTCCCCACCCTGCCTAGCCCCCCCCCCCCGGTAGAATAAACTCAAGTGGTTGTAGCTCCTTCCAGAAGACAAACGAGTAAAATCAGACACCCTGAGAACATTGTACTAAGACCACGGAGTTGCTGGTGGCTTAAAGAGACACAATCCTGTACTCAGACAGACCCTGTGCCAGAGAAGACACCTCTAATCCAGGACCTAGGGACACGTCATCTCCGCGCCGCCCCCTCTCCCCCAACTTGTGGCCTGGCCTTGGAGCTGACATCTACAATAACTTCCACCTCAGGACTCTGAGAATACGGCATGTCCGTGTTTATAAAACGGCTCATGGGGGGGGGGGTCATGCGCCTTCTCAGCGCCCAAGGCTTCCATACATCCCTTATTTATCCACCTGCTGGAGCCAGGCTCAGAACAGCCATAACGCGAGGAGGAAGGGGAGGCCACCAGGCTGGGAAGGCCTCACACTGAACGCACTGGGAGAGAAGGGCATTGTTTTCCTTTCACCCTGCGAGACTGGATAAGCCAAAACCATTTGGCCACCATTTTCCAAGCTGAGGGCCCCAAACCACCAGTGGCCATACAATTGATTTGTAACAAACAAACAAATAAAGGCAATGAGCCAGGTGGTTCACACCTGTAATCTTGGCTACTCAGAAGCCTGAGATCTGAGGATTGAGGTTCAAAGCCAGCCCAGGTAGGAAAGTCTAAGACTTTTTTTCTTTTGCCGGTCATGGGGCCTGAACTCTGGGCCTGGGCGCTGTCCCTCAGCTCTTCAGCTCAAGGCTAGCACTCTACCACTGGAGCCACAGTGCCACTTCCGGCTTTTCTTTTTGCTTGTGTGGTGCTGAGGAATCGAACCCAGGGCCTCATGCATGCAAGGCAAGTGCTCTACCACTGAGCCACCTTCCCAGCCCAAGTCTGAGACTCTTATCTCCAATAAACTTCCCAAAAGCCAGAAGCAGAGCTGTGAATCAGGTGGTAGAGTGCCAGCCTTGATCAAAAAAGCTAAAGTATAGTGCCAAGGCCCCGAGTTCAAGCTCCAGTATTGGTTAAAAAAAAAAGAAGAAGAAGAAGAAAAAAGTAATGACACTGGCCAGCGGAGGTGGAAGTGGAGGTGGAAGTGCCTGCCACCGGCCCAGGGCCTGTCCTCCAGCTCCTCCCCGCGGAGAGCACGGGAGCTGTGACCTTGGCCTTGCAGTGCTCTGCCGCAGCAGCTCAGAGCCCATGGCCTTGGGCTCGTGTGAAGACAGGAGCCAGAGGTCAGTTCATCCCATGCTCACGGCTCTGGGTCCTTCTAGAAGGCAGGGGTGCAGACTGAATCTCCAGGCTGATGGGATCTCATCAGAGCATGGCGATGAGCTGCTGGGGGAAATGAGTCCCACACCGGCCCCACCCTCCCCTGCCCAGAGGCCACGCACCAGCGGGAATGCTGAGGCCAGTGTGCAAGAGAGAGAGAGAGAAAGAGAGAGAGAGAGAGTGTGTGTGTGTCTCTCTCTCTCACAGGGACATTGCACAGCAGGTTAATGGCGGAGCTCAGCGACTTGCTTCCTGCCGGGTGGGCTCCAGGCTGGAAACCACACTGCTGCTAATGAATCCAAACGAGGACATTTACTGGGGTTTTATTTTGAGTTTTTGCTGCCAACAACTGCATCCGTCTGGATGGGGCCTGTTACATAAGGCAGAGAGAGGAGCAGTGGGGGTAGGGGGTGAGGGTGGTGGTCCTGTGGGGGGTTGCAGGGGGGAAGAGGAACAAAAAACAGGGGGTTTGTTGGGGTTTTTTTCAAGGCAGAAAAGAAGCCGGCTTCTCACCCCCTAGGCGAGGGGGCAGGAGTCCCCCTCGGCATGGCGGTCAGAGGATCCGATCTTCCCAGATGCCCTCCCGGAGTGTTCCTTGCCCATGATGGAATCCCCGGGCGGCAGCCGCATGACTGGGTCCAGGGCAAGGAAGAACCTTCCTGAATGTCCTCAGCATTTCCCATCTACGCCATTCTACCTGACAAGCACGGGGCACACTGGTCACGGCGACATGGGAGACACCCTTGAGCCCGGAGGCCGGGGGGGGCGGTCCCCCCAGAACAGCTCTGCTTCCATTCTGGGTAATCAACACTCGCCGTGGTTTGAACACACCTGCCAAATGTTCACCTGCTGGAAACTGAATCCCCAAATTCCTGGAACAAAGGTTTTCAGAGGCAGGGTCTTCAGGAGGCGGTTAGGATCAGAGCAAGCGATCACAGGGCGGGCCCCATCCTGGCAAGGCTGGCTTTATGAAAGAGGAAGGGGCCCTGCAGCCCCGTGCCGCCCGGGGAGGCCAGCAACGGGGTCTCAAACCTTCACAGCTTCCAGACCTCCAGCTCAGTAAACCTCTGTGCTTCCTAAGCCACCCGGTCTCAGGTCCTTTGTGACAGCCACAGAAAACAGAAGAAGACTCCAGTGAGTCCTGGAAGCCTCCTGACCACACACGACGCCTCTGCTTGTGCCCTTGATAACTTCAAGACCCGTGGGACACCCTCCCCCATTTGTGCCAGGGACTCCGGGTCCTAGGTCTTGCATCCAAAATGGGTGGACTCTGTTCTCCCAGAGCCTCAGGACCTGCACATTTCTCCAAGGGCTGTTTTAGAATGCTTCTGGGACCCCCTGGCTCCCCGCACTGCTCTATTCTCATAGTTTAAAGGACAGATTTTTTTTTCTTATTTTTTAGTGCCAATCCCTGGGACTTGAACTTAGGGCTTGAGCGCTGTCTCTGAGCTTTCTTGCTCGACTAATGCTTTACCACTTAAGCCACAGAGCCCCTTCTGGCTTTTTTGGTAGTTCATTGGAGATAAGAGTGTCATGGGCTTTCCAGCCTGGGCTGGCTGTGAACCGGGATCTTCAGATCTCAGGCTCCTGAGTAACTAGGATGACAGGTGTTTAGCACAGAGGGCAGAATTAACAGGCCATAGTAGGTCACTGCTCCCTTGCTCACCGGCGTGCTCAGCTGACAGAAGTGAAACGAGGGCTTTGCTGGCTAAACTCTTAGCTGTGTCTGCTGCCAGCAGAAGCTGCCACGGGCTTTCCTGCCAGCTCGCATACTCGGGACACAGCCTGGCTCACCTCCTTTCTCTGAGTTAATCATCTCCAGCCAAGGGATCCCCCACAGCCCAGGAACAGCCTCTGGTCTCCCCTGCCCAGCTGCTGCCCTGCCGTGATCCTCACTACACCCCAAGTTCATGGTCATTGTGTAAAATCTATTTCAAGGCTAAGGGTTCAGAACCCCAAATTCCTTTGTGGGGATGATTTGAAATGAAAAACACTCTGGTGGCATGTATCATTTTGAAGTTCAAAGATAGTAAGTGCTCTGTCTATCTGTCTGTCTGTCTCTCTCTCTTTCTCTGTACTTGGGCATGGCTCTGGTTTTCACGTTCTCACTCCACTTTTTCTGCTCAAGGCTGGTAACCAGCTCTACCTTCTGAGCTATGCCTTCACTTCCGGCTTTTTGCTGGTTTAGATATAATAATCTCTGATTTGTTTGCTTGGACTGTGTCAAGCTGTGATTCTCAGATCTCTACATCCTGAGTAGCTAGGATTGGGCTGGGAAGGTGGCTCAGTGGTAGAGCACTTGCTTTGCATGCTCGAGGCCCTGGGTTCAATTTCTTAGCACCACATAAGAAAAAAGCCGGAAGTGGCGCTGTGGCTCAAGTGGTAGAGTGCTAGCCTTAAGCTGAAGAGCTGAGGGTCAGCGTCCAGGCCCAGAGTTCAGGCCCCACGACTGGACCCAAAAAAACCCCAAAAACCTGAGTAGCTAGGATTATAGTTGTCAGCCATCAGCACCAAACTAGAAGTTTCTTCTGGTCAGGGGGCCCTTTGTGGCCAGGGATGCTCCACGGTAGAGACCTTCCCCAGCATGGATAGATTGTGCAGGCAGATGCTTATAAAAATTAAAAAACAATAAACAAGCTTTCTATGTTTCCGAACTTGAGAGACCCAGGCTGCATAATGCTCTTTTACCTGGATGAAATGGAACCTTTTTTTGTGTGTGTGAAAATACTGTACAGAGGGGTTACAATTACATGGGCAAGATAATGAGTACATTTCTTATCAAGCATTGTAGCCTCCTTTGTTTCCCCTTCCCATCCCCCCCCACCAAAGTTGTAAAATTTGTTTTTCGACATAACGACTTGTACATTTCATTGCTGCAATGGGTCCACCTGTATCCCTATTTAAACGATTTGTGGAACCTTCTTTTCCTGCCTCTACCTTACTTGTCCTTCAAGAACTGGGTCCATGGCTGTGGTTTTGTGTGTCTTTTCTGAAGAGTTCAGGTGAAGATAAGTCTGTCATCCCCCGCACCGGACACACACACACACACACACATGCCCCGCTGCACCTCGACCTGCTGTGAGCACTCCTGCAGCAACGGCTCCACTGCCCAACAAGTCCCACAAGAAGGAATGACATTGATTCAAAAGCCAGCGCCAAATGACAAATAAATGAGGAGTCATCCCCAGTCCCTCCTTGACCATCCATGCACTTCTCCAAAGCAGTCCCTCAGCCACGCCCAGCAAGGGCAGCTGTGCACAATGCAAATACAAGGGGCTTCCCTCTCTATCCAAAGGGCTCTCTACTCGATCATGTACTGTGCTCCAATCGTCACTTTATACATGCAAGAGGCCTTCAAACATCAGCACATAGATTGTGAGTGTGTGCACACATACGTGAGTGTCCCCTTGTGTGACTGTGGCAGATTCTTTTGTACAGACCAGTCCAGTTCTCTTTAGGTGACATACATTGGCCAGAACAATGAATGTTGCAATGCAAACTTGGCTTTACTCGGAGTTCTAGACCTTGCTGCAGAGGCGTGCTTGCTGCCTCCAGTTGTGTATTATCTCTCTTTTTTTTTTTTTTTTTTTGTCGGTCGTGGGGCTTGAACTCTGGGCCTGGGCGCAGTCCCTCAGCTCTCTTTATTATATCAATACTGCTATACACTTGAGACATTTGCTCTCCTAATCCATTTCAGTGATGGCCGTCCCAACAGATTATAGTCAAACTTCTGGCTTTTTTGCAGGATCACTGAGAAATGACGCCCAGGTAACCCTAAGTTTACACTGGGCACATGTGGTCTTCCGTGTTCTGTTACCACAACAGAGCCCCCGTGCCGGGTGGCATTCTGTGGACCCTGTTTCGCCAACCACAGACGGGACAAGGGCTGGGGAGTCAACTGAGCTCAAACAGGGGTCTTCAAACCATTGCCCTAGGAACTTTTTTTTTGTCTGTGTGTCTGTCCAGGTCATGACGGGATGGCTCTTCACCATGGTTCACAAAGCATCGAGCTGCTCGATTTAGCATTTGGCCACACACAGCAGGCTGCTACCCAGAGGATCACCGTTAACCCTTCTCTTCCTGAATCCGCAGCCATCTCCCACAGGAAGACGAGTCTGTGCTGCTTCCTCCAGTGGAGTCAGAGGTTGTGACTGACAGAGACGCGACGCAGCAGAGGTAACATCACATGACGTGGAGGACAGGCGGTACAGAGCCCAGATGCCCTCATCCTGGGGAATGCAGCCCTTGAATTCATCTGCACATGTTATGGAGAAGCCCGCCCCACCCCCGCCCTCGAGAGACGTGCGGGGAGGAGTGGTACACCGCCCAGCCATCAGCCGTGACAGCGAAGGAGGCGCGGGAACGCCGCAGAAGCAGTCGCCACTCACAGAAGACACACGAAGGACCCGGGCGAACTGAGTCGCAAGCTAGGATCTGAAAGCAGACTTCAAGTTTGGAGTGGCCTGAGATGCAGCCATCCACCACCAGAACGCCGGGTGCTCTTATGGAAGTGACTCACATTTTACAATTTGTATTTAAATGAAGGAGACTCATAGGCATTTCTATCAGAAAATAAGTTAGTGTAGAAGTAATAAACATACCAGGTAACAAGTCCTCAGAAGTAGTGTTTGCAGAAAAACACTGATCCTGACTCAGGCCAGGAATGAACTAAGTGCAGGAGAAAAGCCTCTGGCCGCCACCTCCACTCATGTGTGTGTGTCTGCTCAGAGCCATTCACCTGAGTCACCTCGGAATCCACAAGGTCAGGACTGGTAACAAGTGACAAGGGACAGAAGCTACCTGAGTATCAGTGGCACCTTCTCAGGGCACAACGCCCAATGGCCAGGCTATTCATCCTGACCAGAGATGGCCATGGTAACCAATTCTCCAGAACTGCTCCCCAAACCAGGGATGCAATGACCCAGCAGGCCACACTTCTACCAGGACTGCCTGATAATAGTATGCCCATGGCTCCCCCTCCCCCACTTCCTCATCTGGTTGAACCTATCGCTTAAGTCTGAACTGGAGGCTGATGATGAACTCAAGTGCCGTGTGGCGGTGGCTGCCTGTGCCACGTGCTAAAGCTGCTTTCTCTGCCTTCCTGGGATCCATTTGGCATATGGGGGGTGAGTCGCTGGGCCTGACGTGGGATCTCAGGAGTTGGGGTCTGGCGTCTAAGACTCCGGTTTCAATGACTTAATCTTGATCTAACCTAGAAAGAGATTTCTATGATGCATGGGAACCATTTGAAAAATGCCAGTCATTACTCTAAAACACTTGGGTGATTTGCAGGGCCAGAAGCTATCATTATGGAGCCCAGAGAGTAGACAACAGCCCTTCTCTGTCAGGGCTCTCATTAGAGGACTGAGGTAGACTCAAGCAGAGCCTCACAAACACACAACAAAGAGGGCAGTGCCAAGACACAACAAGGGGGCATGCTGAACCCTTGGTGAACAAGGCAGAGACGTGCCAAACTCCCATCAGAAAGCCTCTGGGGCACTCGCTAGCCGAATCCTAAATTGTGCTGACTCTCAGTTATTATAAGGAGAAAAGGAAGGAAGGTAGGGGAGAACAAAGGAAGGGAGGAAGGGAGGGAGGGAGGGAGGAAGCAAGGAAGCGAGGAAGGGAGGAAGCAAGGAAGGGAGGGGGAAGGAAGGAAGGAAAGGGGGAAAGGGAGAGAGGGAAGAAGGCAGGGAGGGAGGGAGAGAGGGAGGGAGGAAGGGAGGGGAGGGAAGGGAAGGGAAAGACAGGAGAAGGAAGGAAGGGGGAGGGAAAGAAGGAAGGGGGAGGGAAGGAAGGAAGGGGGAAGGAAGGAAGGAGGGAAAGGAGGGTTAAGTTGGCAGCTTCTGGCATGGCATGGAGAGCACCGAAAGCAACACTGAGCGAAGTCTCTTGGCGCTCCCCAGGTTTTCAAGGGTGGACAGGGTTGGAGGGGTGCCAGTGAGTGCACAGGCAGATGAGAACACCAGGTTTCTGCTCTCAGCTGGAATCTCACCAACTCTGCTCACTAGCTAAAACTGATCAAGAAGGCTGGCACTGGGAATGACTTGATGAGATTAATTAACACATGCTTGTTAGACAGTCTTTCAAAAGTTCAGATGAATGGGAAGAAATAGAAGTCGTGCCCTGAGTTCAGGCCTCAGCAACCAGCACACCCCTCCCCCGCAGCTGTCTGTAGTCCCTGACACACCCATGCATCCAATCTACTGGGCACAAGCTATGTAGGGAACTGGGTCTAGATTAGCACAAAGGTAAGACGTGGACCTGCCCTCACAGGTCTTCAGGTTGGGGGGGGGCAGACTCCAAAGGGGCACAAGGGCTGGGGGGTTGGAGATGTTCTCTATCATGATGGGGTGGTGGTCACAGGGCTGCGGGCATTTCTCACACTTCATCGAATGGTACGCCTTGGCGGGTTTCACTTAGCACAAATCAGCCCTCAGTGAAGCTGACCTGAAAGGAACCAGTGAACCAATCCCACGGCTGTGGGGTGGGAGGCGCAAAGCAAGTGGGCAGAGCGTGGGGAAACCTCTGCCCCTCGAGTCCGGGGACCGTACGCAGTCCTAGCCATGCCGGAGGAGTGGAACTTTCAGGAAGCAGTCATGCTGTGGGTAATGGTGACACTTCGCTCTCTTGTAAGTTCTCCAGCTCAGTTGGCCTCTTGGTGCCAAAGTAGATGCTGGTAGTAGCCTCAGCATTCCAAGGTAACATGGGCTCATGGGACTGAAGCCTCCCAGGAACTGGCAGGATGTTGGGCTGGCTAAGCTCAGAAGACCCTAGCAGCCTAGGAGACAAAAGCTCTGTTTTGTGGGATGCAGATGGCCAAACAAGGAGTGGCAGCGGAGGTCCCAGTCATGTGAAGGTCCTAGGAGTTGGGAAGGGCTGAAGGCAGGCCCCCCATCCACTCCCATGAGCAACAAGAAACGTAGAGGCCACAAGGGCCTGAATGCGAGGGCCGGCCTGTGGCTGGTCCTCCTGGAACTCTTGCTGGCAGTGGAGCTCCAGGTGCAGAGACTCTGGGATGATCAATGTCAAGTGTGCTGCATGGTGCTCCTCCTCTCTGTTCCAACAACCCCACTCTAGATAAAGCAGGGCTGGTCGCGCTCCATCAGCACCCCAGACCAACCACAGTACCAAGGCTTTGGAGAAACTGGAAAACACTCCGGCAGTTTTTTATTTTTGCCATAGAATGATCATATTCTTGTTTCTCTTTGTAAGTGGCACTGGAGAGAGTAATTTGTGGGGAGGGCTGGACTAAGTGACTAGCTGGGTAACAAAGTCCATAATATAGATCTTTTTATGCTGGTAAAGGGGCTTGAACTCAGGGCCTTGTACTCTTGATTGGCTTTGACACTCAAGGAAGGCATTCTACCACATGGGCCACACCTCCACTTCCTGATTTTTGGTGATTAACTAAAGAAAAGAGTCTCCCAGATTTGTTTTCCCACCCAATTTGTCTTCAAACCTAATTTCTCAGATCTCAGCTTTCCAAGTAACTAAGAATGACAAGTGACAAGCGAGAGCCATGGGCACCCAGTCATAATCATCTCTTTAGAGACCCGAGCAAGAGGGAGACAGAGTGGGGTCTTGGGGCGTACAAGGCTGAGAAGCGCGGGATGTCTGCTCACAGGGAGAGTCTGGCACAGGAGGTGGGCAGCCGTGGGCAGACATGTGACTCCAGTCTTCTAGCTAATGCCTTCTCTCCAGCTAAAGATGGGGAAATGGCTCTCACGGGTCAAGGAGGACTTTGAAAAGGAAGAGGTGAAGACAGGAAATAAAGCCCCCCCAACCTCTCCCCAGCCTCTCCTCAGAGATAATGCCTATGCACACAGCCACAGCCCTGGCTGCAGGCAGGCAGGCAGGCAGGCAGGCAGAGAGGCCGGGCGGCAGTGTCAAGAGCACCGAGGGTCTGGGCGAGACGCTGCCACAAGGTCCTCAGGTCTCCCTCCAGCCTGGGAGCGCAGGCCGGTCCACACTCCTCCTCGCTGCACCTCCAGGCCCATCCCTCCTCCCAGCTGTCCCCCCTGGAGCGTTCATCCACCCGTGAGCGCATTTCACGGCCGTGGATGGGAGCTGGTGAGCATGCAATGACTCAGAAGGAGTGGGTGGTGACAGATGCTGCTGCCAGCTCAGAGCCAGCCTTGGCTGGGTTCTGGGAACCAACACGTGACATTAAAGGCCAAATCCCACTAGGGCTAAAGGGCTCCACTCAAGAGAGATGCCCCTCCACAGCCCTGCTCTCCCTTCCACAGCCCCCCCACCCCCAGCCCCTCCCCGCACCTGCAAACATGTACATAGTCAGGGATCAGGGAAAAGCCTGCCACCCTGCCACACAAATCCCGTGGGCCTGTGGGCCTGCCTCAGGCTCCCCCCTCCCCCTCCCCCCTTCCCCCGCCCTCACCAGCCACTTCAAGGAATGGGAATTCCCCTTCTTTTTTATTTCCTTCCTTTGGTGCCTGGACTATGGCTCGAACTTAGGGCCTGGGCACTGACCCGGAGCTTTCTTGCTCAAGGCTGGTGTTCTAGCACTTTGAGCCACAGCTTCACTTCCACTCTTCTGGTGACTTTCCTGCCCCAGCTGACTGTGAAACGTGATCCTCAGAGCTCAGCCTCCTGAGTAGCTGGGCTCACAGGTGTGCCATGCCGGTGTCCAGAAAGAACAAGGATCCCTCACTTCTCAGCCCTTTGCTCTACCCAGAGGACCTTGCGTGCACCATGGGGACCCTCAGCCAGTCTGCCCAGGCCCCGCCGCAGGCCGTGGTGGCACTGCTCCCGTGCCGTGGTCTCCATGTCTGTTACCTAATTTCTGGGAATGTGCCCCGCCAGGCCGCACTGGGGGGTGGCTAACCAGCAGAGGCCATGATTACCAGGCAGATGGCTGTCACCCTTAAAGCGGACATCAGTCAAATGCCACCGCATACCTCGGCTGCGAAGGGGAATCAAAACAAAACCCCAGGACTGGCTTCATTTTACTGTTTTCTGTTTTTGTTTTTTTTTCCGATGACCCCTCAGCTGCAGCTCAGGGTGAGAGGTGCCAAAGAAAACCAAGAGGGGAATTTATGATTCTAGAAAGACAGTAACACAAATGAGCCACTGGTTCGAAGGTCAGAGTTGCAGAAACAATGGGATAGCAGGTGACCAGGAAGAGCAAACTTGACCTGCTTGTGACGGTGGGCCGCGGAGCATGGTGGGGGGGGGGACAGGAATGTGGTGGGAGAGGGGCGAGACCAGCTGAGCAAGTGGAACCCAAAGCCCTCTCACCTCAGTTGCCGGAGGGACAACTTAGGACGGAGAGGATTCTGGTAGGAAACAGTCATTCACCGTCCTGCTTTGGAAAGTATTTTCCCAGGCTCCAAAGAAACTTCCCACAACAGAACCTCATCTCAATTGTGGAACTCACTATTTTTGTTTTTTGGTGTTGGTCCTGGGGCTTGAACTCAGGGCCTGGGCGCTGTGCCTTCTACAGTCAAGCATGGCGCTCTACCACAGCTTTACTTCTGCTCACTGCTGACTATAGCCGGCCCTTGGTCAACAAACCTTCACTCCAACTCTCTGAGACAGGCATCATGATCTCTATTTCTAGGAGAAAAACCAGGCCCGGGAAAATGAAATAATTTGCACATGAGCCCAGCTGCTACACTGAGCACACGGTCCCTGGCCCCCACCCAGGGGATGGGACGGAGCGGCAGAGCTTCTCAGCACCGGGATTAATAATTCAACTGCTGATGGGCATCAGTGGCTCGTGCCTTAATTCTAACTGCTCAGGAGGCTGAGACCTGAAGATCATGGTTCAAAGTCAGCCTAGGCAGGAAAGTCCATGAGAATCTTATCTCTAACCACCAAAAGCCAGAAGCAGAGCTGTGGCTCAAGTGGTAGAGTGCCAGCCTTGTGTGAAAAAGCCAGGCAAGACTGTGAGGCTCTCTGTTTAGGTACCAGTACTAAGATAAAACTACTAAAACAGAGTTGCATTTAACTTTAACTGGAAGTTCTGACATGGAGGCTGGATCTTGCAGTCACACTGAAACCTTAAGACACACACACCTCAGACACACCCATGACAAAGACCAGTCACCGGGGTGTGGCTGGAAAGCTGGAAAGGGCTTCTGCGTCAGCGCCCTCCCCCACAGTGTCAGGATTCATGGAGCTGGGACCCGCTGGCCGCATGTGGGGGCCTGAGCAGGTGGGGGAACATGGAGGCTTACGCAAGCCCCGGGCCGTAGGTCCTACCTATATTCTTTACATTCCTGCTATGGCTGCACACCAAAACTAGGCGAGATCCAAGATGCACGTGTTGTTGTGGGAGGAGCGTCCTTCATTCTCCTCGAGGTCCGCAAGGGGAGGTGGGGGCGGGGCGCATGGAGCTCCTGGAAAGCAAGGCTCCGCGCTCACGGGCCATTCCGTCTCAGATGAGGAAAAGCTCCGGGCACCGTCATGAGAACGACAGCACCCACATCCATGGAAACGTTAAACCTAGCGTCTAACAGTCAAATATTTACTGAAGCGTTTCATGGAAGCAGCTAATAGCAGTTCAGAGGCGCTTCAGAAAATCAGTCCTGTAAAGAACCCTTAGCTGATCTCTAGGAGTTACCAGTTAAATTAATCCATTTAAACAAACCAAATACAACTTAAAATTCAGTAATATGTAGCACTGAAAGTATAGACACTCGGGGAGACTGGCCCCCGGGCTGGGGATGCATGAGGAAACATGACGCAAAGGTTTGCTAGAAGGGGAGGGACAGATGAACGACGTCCTGTGGGACCACAGTCTTGAATACATTGCAGGGAAAGGGAAGGACAATGTAGAAAAGAGCAGCAAGGACCCGGCCAGCTACCAGCAAGGTTGAACTAAAGCTGGAAATGAACGTCTGCATTTCCAGGAATCCCTGGCCGGCCAGCACGGGTGGCTGAGGAGATCAGACTACGTGCTTTGGGATGGCCAGGGACGGGCCATGGAACTCAGAAGCATTGGATTCAATACCACTGGAAGGCAGGAATCAGGTCTAGGGGCTCAAGGGACAAAGTCCAGCTCCAGGGCCTGGCCCTCCTGCTGTGCATCCACCACCCTGTCTTCTCTTCCTGCCCTCCTAAAGAGAAAGCCCAGGCGGGGCCTAGACATCTGGATTCTCTTCCAACACCATCAGGCAAGGCAAGGCAAGGCAACCCAGGTGGGGGCCTAGACATCTGGATTCTCTTCCAACACCATCAGGCAAGGCAAGGCAACCCAGGTGGGGGCCTAGACATCTGGATTCTCTTCCAACACCATCAGGCAAGGCAAGGCAACCGTGTTCAAACACCCAGATGCTCTATTATGCTCCCTGGTGAATTAACTTTTTAACCCTTGGTTTCCCCTTCTATAAAATATGTCTGTGGTCAGGCACCGGTGGCTCATGCCTGGAATCCTAGCTACTCAGGAGGCTGAGATCTGAGGATCGCAGTTCAATGCCAGCCACAGGCAGGAAAGTCTGTGAGACTCTTATCTCCAATTCACCACCAGAAAACTGGAAGTGGCTCTGTGGCTCAAAGTGGTAAAGAGCTAGCGTTGAGTGAAGAGCTCAGGGACAGCGCCCAGGTCCTGAGTTCAAACCCCACAACCTACATTTAAAAAAAAAGGGGGGGGGGCACCTACATCTGCCTTAAGGCCTAATGTTGCACTAAAATGTCCAAATCCCAAATCAAAACCAACCCCAAATCCTTGCCTTAGGTTGAATCTAGTCTTCTTTGTAAGTCATCTTGAAAATTAGAGATGAAACTGACAAGCTAAGAGTTCACAGGGCCAGACCTCTTCGGGCAGTGAAGAAAACCACTGGGAACTGCCCCGGCGGGGATGGGGCAGGGGCCCTGCCTTAATCCAGGTACAACTGTCACCTAGAATGCTGTGGTGTCCCCTGCCCAGCACCAGGCTCCTATTTACCTAGCACACAAGCAGCACCAGAAGCCCTTTTCTTGTGCCTTCAGGGCCTCCGCTCTCACAGGTACCCCAGGCCCGGCAGAGCTGAGCCCAGGCCTCTCTGCCAAGGCCTGCCCACCAGATCTGGCTCATATACTCTAAACCTTGTCAAGTGCCCCATGCACACATGACTGGTTCACAATGCTTTTCTCTGTCAGGACCATGATAGCCCCATGCTCCTGCACCACCCCCCCCCGCCAGCTGTGCCCAGAAACAAGACAGAAGCACCAGAGTCTCTGGTCCTACACGGGGGCTCTCCCAGGCATCACACAATGCGGCTCGTGGAAGGGGACTGCAAAGTGGTAACAAAACGAAACAACGCCAGGCGCCGGCAGCTCACGCCCATCATCCTAGCTACTTCGGAGGTGGAGATCTGAGAATCGCAGTTTAAAGCCAGTCTGGGCTAGAATAGTCTGAGACTCTTATTTCCAGTAAACCACCAAAAACCTAGCAGTAGAGCTGTGGTTTAAGTGGTAGAGCACCAGCCTTGAGTGAAAAAGTTGAGTGTCCTGAGTTCAAGACCCAGTATCGGCACAAAAACAAATTCCAGTGGCTTACTCTGGGTGAGGCGTCAGTGCTAGGCCCAGGCAGCCTGCAGCTCAGCTCGGGCCCGGCGCAGCCCAGAGGTCAGGGCTCTAGCTCCTGCAGGACACATCTCCATCATCTCTGTCTTTCGTCTCACCCTTGCCCTCTGTTTCTCTGGGGTCTTCCCCACAGGTCAGACAAGCAACAAGGAAGCTTTGGAGGGCTCCGGCCCCCAGCCCGAGTCCAGCCAATGTGTCCATGGCCAAGAATCCCAGGGGACACTGTGGATCAGACTCAAAACTCCCCCCCACCATGATCCCCAACTTTTTCTACTGGGGTCACACTGACTCAGGAGAAGGAGAGAAATACCAGCCTCCCTATGGCTTTGGCTTCCGAAGGGAACTTCGTGGCAGAGGAAGCCGGTGAGGAGGAGACTCGCACTGGGATCCCAGCGGTGGGCAGCGCCTGCGGGGGAACTGTGGCTGCACACGTGCCCAACACAACCACCTTCACACCTTACTCTCTTTACATCACCGAGAAAAAGTTATATAAGGAGAAGAGGGGACAGCCATTTGAGCAAAGGAACATTTTGTTCAGCCTTGGGGTGTTTAATTCAATAATAGAGGCTGCTGGAGAACCACGCACAGACAGAGGAGACGCCGGCTCCCAGGAGGACACACCATACACACGGGGTCATGCGATTGCCATGCAGTTAGGAATCCTGCTTACAGAGTCTGCTTACTCAGCCCGGAGGGTCCGAGGTCTTCCCAGTGCTGGTAAGAAGTGCTGGGTAGCAGCCTAGGGCCGGCAGACCGTCACTGGTGGATGGGCTCTAACCAATCCGCGGCCCCCTCCAAAGCAGCAGCCCAGCAGGGATTCCCAGCCTCTGCCACACAGGCACTTCCGAAGGTTTGATCGCTCACTGGAGGAGCTGCCTGTCCCTGTGCTCTCTGCAACAGATGGGGGCCGCGGCTGGGCGTGTTCTCAGTCCCCGACAAGCGGCTGGCAGACGGCGCAGGCTGACCAGAGCCAGCCAGGCGGCAGGGCTGCTGGCGAGCGCAGGCTCACCGCTCAGAATGCAGGCAGAGCTCGGCACATACCCTCGCTGCGAAAACTGTCATTACCACCTGTGTCAGGACGGCCCCACGCCGGCAGCCGGCGGGAGGGAGGGCTGAGCCAGGCTGTCAAAAGACAGACAGGCTGCAGAACAAGGAATGAGGCAGATCAGAGGCCAATGACACAGCAGCCCCGAGGTATCCGGGCCTGTGGGCCCCCAGCAGGCACAGCTCCCCACACCACTCCTACAGAACTTCAGGCGAGAGCTGGCGGACATCAGAGGAAAACAGCCCTGTCTGTGCCTTCTATCCTCAGGGCTCCTAGGGCACCACCGGCCAGGGAGATACAGAAGCAGCTTTTTCTCAGGCGTCAGTGATGCAGTGACCTTCCAGAAGCCTCTGCCAGTCAAATCCTCTCCAGGCCCCCTGCCTGCCCCCTCCCCCCACTACATCCCGACAACCTGCAAACCCCACAGGGCCATGTGCCCTGCCGTATGAACTGGGTCGCTTGGGTGCCTTGACATCTGGGCTCCAGATGCACACGTAGCCGATTCCTCACCTGCGGGCTTGCCTTCCCCTGAAACCAGCCAAATCGCAGCCCGGCCACACCCAGCCACCACACCTGGCCCAAATCATCCCAGGGTGCATCAGACAACTAGTGACAGCTCTGACACCCCAGAGCCAGCCAACAAGGATCTGTCCAATCACAGGTCTGCTCACGTGCCCCTCCCCTCTTCCCACAGGCCAGGCCAGGATCCTGCCCAGCCTTCCCTCTTGTCTTTGGTGGATCCCGGCTGCCCAGGTGCCCAGGTGGTGTGAGCATAATAAACCGCTTCCTTTCTGACAGGCTTCCCTGGCTGTGCTTCCTACCACACCTGATGAAAATAAACCCTGGGTTTCTATTTTAAATCATGCTCTAAGGATATGCGCTGGCCGGGAAGAAAATGGATTTCATTTATTAAGAAGACAGACTGAGAAATGAGATTTTTTTTTTCTGTGCAAGGGCTTGAACTCTGGGTCTCTAGCTCTGGTGCAGTTTTCTTACACATGGCTGGTATACTACCCATAGAACTACACATCCAGCCCTGCTTTTTGCTGGTTATTTTGGAGATGGGAGTCTTGTGAACATTTTGCATGTGCTGTTCTTGAATCCTGATCCTCTGGATCGCAGCCTCCTGAGTATCTACAGACACAGGCGTAGCTGCCAGCCCCTGGCTACAAGTCAACGTTTCACTCATGGAGGGAGGGAGAGAGTGGCCATTGATGAAGGTGTGCAAGTGAAGACTCTTCTAGGAGGGGCGACTTCAGGGACACGTCTCGTGAACAGACATGCTGTCCATTTGGTGGGGGTGAGGCCCATAAGGGAAGATGGATGGATGTTGATGGACGCTTCTCAGAGACATGACACGTGTGGTGTGAGGCTGTCCACCGAGGCTCACAAACCACAGGCAACTGAGTGACAGGCTGGGACTGCAGGGACTTCTAATGCTGAGTGTCTGAGGTCTGTGGCTTTGGTGAGCGGCCTGGGGACTGCACTCAGGGCTCCATACTTGTTAGAAAGATGCTCCACCACTTGAGCCATGCACCCCGTTCCCTTTTTTATTGGTTAACTTCAAAGTAGAGTCTCACTTTATGCCCAAGCCATCCTGGGTTACAAATCCTCAAATGACTGGGACGACAGGTATGAGCCACTGTGCCAGACACTGGACTGTCCCAGAGCTCACTACACACACACACACACACACACACTGGACTGTCCCAGAGCTCACTACACACATACACACACACACTGGACTGTCCCAGAGCTCACTACACACACATACACACACACACACAGGGCTGTCCCAGAGCTCACTATACACACACACACACATACACACACACACACACTGGACTGTTCCAGAGCTCACTACACACACATACACTCTGGGCTGTCCCAGAGCCCACTACACACACACACAGACACACACACTGGGCTGTCCCAGAGCCCACTATACACACACACACACACACACACTGAGCAATGCCAGAGCTCACTGAACACACACACACACTGGACTGTCCCAGAGCTCACTATACACACACACACACACACACACACACACACACACTGAGCAATACCAGAGC